>NW_028247623.1:600000-987581 GCF_964263255.1 Lissotriton vulgaris
GGAAATGGTGCACAGAAGAGGGTTTCTTACATAAATCTTTCCACAGTTAGATGACTGAGAACAGTGTACCTTTTTTTATGGTCCACATCTACTTTTGTGTCTCCTCTGAGGACTGGAACCCCCCTGCCCGCGTCGGTGGATGTGGTACGAAGGAAGGTGCTACCTGTTTTCCAACGAGACCAGGTCCTGGGATGCAAGTCACGCGTTCTGCGCTTCGCAAAACGCAAACATGTCTACGATAGCGACTCTACAGGACAAGGTAGGACGATGATGGATGTCCATGTGTGGCAGTAAGATATGCAAGTGTAAACCAGTGGGCATATCATGATGTTTTTATTTTTAATATTTCCCCCCTTGGGGAAACCCCATCACCTGCAGCACTGCACTTATATGGACTTCTTCTCTTCCCATTCCCACACTGGAAATTGATGTATTCCTGTCCTTGACAGAGTGAATATCCAACTGTTTTCTAGATAGTACTGGGTGGTGGAGAAGTTTTTGAGCACCCACAACCTCTGGGAGTGGATTTACACATGCAGAATTCTGAGATAATATTGTGAAGGAGTATATCCCTATAATTGTGTTAATTCTCTTTATCTGAGTTGGAAAAGTGAATTTGCCTTTTAAATTGAACTTCCACGACAAATGTTCTTGTGAATCAGCACAGAAATAAATGAACTATTAAATAGTTCTTACCCAAAAACAGGTAATATTGGCGAACGTATGTGGTATCATCCCACAAGGCCTGAGTAAACAGTGACAAATTATCGCTCATGTGGGTGTTTCTGGACATTTCCTGGTAGAAAAGAATGAGGGGCATATTATCAAGCACTGCGTTAAAATTATTGCAGCTTTAGCGGGCTTGATAATAGGCCCTTGAGAATTCCAATAGAAGCCCATGGTGACACCAGAACATGGGCTCCTATTGGAATTCTCAAGGGCCTTTTATCAAGCCCATTATCGCCGCTTTAGCAGCAGTTTTCTGCCGCTAAAGCGGCGATAATTTTAACGCTGTTTCTTGATAATATGCCCCTTAGTGTTTTTAAAGCAGTCTCCCCCTTTTTGCCTCTCTTTATTATGAATCTGTAGTGTTGGTTGTTGACTCCCCGAATCGAAAGAATACTAGCATTTCTTAAAACGTGCAAAAAATAACTATGTTGAAAGAGAAAACATCCAAGATAATAAAAAAGGAAAATAATTGATCCGTGAACTCTCAAAATGTTACAAAGATTGTTAAAGCTGCAGCAGATGAAAAAACACAAAGGCCCGTATGTGATAAAACATTTCTTGGTTGTGCAGGAGGCAGTACAGGAGGCTGGAGACTGAGTCTCACCCCCTGAAGGTGGAGTCTTCAGACTTAAACACTGTTGAGACCATCTTTGGATGCCCTGGAAGGAGCATTTACATGGTGGCTTCATGGTCATAGAAAGTATCGCCCCTCTAGATCTGTGTTGAACGGGGAGATTTTCTTGTGATTTTAAGACCTGTATCTCCCGCCTGTCAAGACTGTTGGCTGTATCAATACTCTGTTCTGCTGCCATTGTGTTGAGTGACCACCGTCATTAACCCGTCTGATCTTTGGTTGCAGGCCATCGTTACCCGTTTAAAAGACTCCAAATATTATTGGGTTGGACTTCGGAATAAGGACGGGGAATGGAGATGGACGGACGGATCTCGTTTAAGGACCGACATGTAAGATTTATTGGTCTTTCCTGTAAAGCTAACAAGAGTAACCTTTGTAGTCCTCTCCAGGTCACTATTACTCCATAGCCAATGACCTGCATTCAAATAGCCCAACCCCTCTTTAACTGAGTGACAACATCAGTAGTCCACACTTTTCGGCAAGTTGAGGAATTTACATAGATGCTCATTACGTAGACGTTGGACTAGAATACACTCCAAAGAGGATATAGGTTGGAACCCTCAGTAAGTTTTGAAGATATTCTATTTGAAAATCCAAAAGTAGATTGTGGGGTCCTGTGGTGGTTCCCTGGATCTTTTGTTTGGTAAACACGGTCTCCCCACAATTGCAGCAAAAGATATTGCTTCTTCAGTATGTCTGTTTTTGCTCTTCCCATTGTCCAGAGAGGCTGATTCCGGATCAGGTGTGGGAAGTGTCACAGTACCACTGGTGATTTGTGCTGTTAGTGGTGCGTACACGTACTGTTGGAAATTGGTGGCCAAATAAAAGCAGGCGAGGAGAGCGGTTTGATGGCCATGCCTAACCTCAGTCAAGTTTGTAAATGGAGCCACTGCTGTCTTATCAAGAGTGCGAGGAGCGGAACAACAAAACGTTGACCGAGCTTATAAACAAACAACTGGTCGAGGCAAGAGTGGTTTGCCAATACTGTTTAATAGCTGGCAATAGTTATAATGTCTCATCACAGGATTGCGCCTGATGTGCATGAATGACATGTTCCTGCTGCAGCATCCATCTCCTACATGCATCAATGTAAACAAACAGCTGACCCCTTCCCAGGCATGTCTCCACTGCCCTCCTATGGATGTGCAAAGGCTTAGGGTGGACACTTCATTGCAATAGGCCCATAAACAAAACTATGAATATAGACAGAGTAGATTTATTACATTGACAGACCTTCTTAGTTCTAGCATTAGTCAAGACTTTTTCATTTTACTAAAATAAGATATATATTCTATATATCTATATCTATCTATATATTTGCAGACCAACAAGAGAGAAGTGGAGGATACTGTGGATTCAAACCTTCGTACAAAATCTACATTTAACCCCAATGGCTTCTATTCTAATATAAATACAAGCCTTTGAACAAACTGTCATCAATGAGGTAGAAAAGATCGATAGCCCTCATCAGAGAATTTTTCTGAATATGTCCAGAGAAACAAAAATAGCCCTAGACGAATTTAAAAAAGGCATGGTTGTGGTAATAAAACTAGTGGACAAGGTTGTGCTATTGTCCACCAGTCAACCGAGGATTACAGAAAACAATGCTTGCGCCTCCTGAATGTCAGAAAGAATTACCGTATGATTGAGTCAACCTGACGGGGGCTTTAATTGCCTAAATAGACAAAATGGTCGAAGAAGCAGAGGTGGGACAGCGTATATCGAAACGGGTGGTTGATTTCCTCAAGCCCAGAGATCCTGTAATCCTGTACTTCTACACCCTGCCCAAAATACATAAGAGCAAGGTTCCTACCCTGCGATACCCTATAGTGTATGAATTGGTTCCATTTTGGAACCTCTGTCATGGTTTTGTGATCGTTTCCTCCATGCTATGGTCCAGAAAATACCAATTTACTTAAAAGATACCGAACATCTGTAATTAAAGAACTCCTGTTCTGCAAACAGTGGAATTTTGAAACCCCAAAACATTTTGTGCTCAAACGTGTCCGGTTAGCCTTGACCAAATATGTTTTTTTATTTGAAGGGACCTTGTATCTGCAAATACATGATACATCGATGGACAGTTAGTTTGCCCCAAGTATACCCTTCCTTTATGTATATTGCTGTAGGACGATGTTTTTTGGTCTCGCCGGGCGTTTGCAGTGCGCATGCGCTGTCACGCCATGCGAGGGCTTTTGGAATCGATACGATTTCAGACAACTGCTTTAAGCTACGCCCTTCTTTTCCATTGGCTCAAGCCCTTGTTTATGTTAAACGAGGGCGCGTGATTGGCAAGCAGTGTTTTGGTTGTCGCCTTGTCCATTTTTAGGACTGCCCATTTCGACTGGCCGATGCCATTGTTCCCGTGACATGGGAGCTGCTTTCCTTACAGTACACGCGCCGCACATTAAAATACATTGTCGCCCTTTCCTTTTCAAACTAGCTCAGGTCAGTATGTCTCATCTTTGTTCCCGTGACGTGGGAGCTGCATTCCTTACAGCGCTCGCGCGTGCCATACATTAAAGCACATTGTCGCCCTTTCCTTTTCAAACTAGCTCAGGCTGTAGCACTATGCCTATGAAAGTCATACTCCAGGACGAGCACTATACCTGCTTCAGGTTCCAGTTTACCAGTATGTCTATGTACACTCAGTCATACTCCAGTGTGTGCGCTATGCTCGCGTCAGGCTCCAGCGCGAGCACAGTGCCCATGCCCGACTCCAGGAGCCCCTGGTGATACTTCCTGCTGCAGGCCTCTTGCTGCTGCTGTCCCTCTGAATACCCAGCAGGTTTCTTGCTGCTGATGTCACCGGCTCTCTCGGGCTGCAGGAGGGTTCCTGCGCCCCGCACACACGCAGCTATCAGTGATGGTTGAGGAGGGGGGCAGCAGCGGCGGAAACTGAGGGAGGCGGGCACCGAGCAGGGGTGGCCGCGGCGGCAGAGATCGTTTTCCTAAAGGCAAGGAACCGCCTGCAGCCCACTAGCCAAATCTGCCCTTCCTGCTGGCTTCTCGCGCTCTCTCTGCCCTTGTTTCCCCCGCCTCTCTCACTCCCCTTCTGAGTCCCCTGTATGTGTATCTCTCTCCCCTCTACCCTTGCTTCCTTCACCCCTCTCTATCTCGTTCCACTTCTGACCCCATGTGCACATCTCCCTTCTGCTGCCCTGGTTTCCATCTCACCCTCTATTCCGCTCCACTTCTGACCCTGTGTGTGTGTGTACGTCTCCCTCCCCTAGGTTCCGTCTCCCCTCCCTCGACGCCTGACCCTTGTGTGTCACTCTCTTCCTCTGCCTTGTTTCCGTCTACCCTCGCTCGACGCCTGACACCCCAGTGTGTCACTCTCCCCCTCTGCCTTGTTTCCGTCTCCCCCGCTCTCTTCCTTCACTTCTTCACTCTCCTTGAGAAAAGTACAACCTTTCAATTCACTCCTATCATTCTGAAACAAGCATTGAAAATGCAATAGGTCTCGCCTTTTATTACGTTAAAGCCATTTGCTTTGCTATACAATGCCATTAGCAAAGCACATGGCTTTAACTTAATCAAAGGCGAGACCTATTGCGTTTTCGATGCTTGTTTTATGTAGTGTACCAAAAGAGGGACATTATGTAGAAAGTCTAGACGACCCGTATTGGCTCACAAGGCTTAAATTGATAATACTAAATGTTCTCTTTTGTGGTAGTTTAGGCTTATCAGAGAGTAGTATTAATCATTTGTTGAACACACAGTCAATAAATGAGACACACATTCGAGAATAAGCTCAAGACCAATCTAGAAAAATAGCAAACATATTTAATATATTTTTTAACACAAAGATGTTCAGGTAAGTACTTTCTAATTATCAATTTCTACAGGTAAGTAAAAGTGTCACACAAATCCATTTTTACACAGTAATGTTTTCCTACGAAAAAAGAAAGATATACTAAATACAGCTATTTGCAATCGTATTTCGGGGGTCCCCTTTGCTCTTAAGGTGCTACGGGTACAAGGCCACAAGAGTTGCCAGCAGTTTGGGTTTAGCTCCCCTGGAGTGTCGGTGTTGAGGTGCTGGACGGGTTGGTAGCCTTGCACACTACACCTTAGGCAAAAAAGGGGGCCACCTAGAAACAGGCTGTAGAGGGGGACTTTGGGACTAGTCCAGGAGCTCCCACTAGTGGGCTCAGTTCGTGAGGGTCTTGGGAGCAGGGGGGCTGGGAAGTTCGGGTGCTGAGGTTTTTAGTCGGCTGTTCCAGCGCGTAGTACACGCTTATGGTTCTCGGTTGGACCTGTAGAGGGGGACAAAACAAGACCGCTGGGCCACGCTCAGTGCTGGCCTGTGCGAAGCTGACATACCTTTCGTCTGATTGGTCTTTGCGGCATTGGTGTACGGATTGAACTTCAAAGACGCTTTGCTTGCTGCATGGGGTCTGGTACCAGGGTTTGGTACAGGGTGGCTCCTGTGGGTCCTGGCATCACCAAACCTGGTGGGGAGACGGATCTGACCACTGGGAGCACGGTGACCTTATCTTGGGTGGCTGCTGCGCCAGTGGACCCAGTGGTCAGCAGTTCGGTAAACCAGATGTTGCGGTCAATTCCTGCTGCCTGCAGGGAAGGGGCTCCTCCACTTTAAGGGAGATGCAGACAGCTAGATGAAGTGCTGGTAGGCCTCTGCGGCTTTTGGAGGATGCACAGCTGCAGGACATTTCTGGTTGTATTGATTGTGGGGACAGGAGAATTCGGGGTCTGACGCCAAACTCCACTGGTAGTCCGCAGTTCTTGCTTCTATAGATTTTCTTTCACCTGACAAAATAAAAAGGACAATCTGAGTTTGTGGTGTCAGGGGGCTACCTAAACACTGAATTTAGGGGAATTGAGCAGAGTGAAGGGTAGTAGCCAATGGGCTATGTAACCTTGGGCTCACTACAGCCCCTATATGACCACTTCTTGTGGGTCCCAGAGTTCCTAATTTTCCCAAAATCAAAATGGTGGAACCCTTCTTGTGTGGAGCACATCAGGCAGCCCACCTTAACGGTGTGATTTGACTGGTAGTGCACCACGCCTCCTTTCATAGCTAATTTCCTGCCTGTCCTGGTGCCAAATGGGCCTCGGTGGTATATCCTATGTCTGGGGAAAGCTGGGGTCGCATATCAAATGCAGCAGGCGGGACTTTAAAGCTCCTAACCTTGAATGCTAAATCACTAGCCATCCTGCTGTGTGATGTGTGAAAACCTTCCTATGGAGCAGGTACTGTTTCTGGCCTCAGAGTGTGGGCTCTCACCTGCATGGCGTCAGAAACAGGTGTCCCTTCCTGCATAAAAACAATCCTACATGCAACGGAGGCGCCCTTGCACCATAGTGCAAGGGTGTCTGCGTTGAGGCTAGGCTGCCAAAACTGCCCCAGCGCAGAGGAAAAAGCAGGAATGTGATATATTGCCTTAAATACAGAAGATTACTGCCCTTTCCCTGTCGCACAGTGCAGTACAGAAGTGACTTGCTGCACTGCAAGACGTTTTCGTAACTAGGCCCCTAAAGTGATCTTCACTGTTTATACAACACATCAATAGATGTAACGAATACCTGAAATTCACCCACAGAAGGAGTAATAATGAAGTAACTTTCATGGGTGCGTGACTTTTTGCAGAGGGTGTCTTAGGCCCTGAGACACATCACAAATCGAAGGACAACAATTTTTTTTTAATTTGACAGTTTCTACCCACACCCATTGTGGGAAAATCTTCCACACGAATAATGCCTTAGACCACAGAGAAATTGCAATAATTTGATAGACATCAAAAGTCAGGCAGAGGCTTTCAGTGACAAATTAAGAGCAAAGGACTACCACAGATGACAATTCAGAAACAAAACAAGAGGGCAAGGAATAACAACAGAGAGGCCTTTCAAGAAGATCAAAATGAGCATTCCAAGGACGAACCGATCTGTGTGACAACCTATAATGTAGTCTCCAAACAAGTGATGATCAATAATAGAAAATAGAGATTGTGGAGACATGGAGAGGGAACCTCGCCTATATGATACCTATGTTCTAAAACAGAAGATGGAGGAGCCTTAAGGATACACTTGTCCACATGCAGGAAACAAAATGCACAAATCAGACCCAGAATTTGACATTATGGGGTCTACCAAAAGTCACAGGACACTCTCCGTGTGGGAAGTGTAGTTTTTGTCATTTGAAAAGACCCACCAAAATATTAGACCTGAGACTCCAAAAGAAGTGGATTTTCAAAGAACCCCCAAATTATAATTCTTCAGGAGTAGTGGATATGATTATTTACTTCTGGAACATGAAATACGTGGGCATGACCATGAGGAAGGTGAGGACAAGAATAAGAGAGCACAGGAGCAGTTTGAGATGGAAGAAAAACACCACAAAAATGTCTAATCTTTCCCGACAGTAGGAAATACAGAGCATGACCTAAAATGGCCGTCATTGAACAGGCAGAGATCCGGGTGAGCTCCGCAAAATTGATGAAAGCTTTATTTGAAGAGCAACAAAGGTGGATCCATAGTTTATGTACCCATAAGTCTCGTTTCTCTGATACATACCACGGACTAACTTTAACACGACAAGATCGGGGCGACATCACAATTTGAAGTTGAAGATATGGTATTTGTAAAGCGCGAACTACTCACCCTTTTGGATCTCAAGGTACTCACCCTTAGCAGGGTCTCAAGGCGCTGGGGGCCGTCATTAAAATTAAGTGAAAATTATTTGACTTAATCAGAACACAATCCAAAGAACAACCCCAGACACTCAGCACCATGGGCGTTACACCTTCCTGTGAAGACTTCTCTGCTTTCTTTATCCAAAAAACTGACAACCTAAGTAGCGATCTCCTCAATGACGCAATCCTTTACTCCAACCCCCAACACACAGCTATGCCTGAACCAAAGAACAATGCTAGATGGTCATCCTTTGGCACCTACTCCGAAGAAGAAATTGGCAGATTGCTCAGCACCCTGAAACCATCCAATCACCTCACTGACCCCCTTCCTGCTAACGCTGTAAAAGACTTTACCCCTTTGCTCCTCCCACTCTGGACTAAGATTATCAATAGCTCTCTTCAACAAGGATCTCTTCAACAAGGATCCATTCCTAACGCCCTCAAAGTCGGGCAAGCCACACCGCTACTAAAAAAACAACAGCAGACCCCACTGATCTAAACAATTACCGCCCTATTACAAATATTCCCACCCTCGCTAAACTGTTGGAGAAATGCGTACAGCTACAACTGACTAAACACATAGACAAGTTTGATCTCCTCAACGCCCATCAGTCAGGCTTCCGAGCAGGGCACAGTACCGAAACTGCCATGACTCACATAGTGGACGACGCCCTCCAAATCCTAGACTAAAACGATACCTGCCTCCTCATCCTTCTGGATCTCTCCTCAGCATTCGATACAGTTAAACATAAGAACTTACTCGAACTGTTGTTTAACACAAGAATGGGCATTTCTGGGACTGTTCTTAAGTGGTTCACCTCCTTTCTACACAACCGGTCACAAAGATTCAAAAGTAACAACCTGTTGTCCCCTCCGGTACCTGTATCGCTAGGCGTCCCTCAAGGATCCTCCCTCTCCCCAACACTGTTCAACCTAGTTATGGAACCTCTCACTACTTTGCTACAGACATCCAATGTTCACTTTCACATGTATGCCGACGACACCCAACTTTATCTCAAAATACAATCTCCCAAGGACATCATGCTTCTGAACACCACGATCAGAAACACCCAATCCTGGCTTGCCGAGAATCACCTCAAACTCAATGCGCTGAAGACCGAGTTCCTCCTGATCTCACCTCCCGCAAAAATCTCTACGGCCCAAACATGGCTTAAACACTTAACGGCTCTAAATGTACAACCTACCGTTGTAGACTCGACAAAATCTCTAGGCATAACACTCGACGCCAATCTCGACATGCAGCAGCACATCAGCAAGGCAACCAAAGGAGCGAACTTCCAAATCGATACCTTGAGAAAACTTAAACCCTTCCTTCCAGCCAAAGACTTCCAAACTGCAGTACAATCTATAATCATCCCGCACATAGAATATGGTAGCACCGCCCTCTGCGGGCTCCCCCTAACTACAACGGCACCCCTAAGAGCGTCCCTTAACGCTGCAGCGAGACTCATCACTGGTTCAAAAAAACACTCGTATATTTCCCCTGACTTTAAATCCCTGAACTGGCTACCTTTTGAAGCCAGAATTCATCTGAAAATCGCCTGCATGACACACAAGGCTGTACACCTGAGCTCACCTGGTTACCTCACCCAGAAGCTGACAATCTCTGGCGGCTCTAGAATCACTAGAGGCACAGACAATCTTCTGCTAAAACCTCGAAGATTCCGGAAGGAAAAAACTTATAAACGCTCCTTCTCAGGAATGGCACCCAGGATCTGGAACTCACTCCCTCCTGAAACTAGACTCATCCCATCCATCACACTTTTTAAGAAAGAAGTAAAAGCGTTCCTCGTGGCTAAACACACATGATCTATTATTTTGTATCTCTCATGAATCTGCTCTGTAAGACCTGCCTGACCACCTTGGTCTTTATGTATTACTTGTATTATCGACTTACTTGATTGTTTACGTTCCCTCGTTGTATATTGTTATATTGTTGACGCACCTACTTGACTTTGCACACTGTACCTACACCACCTCAATGATCCCTACTCTTGTACTACTGATGCACCTATGTGACTACACATCCTGCACTCACCCACCTCAACTATGCCCTCCTTTACGCTATCTCCCAAAAAATTTAAACACACTTAAGCAAGTATATGCTCCTTATTTTTGTACTTTATATTATTGGCACAACTGTTTGACTATGCACCTTGTACCGACACTACCTCACCTGTGACCTACCTCATGTTTTTTTTTACCTACCTATGTAACTATGTAACTACTATGTAACTACCTAACTACCTCAACAATTACATTGTATCACTCTATCACCCCCGTGTCTTGTAAAGCGCTCTGATATCGCAAAGATCTTGTTCGCGCTATATAAAACTTTCAAAATAAAAATAAATAAATAAAGTGAGCTATTGCCCAGAGTCCAGAGTCACATGGTGCTGAACTGAGCTGCCGCCGGAGCCGGGGATCGAACCGTGAACCCTGTGCTCCGAAGTCAGCTGCCCTGGCCGCTGCACCACACCTCTCCACTCCATTTGGGAACAGGGTCATTTAACTGGCTTAGGATCCTTACCTTGCCGCCCTAAATTCACCAGTGAGTATTTCAGATCACCTCACAAAATGCCCAATGTCTTTTTGCTAACCTGATGTGCTTTTTATATGCACAGATTCAGCTAGGTATTGCGGTTATTTTGGCTAAGAACCCACAGAACTGGTGTATTACACCTGGTAACACACAAAAAGGACTTTGAATATTAACACATTAGCTGGACTTGATATGCAACTGAAACCTAGCTGTTAACGTTGTTGTGTATATTATAGTAGCAAGAAAATTACTATGTCTATATGGCAATCGAAGGCTACCGGTGACGTGCATTCGTGAGAGTAGATGACTCGACACAAGGTAAACGTTTTTTGCACAAAAAGAAACGTTTTAAAAAAATCATCTAATAGCCATATACATCGTAAAACAAAGTCACACACATATCGCCAGAATGCTGATACGACAAAATACGTGAGACATACAAAGCATGCACCAGCGCCATGTTATTCGAAATACTGTACTGTAAGGGACTTAAAGGCACTGAGTCCACCATACATGCTGTAGCACCCTTTGTACATATGTATTTTAAACGTCACAGACATAGGCATTGTTTTTGAGACAAAAACTGTTACAGTTATATTAACATTTCCTTTTAGTTTAAGAACGTACATTAATATTGATCCACGAGCTAGTAGCTGTCTGGGCTTGATGCATATTGTGTACTCTAGTCTGGTGTGTTAGAGTGTGGCATGATCATTTCTGCACAAAGCATTGTCTTGCATGAGTGTGCATTGTGGTTGCAGTGATTGACACGTGGAATTATTTAAAAAAAAATTGTCTTAACAGCTGTCTTTAGCACAGGTTCTGACCCGGTAATTAAAGGGCAGTCCGGAGATATTGTATGAGTGAATATGAGTGAGTGCCACTGATTTATGCGAATGAGGTTCCATAGATTATACTTCAGATTACAGGTCTTTACTTTGGCCCTGAAGAAAGGCCAGTTGGCAGTGATGTAGCCGGCTGAAACATGTAGACTGGTCATCATAAGATGCAGGAGAGCTAGAAGCCTCCAAAGGCATCTGACTGTGTTTTTAAGTTTACCAGGGAACCCCTAACATAATTATTCACCAGCGTACCCTCCAGGTAATCTTATCTGTTTAAGATCCCGACACCAGAGGACAAGATCTGAGTACTCCCTCTATAATAAAGATTGAACTGGCACGGATGGATTCCTTACCCGGGCAAGGACTCTATGATGAAGCATTCTGCCAAGAGCTCTTTGTGGGTGAGAGGCCTTTTACAAAGACCTGAGGTCTTTTTTGAGAGGACAGAGGAACTCCCATATCAATTGAGCTGTGGGCTGTCTCTCTCTTGGCGGAGCAGACCCCTGATGCAAGAAGCTTCTCCCTCCATCGGCTTCAAACACTTTAAATGGGACTGAACTGGCACTTCTCGGAAGTAGGCAAATCATGACCAGTAATGTAATCTTTCTCCCTTTGGTTTGCACGTTGAATGATCAGGCAGATGCAAATACTACACACCTTTAAATGGTACCCCCCACATAAAAAAATATGAGTGTAGAAAGCGTGCATTGTAATACAGCACTTGTTTAAAGCAGCATTGTCCTATCTAATACATCGAGGGGGCGAGTGTCTGAACACATGGTTGGATGAAGGTCTGAGAAAGAAAGATGAAGGACTGAGTGTGCGAGTGCATAGAGGGGTTAAAGGGTGAATGTC
Source organism: Lissotriton vulgaris (assembly GCF_964263255.1). Classification (NCBI taxonomy): domain Eukaryota; kingdom Metazoa; phylum Chordata; class Amphibia; order Caudata; family Salamandridae; genus Lissotriton; species Lissotriton vulgaris. The sequence continues at coordinate 612,280 of NW_028247623.1, forward strand.
TGAGCACATGCTTGGGTGAAGGGGCGTATGTCTGAGTGCATGAATGGATAAAGCGGTGAATGAATGGGCACATGGATGTATGGCTGGATGGATGGGAGAGTGAGTGAGTTATTGAGTGAGCAGCAATGGCAGGAGGAGGGAGTATCTCCCAATCAAGACCTAAAATCCACTGGTCTTCAATGAGCGACTGATGGTTCAGAACCAATCCTGATGTGTTTCTGTTCTTTCCTCAGTATCCAGTTAAAGAACAGCGGCCCCGGCCTGGACTGCGCCTACTTGAACGCTGATAGGCTCGGCGCGCTGGACTGCGCGACTTCAAGGCACTGGATCTGCACAAAGGATGGACACTGACCTACAGCCCAACAACACATGCACATCCATCAGATCCGCCCCATTGTATGCACTTTCCCAGCACAGATGGGAATCCCTTCTGAGGAACAAAGACTGGATCCTTTAGCTGCTCTCAAAGTGGATCTATGCCAGTGACATCATCTAAGTTATATTTTTGTGCTTAGTATTTATCTTATTTGTATTTGTTTATTTTATATTTGTTTTTAACCCTTTCCTAAAATGTAAATATACACACTATATAGGCTGAAAATCCTTCCCTGCCTCATGTGTAGGGATATTTGTAGAGTGCAAACATTGCTGCAAAGAAAGGGAGCAGGGTCCAGGCCTGGGAGGAGCCAGTGAGTGCAGTCCGGGAGAAGTGCTGCAGGCGGGGAGAAGTGCTGAGGTGGGGCACACAGAGGAAGAGAAGACACATAGACCAGTGACAGGTCATTAGAAACTGTCCGCCAGCCCCGGAAGAAGATGTTGCTAGAAAACACAGGTTCTCCAACAAGAAAGGCACAAAGACACGGCTCTCTTATGTCTCACACCCTTTGAAGGATGCAGGGGAGCAAAGCACTTAGTATTGAATGACCCAAAACAAAGTGTCTAACAGGTATTGGCAATGCCAATAGGTCATGCTTACCTTTACGTACAAACAAGACGGATTGGCATTGCCAATGCATGTTTATAGCAGCTTTCAATGTACAGGACATGAAGGGACAATGGCAACAGTGTGATGACACATCCATTCATCGAGTTATGAAGTAGGTAAGTAAGAATTTATTGTATAGTTAATAAAAACCATTACAAAAATAAAAGTGCTTTAGTTTAAAATTGGTTAATATACATACCTGTTAAAAAAAACATTAATAAATATTTATTAATAAATATTTATATTCATAGATTGTCAGGTGTGAAATTATTACTGAACTACATGATACAGTTTTATATTGGTTCAATACAGAAATTACTCTTTTTTTCCAAAGCTTAATGTCAATTCAAGTCGATCCATTTGCTAATACAAAACGTGAAGTGAGACAAAGGTTCTTATAGCCTCTTTACGTTACGTCATAATCTAAATTTTTAACGACCCTTTACAATGACACCTCTTTTGCTCTCGAAGTTCATAACAAACTTGACTGATCTGCAAATAAATTGTGGATCCGCTGTACTCAGAACTTGTATGATGGCAGATCGACAAGTACGTATTCCATTGTCATTAAATTTTGCCTTTAACCAGCGCCGTTGTTCCTGGTCCAGTGTAGGACAGATGCAAAATAGATGGATAATGTCTTGTTTTGTGGCACCACATAAGTCACACTCCTTGGCGACCAGTTTCATCCAAGCTGGTTGATCTGCATTTGTTCGCAGACTTCCCATCCTTAAACTAAGGTATTTCAGTTTGAGAAATGATGAAAAGGATAAACCGAAGTAGACTGCAGGTTTGGGCATGGTATATGATTGGATTACCATCCAGGCATGTGAGCGATGACTAGAGATTGACTTGTTGTTGATCAGCGAATGCCTGTTTGCCGCCTTTTTAACTACTTGCTTGAATGATAATACAGGTAGCTTAGTTTGCCACAATGATGCAAGTTCAGTGGTATCAAGGGACAGGTTTAGAAACTTGGTGTACTGTGGATTGGGACTATTTTGCATTGCCTCCGACGTAGCAGAACTGATCTGTTTCCCTGTTCATCCAGATGTCATACCAGAACTTAATGGTCTCGTACTTTTTTTGCAGAACTTGAGATTGTAGGCCAAACTCGAGTCGGACCTGTGCCGGAGAGGCATTGCACGGTAAACTGAATATACGCTTGTAGACTCTAGTTTGAATTTTATCTAGAAGCTGGGCACTTCTCCCGTGGTGTAACACACTGCCATAGGCTATTGTAGGGAGTAGCTTAGCCTTGATGACTGCCAGAAGTGGATTAAACAGAGGGCCTTTTAACTGCTTGGAAATACTGTTGAATGCATGTAACATTGCTATTCCCTTTTTTTCGATGACCTCAAAGTGCAAGGAAAAACGAAGGCGTCTGTCCAGTTGTATTCCCAAGTACTTATAGTTATCCACTACCTCCAGTTTCTTGTTATCTATGACAAAAAGAGTTATGAAGTGAAACGATGGCTAGATTGTCCGCTTGTGAGATTGTGTATTAGGAACAAAGAGGAGCACTGGCTGTGAAAGCAAACATACCACGCTTGGGTCAGCTTTTTAGGTCCAGCCCGGGAGCATTCATTCTGTATTAAGGTCTGGTTGTGAAGCTCCACCCACTCTGCCCAGTTTTGTCATTGGCTTGTGTCCTTGTCTATTGTAAACTGTGGCTTTTCATTAGTCATAGGCTTAGAGGTCTCTCCTTAGTACCACCTTTTCCCATTTTGTAACCTCCCATGAGGACACCCCCTGTTACCTGTGTTGTTGCTGGGCACCTTTTAATTACAGCCCCTGAGCACTATTTTCTCAAAGAGCGCTGTCCCGCCTGCTCTTGCCGACAGAAAAAGATAGGACATGCTCTTTCCTAACACATTTGCAATGCAATAGGTCTCGCAATTGCAAGAGTTCAAGCTATTGGCATTGTAAATGGCAATGCCCTTTATTTATCTGTTTTAAAAAAAAACATAAATAAAAGGCATTGTCATGTACAATGCTAATAGCTGAAACTCTCAAAAATACGAGACCTATTGCATTGCAAATGCTTGTTATAAGGTTGCAGCTGTGAGCACTGAACGTAATATGGATCTGCATTACTACCATTAGTAGTTCTGGACGAGGCTGCTTCGGCTGGCTCCCTAGCTCATGCCATCTCTACACCGAGGACAACTGAGCTGAGCCCGCCTAAGCCCTTTGTTGCTTTGTTATTCACCACATTCAATGCCCATTGGTTGACTGTAGCTGTCAATCATGACGCATGGAGACACGCCATTGCACAGTTAGCCAAAGGAGGGTCGCCATCCTGGGGTGTCTGTGAGATGAGTCCACATAGGAAAGGTGCCCTGTTTCCCATGTTTCCTGCTAATTTGTCAAAATATTTTCGGCTGTGGACACGGCTCGTGAACACGGATTGTCACATTTGCTGCTGTTTGGGGAAATGTACTGAGCTTCACTGTGACCAGACTGTAGTGTGCGTTCCAGTTCATGCACGTCACGCAGACGTGACGTGCGGCGGCCATGTTGGCGGCGATGCGCGTGCATCTCCCATTGCGCGCCGAGCACTGAATGAGACGGTAGCGCCGGCCGGCGCTCCTCGAGCAAATCTAATTATCTCTTAAAATAAAGTAGAGTTACGGTACAAACCTGCTGTCTGTGATTATTGGCAACTACTCTACAGTGGCGACGAGGTCGGGAGGTGCCCAGCCAGGCGACACCAGAAGAGAAAAAAAATCGGACCCTCCACGTGGGCAACACAGGGAAAGCAGTCATCAGGCCCATCCAGACCGGGCACACAGCTACCCTGCACAACCCAGTCAACTCGACGGCCCATAGGGACACGGCAGGACACACCCAAGGTACGGCGAGCTCGAGGAGCGTGGCAGAGCCACAGCTACCCACACAGGCGGCGAAGAGGTCAGAGTGGTGGCACAGATACCCCACAGCAGCCAGAATAAGCGCGTAAATTCCTTTTAAACAACGCCAGGGAGGAACAGCGCTGGCTACTAAAGAGGAGGTGGGGACTAGCACAGAGAGTCCCCAGGTGGAGACGAGCACAAAAACAAAGGACAGCACTCCAGGTAGTCCCACCGGCAAAGACGTCAAGGCAACAGTAACCAGGGAGGTGAAAATGAGTACACCGGCAGGATATGCAATCGCACCTGTGCAATTCCTACCGAAACCCGGAGACCCACTGAGGAAGTGGGAGGACTGGAAAGAATATATAGATAACTTCATAGGGGTCCTGGAGGATGAAAACGAAGAAAAATTCACTCCACAAAGGAAGAAACGCATACTGTTACTGAACTTGGGACCGGAAGGACTCAGAATGTACAAGAGCCTGGTGCCCAAGCAGAGAGATAGTTCTGATGATGACGTGTATGCCCATGCAGTAGAAGACTTGGACGAACGTTATCGCCCTACAATCTGTGTGTCAGTGGACAGATTTAATTTCCAGCAGAGGAAACAACGGACAGGAGAATCCATAGAAGAATACGTAGCGGCCTTGAGGAAGCTGGCGGCCACGTGCAAATACGCACTGTGGGAAGACGAATTCATCAAGGACCAGATAGTTATGCACACTACGAGCACGAATGTACAGGACAAGTTATGGGCAAGCGGCGACACCTCACTCAAGGACGTTCTGGTCATCGTCAAAAGGGCGGAACTCGCACGGAGGTGCGCCGATGCAACCAAGAAAGACGTGGCGACCCCAACCATGGTGAACAGGATACAAGAGGAGGATCACCGCAGAGACCAGAGAGGCAAGAATCCAGTAACCAAAGGAACCAACAGATGGCAAGGGAATTCAGGTCTGCAAGGGAAGCAGACAAGCAATGACAGCAAGAAAACGTGCTATAGGTGCGGAAGTTGGTCCCATAAAGCACATGATAGAAGATGTCCGGCGTTCCGGGCCAAGTGCCTACACTGCGGCATCTTAGGCCACTATGAGAAAGTGTGTCGGAAGAAGCTACCCAAAGGCGTGGTGAAATGTGTCGACCAAGGCGAAGAAGATCAGGAGGAGATCGCAGAGGAAGATGTGGTCACCGTCCTATGCATCTACGACCAGGTATTGTGCGTGGAAGGGAAGAGATCTACCAAACCCGTCCTGGAAATGTCAATGGGCGGGATCACCATCACTGTTGTGGCGGACACAGGATCTCCATTCACCATTGTTCAACAGGCAGTGTGGGAGGAAGCGTTCAGACCGAAGTTGGGCCCAGAGTTGGAGAAACTAGACATTCGGCCGGTCACATACAATGGTGATCGCATTCCGATGGTAGGGTTCCGACGCCTGATGTTCGAATTTAAGGGCCGATCAGCATGGTGCAAGCTGTACATTGCAGAGAGAGGACCCTCCGTCTTCGGATGGCTAGACCAGGGCGACTTAGGAATAAAGTTGGATCCAGGAGGGAAGGAGCAAAAATTACTCACAGAACAGGAGGAATGGCCTGATCTGAACAAATGGAAGGAGAACTACCCAAAGGTGTTCGGAGGCACGGTGGGAAGGATGGAGAAATTCCAACACAAGATCGTGCTCAAGGAAGGAGCCACCCCTGTAGCTCACAAAGTGAGGAACGTACCCATTGCGGTAAGAGAGGCAGTCCAGACGGAACTCCAAGAATTGGAAAGGAAGGGTATAATCGAACCGATCACCTGCGCCGAATGGCTGGCGCCCTTAGTGGTGGTTATGAAGCCCAATGGGAAGGTCAGGCTCTGTGTGGATTTGAGAGAACTGAATAAGAACATTGTTGTGGAGAAATTTCCCCTCCCCAGGATTGAGGAGATGTTGGCAAAGACCAGAGGAATTAGGTGGTACTCCACTATCGACTTGACCTCGGCCTACCACCAAATAGCACTACACCCGGACAGCAAAAGCCTCACATCCTTCATCACCCCGTTCGGGTGCTACCAGTTCTGCCGCATGCCGTTTGGGCTGGCCTCGGCGGCCGCAGTCTTTCAGACAATGATGCACCAACTGTTCAGAGACTGCAAGGACGTCCAGTATTTCCAGGACGACATTCTGGTGATGGGGCGCGACAAACTGGGCCACGATCAGAAGCTCGGAAGAGTGCTACAGACATTGGAGAACAAAGGCCTCACAGCAGAATGGACCAAGTGCCGATTGGGCCTGCAATCGGTAACGTATCTAGGCCACGAAATCGGAGTGCAGGGCATCACCCCAAAGGCGGAAAATGTAAAGGCCATCGCAGAATGACCGCCCCCCAAGAACAAGGAAGAGGTCAGGTCGTTCTTGGGGATGGCGGAGTACTACAGCAAGTTCGTGGTACACTTTGCTTCGAAGACCCACTACATGAGGTTGCTGACCAGGGAGTGCGCAGCGTTCCAGTGGACAATGGAAGCTCAAGGCGAGTTCGAAACTATCAAAAAGGACGTCACAGGAGCCGTGCCGCTCAAAGGATACGACCCACAGGGCGCCACGGTGCTCACGACCGATGCCAGTGACAAGGGCCTGGGCGCTGTGCTCATGCAAGACCGAGGAAGAGGAGAAATGGAGACAATCAGCTTCGCATCCAGAGCATTGACGGATACCGAGAGCAAATACAGCGTGATTGAGAAGGAGATGCTGGCGGTGGTATGGGCCATGGCGAGATTCCGGCAATTCCTTTGGGGTACCCGATTTCTACTCAAGACAGATCACAAGCCGTTGGTAAAGGTGCTAACATCGAGCGGACATGCCAGTGCCACACCCAGGATATCCAAAATGACTCTAAAGTTACTCGAGTTCAGGTATGATGTGGAGTACATCCCCGGGATTCGGAACCGAGTAGCTGACTACCTGAGTAGAGCAGACGCCATGGAGCCTGGGGAGGAAGACCCTGCAGGCAGAGGGGAGTTGGTAGCTCTCGTAGAAGACCAGGAGAAACTAATCAGCCAACAGGAATGGACAGAGGCATACGAGGAGGATACTGACATGAAGGAAGTGAAGATGCACATTGTACAAGGATGGCCAGACAAAAGGAATGTGAGGGTGAACATGAGGCCATACTACGAAGTGAGGGAAGAACTGTCGCTAGGAGACAAGGGGGTATTCATTTACAGAGGAGACAAGGTGATCCCCCCAAGGAACCTCATCACCAAGCTAGTGGACCTGCTACATGAGGGCCACTTAGGTATAGGAAAACTCAAGGCAAGAGCAAAACAAAACTACTGGTGGCCAGGCATGGACTTAAGGGCGGAAAGGCAGGTCAGGGAGTGTCCACAATGCCAAGGAGCGGACAAAACACTAAAACCCCTGCGGCCAGCGTTAGGAAAGTTCGACCCTCCTTCTAATCCGTGGGAAGAGCTATCCATAGACATTTTGGGACCAGTCCTAGATGACCAGGGCACGCAGAAGTATGTGTGTGTTCTAATGGATCAATACTCCAAGTGGCTGGAGTTGAGGGTGGATGAGTCCATGGACACTGAGAACATTTTGAAGTTTCTGTCAGAGACCTTCACAAGGGAAGGAATCCCCAAGTCCATTCTGAGCGATAATGGCCCCCAGTTCACGTCGGAAAGGTGGAACAAATTTATGCAAAGGAATGGCATCATCATCAAACACACAGCGATTTACCATCCAGCCGGGAATGGCTTAGTGGAGCGGTTTAATAGAGTAGTGATGGGAGCCATACAAGCCGCCATCTCCAGCAACAAAGACTGGGAGAAAGCACTAGAGAATATGGTGTGGGCCTACAGAATAACCCCCACCGGCACGGGGTACAGCCCGTTCTAAATATTGAGAGGGCGAGAACCCTTCACGCATGATAACAGGATTTGGAAGGAAAAGGTCATCACCAGTGAGTGGTCCCCGGCAGTGGTACAAGCCAACCTGGAAAGAGCACAAACAATCTACACCAACCATTACAACAAACGAAGGAATGTGAAAGGAACAGGTCTGGAGAAGGGAGAGTGGGTAAGAGTAAAGCTAGCCACTCTACAGAAGAAAGGAGACAGTAAATATAGCAAACCCATGCAAGTTAAAGAAGTGTATGATCGAGCGGCCCTGCTGAGCGACGGAAACGTGTGGTCCCAGGACCGCATGGCGCGGTGCAACAAGGTATTGAGCTGGGAGCAACCCGGAATGGAATGGGAAGAAATGGACGATTTAAATACTGAAAGGGGACAAAGCGCAAGTGAGCAAGATGGCGGAGCAAGTGCAGAGAGGGCGCGAGAAGGCGAAGGAGTGAGCGAGAGTCAAGGAACTGAGAGGGACCGGCCAGGGAGAAGCATGGATGATGGTGGGGTGGCGAGTGAAGAAACGGAAGGAACTGAATTGCAGAATCAAGGGGCTCAGGGGAACCCCAGCAGGGTTACCAGGAGTGGAAAGCAGGTGGTAAGGCCCTCCAGATTTCTAGACTTTGAATTGGACAATGATTTATAAGGGTCTGCTTAAGGTTCAGTAAAAGGGGGAGATATGTAGTGTGCGTTCCAGTTCATGCACGTCACGCAGACGTGACGTGCGGCGGCCATGTTGGCGGCGATGCGCGCACATCTCCCATTGCGCGCCGAGCACTGAATGAGACGGTAGCGCCGGCCGGCGCTCCTCGAGCAAATCTAATTATCTCTTAAAATAAAGTAGAGTTACGGTACAAACCTGCTGTCTGTGATTATTGGCAACTACTCTACACAGACAACTTCACAAAAATGCTGTAAATATCCATTAAAATAAAATTTTAAAGAAATGCAATGTATGTCTGTCCAGAGCAGGGGCAGAGACCCAGTTGGGATTTAACCATTTATTGACTGTAATGTGTATTATCCATTATCACGAGCACTTCAAAACCAGAACCCAACTTTGAAGGCGAACAATAATGGATGGGAGAAGAGCCTCAAGATCGCTGGGAGAATTCAGAGGAGGTCGCTGCCTCTGCTCAGACTTACCTATCACATTTCCTGCATCACCGGCAGGGCTGGGGCAGAGTCACTGACACCGCAGACACACCTCTGTATTAAGCAGCAGGTCTGGCGCCTGTGAGCACACCCATGACAATAGGTGGGAGCAGGATTAGTAACGTGGCAAACACAACAAGCATTTGCAATGCAATAGGTCTCACATTTATGAGAGTTTGAGCTATTGGCATTGTAAATGACAATGCCTTTTATTCATGTGTTGTTTTTAAAATAGATAATTAAATGGCATTGTCATTTACAACGCCAATAGCTTAAACTCTTGCAAATGCGAGACCTATTGCATTACGAATGTCGGTAGGAATGTCTGAATTGTGTGTACATCTCAACAGCAGCACCACTGCCATCTCTCTTTTATTCTAGGTAGTTTCCCTTGGACATTCCTTGCTGACCAAACAACTTTTCATAGATACAATGGATCTTTGCATTGGTGGACATTTTATGAAGCACTACAGTAAGATTTTAGTTAAGATGTGGCAAATCTTCGACACAGGAGGCAAAAAAGTGAAATAAGTTAATTATTGAATTCATATTATTAATTGGCAATTTTTCTGTAGAGCATTACATTCCATCAGTTTTTAGCTCATCTGTGACACTACGGAAAGAGACCATGGAATTGGCCCAGGTGCCCTGGCAAAAGCAAACTACTTAGTTTAAGAAATGGAATGATACCCAGAGAAATGGCCAGCAGCCAGGCATGTCCACTAACCTCTTTTTTTATATCAAACTAGCAGCCCGTCCCAACGTTGTCCGGTATGAATTGCTGCCGGCCAGTAGTATATTGTTTTGTAGGATTTAGTTTTGATAGCATTTCTTATCTGTGACAGGCCTGTGAAACGCTCAGATTCACAGTACACTGCTGATGCATTAAGAGTGCGCATTCAGTAGTGTGTGAACTCGAGTTTCCCTACTTTATTTTTCCTTGCAATATTATAAAGCGCGAACTCGACAACATGGCATGAGCACAATTTACATTACAGAAGAACACATTCATTTGTGGTAGGCACGGGGAGACAAAGCGATTTGCCTGGAATCACAGGATGTTGAGCTGATGCCGAGATTCAAACGTGGATTTACAAAAGGGGGTGGTGATGAGATTCAAACGTAGCTCCCCAGCCCTAAAGTTCGCAATTCTAGAACTTGTGGTGGGAGGTGTGTCTAAAAGTGTATGTCGGTGCTGGCCATCAATGAGAGAGACCTGTGCATTTTTCAAATGGGTGGTGAAAAAATATGAGTATGTTGCTGGAGATGTGGGCTGCCGTGCCACCAATGTACTTACCGGGGGAGGGTAAACACCCATTATTCCGCAACTTTCTTTCCGCATACCATCACTCCGCATACTTTCATTACGAAAGTACCATGACTCCACAATGCCATTGTAACGCATGGCATCACATTTTATATGCTTTTACCACGCATACATTTACAACAAAATTCGATTGTAAATGCATGAATGGTAAAAGCATGTTTTTTTTTTAATGTTTGGATAAGGTAAGTAGGGGTATATGTTTTGGGGTACTGAGGGATATCTTTTGGGTGTTTGGGTATTTTAAGGGTTCAGATATAGTTATGGGGTACAGGGGTAGTTTTAGGGTTTAGGAATAGGAATAGGTTTTGGGGTACAGGGGTATTTTTAGGGTTCATGGCTAGGTTAGGGTTTTGGGTTATAGGGGTATTTTTAGGGTTCAGGGGTAGGTTTGGGTTTTGGGGTACAGGGGTATTTTAAGGGTTCAGGGCTAGGTTTGGGTTTTGGGGTATAATATCGAGACACAGGATATCGACAGACAAAATATCGACGCTGGAATATCGAAGGCAATTATATCGACACCCTATCTACAACATGGTAAGTACAAAAATATCGAAACTAAAATATAGATGTTAAAAATATCGTAATTAAAAATATCGTTTTTTTTGTTATTAAAAAAAGAAATATAAAGTAAATAATACATTTATATAATTGTAACTTATGTAAAAATATTTTAGAATTTCGTCTGTGCATGTACTGGCAAGTTCCCTTACACGGGCATAAAATCGTTCCATAGATTCACCGTCCCTTTGGCGTGCCTGCCCCAACTTGAAAACCTCGAAGTCAAGGTTTAATTGTGGATCGAAATGGCCATTGAGAGCTGTGACCGCAGCGTCGAAGTCGCCCACCGCTCCAGTGTCGGGCAGGTGTTTAAATAGCTTGAATATTTCATCCCCGATGTAGTGGAGCAGCAGGGACCTCTTAACTGCTTTGTCTGATTCTCTTGTGGTCACGAAGTAATTTTCTAGCCGTTCCAACCATATTTTCCAGCGTGGGGACGCAGTTGACGAGTCCTCCAGCTCACTAAATGGTGGCAGGACCCCAGATGCGGCATGCTGGAACGTGATTTGAATCTGGGCGGCGGGTGTGTCATTACCACCCATGGCTGACTGTCTTAAGCTGTCCTCCCTGCTGTCTCCTTACTGTGTGGTTGGAAGGTGGCCTCTCCGGTGGTCTGGGCGTGGCAAACTGGGTGGATGGGGCGAGGTCCGCGTGACCACGTCGCAGTATATGCCCTGTATGGTCGTCGGGCGGGGCCGGCGTCGAGGTGTCTGGTGGCACAGAATGGGGTTATGTGGGGTTTGGCAAGCAGTGTCAGAAATTGCCACGCATCCCTCTCCAGAGCGCTCCACGTGCGCTTAATGCAGGGCCAAAGCTCTTTGCTGTCCTTGGCGATTTCCCCTTTTGTACAGTTTTGCTTGTGTGAATTTAATGTCTTTTCCCTTTTCTTTTCTGCAGTTGGCGGCTCTTAACGTGTACCCCAGTCTGGGAGTGAGCCGAGTACCTTATTGCCGCCAAATCCGCACTCGCGCCTCCAGGGCGGTCTCCCGTTGTCACTAGGGCCTCACCTGACCACGTGGTACGCAGCCTCAGCGGGCGTCCGGGGTCTTGACGTGGCGTCGGCGCACCGCTGTAGCAGCGTTATAATGGCATGTGTGATAAAGACTTAGAAATGATGTCTTTTTGCGGAGTAATAGTCCCGCGTTATAAAAATTGCGGAGTGATGGTATGCGGGATGTTGGTTTGCGGAATATCATCACATATTCCCGGGGGAGGGATTGTCCCTTTCTTGCTATTTCCGTGGAGGCGGGCCTTGTGTCTGGATGCGCGAGGCCTGTGCGCAACAGAAGTGGAAAATCTCCAGTGTGCGCTTCAGGCGTCACCAGAAGTTAAGGCGAGATTAGATTTCCTGCACAATGGCCCCTGTTTGCACCCCTTCCGGCCCTTGGGAATAGCGCTATGTCTGACCACCATACAGTAAAGCAGGTGCACTTCACTGCGAGCGCGAGGTAAGCACACCCGGAGCTGGAATGTACAGAACCTGGGAAGAAAAAACAATGAAATATTGGGCACAACGCTCGCTTTTTTTCCCCGTAATCCCGCGTCCCGCACACGCCACCAGCACACGCCCACAGCACACGATATGAGACTTGGCATGCAGGGGGGAACGTACCACACGCCCCCAGGGTTTGTCACGCCTCAAGCACACGCCCACTGCACAACGCAGACACGCCCACAAGGGACTACTTTGCTGGCACGGTTCTTTTACCTTTTAAATGTATATGGTGGGCGTCTGCATAGCCTATGTCCTTCTGCTGCAACTGCCCTTTCTATCGCTGTATTGGGTGTTGTGATTGGTGCTGTGGTTCCTCAGATTACCCGCCTCAAAGGTTTGTGCTCTCTCTTTATTATATTAGTATAGATATAGATTTTTAATAATTTGTATTGCAGGATAACTATAGCAATACATTACAGTTGACCACAGCATTGCATCACAGTTTGAGCAGACCATACTCAGACTACTGCACATTTCGACATATATTGTACTCTGTTAGCTACGTTCATACATGTACTCACTATGTGCTATGAAGCCAATAACAAGGCACGTCAATACGAGGTTGCATTTTTTTGTTGTTCCTGCTACAACCAAACTATATTTACAATTAGCTATTAAGTATATAAAACCACAAAAACTTTAAAGCATAACAGGTCTAGGCAGCAAATTAACAATCTGTTGTATATCAGTTGGCATTGTATGGACTAACGTTCTAGCGGTTAATTTTAAGGGCCACATCTCAACTCATACATATTTTCAATGTACATGGGCTTGCTAAACTGTTGTTATTGTGCTCATCTCGAAATTCCAAAATACAATACCCAGGTGGTGCTCACAAAGATACGCAACAAATAGCTAAAAAATCAAATTTACAGTGTAAACAGAGAAACTATGGCAGAGGAAATGGTTAAACAAAACAAATCCATCAAATGACAGGAACAGAACAAAATACATGCTTACTCTTTGCAAAGAAGACGTTCACAGTGTTTCAACCTTACAAATTCATAAGGTCATCATCAGGACAGAGGACAAATGTGGAGATCTATCAGCAAATTACATTTGTGCAGTCTTAACTAACAATATATCAGGCGAGAGTTTCTGCGGGGCCAATGGTACTTAACTTTGGTCTCCAAAGAAAACAAAATTAGAGCCACATAAATCCACTGTGGCAAGGGAGAGACCAAACTAGTTGGATAGTGACACTAGTGATTGTCAGATTTATTCAGCAGTTCAAACCATTGAAGTATTTTGAGCTTAAATGTGGCCATATAAGTTGTGCATGGTTCTCTCTGTTGCATTTGACCTCATGAATTAATAAGGTTGAAAAAAACTCGACACCTCACTTTGGCAAAAAGAAAGGAAGAAATATACATTGCATTTTTGTTTGTCATTTGATGGATTTGTTTTTTTAACCTTTCCCTCTGCCATTGTTTCTGTGTTTACATTTCAAACTGAATGTTTAGTTATTTGCTGTGTGTAACCTGGTGAGCGTCACCTGTCTGTTGTATGTTGGAATTTTATATTAATTGTTTTTCTATTAATATTTGCAATAACAAACGTTTTTTCAAATAGTTGTTATGGGTACTTTCGCATTATTTTGCTTCACTTCTTTCTGTTTCTAAATCCAATTGTTTCATTTATGTAAAGTAATTGTGTTTTTGCTTTCTGGTACGAAGTATTCTCTTAAACCATTGTAGATGTTATAATATATATTGGCCCCAAGTTCTGGGTAATAGGGTCGCCCCTGTTTGATATAACCATCTCTAAATTAGGCAGATAGTGCCGCCAGGTGGCAGACTGTTGTAGGTGCCAGTATTGACACTTAAGTGCCAGTGCTGAGTAACGAAAACCACTGGCTCAAATTAAGCGCTGGTTCCAAGTAAGCTCTGTCTGATGCAAGATAAGTCGCCACCCTGTACGGGCTCTAGATTCAGTAAACTGAGAGGGTTTCAGACCAAGGAGACTGTTGGGGTCTGCGAGGAGTGGGGTATATTTCTTAAGTCTGTGTCTATTGAAGGTGGGGTCATTGTTGAAGACTGTCCCTGGATGCTGGTATGTAAAGAAAGGTGGCGAGAAGGGAACAAGATTGGAAGTGATGCAAACAATGTGCTGCCGCGTTCTGGACCGCTTCGCTTCTGGTCAGTAGATGCTGAAGCAGACCCAGGAGGAGAGAATTGAAGAAGTCAACCCATAATGAACTGGTGGTTTCAACCACAGTTTTCCAGTTGTTGGCAGATAAAAGGGAAACAAAGAGGCTAATTCCATGCTAACATGGGATGAGAAGGAGCGCTTGTTATCGAAAATGACTCCAAGCTTCAGTGCCCTCAACCAGGAAAGATCAGGTGTCCAGGACGGACACATAAAGTTTAATAAACTCTTGGGGGACCAGTGTTAACCCAGAGCTGGCTCTGTTACTTCAGTAGACATTAATACCATGTATTCTGCCCCATTGAAAGGAGAACTGACATAGACCTGTTGTTTACTTGTAAGAGGAGGGGGCACGAACACTGTGCCCCAGACAACCCCAGCAATGACAACAAAGGCACTTATAGCAATCGGTTAAGGAGGCCCTGAGGTAACAGCATTTGCCCAGCCTAAGTTTATAGAAAACTGCTGCTTACTCTGAAACTGCTGACTGCTCAGCTCATTTATTGGTCCACTCCTTTTTTTCCTGTAAATATCCTTATGTGATGTAATCTTATCTGCTCTAGATACACATCTTGTTCCCGGGGCTGCTGTTAGAGGAGTGAGTGGTCACCATGGTAGATGTCCTAGGGTTCTTGGGTGTGTTGCTCTGCCCTTGCTCTCCTTAGCATTCCATCGGAAGGCTCAAATTGGGCAGCAGTGGTGTCCATTTGCCCTTCCCACCCACTGATTCCCACTCGGAGCTCTGATTGGGTGCCACAGCTCGTCCTCACCCTACCCAGCCATTCATTATCTCTCTTCCTAGGACATCCTGGAATGCAGGCCATGGGTGTAATGGGTAACTTCCTGTGGGCCTGGAGAGTATCTGGGTCGCGGTCTCTCCTGACCTCCTCCTGTCCCTGATCCATTCCTCTTCTTAATTGAATGTCTCTTCCCAGAGATGTTCTGACCTTTCTCTCAGTGGAAGTCTGCCTCTCCTGCCCCCCCATTGTAGAGACCTGTGGATCCACTACTGTGGGTTGTGCTTTGGCAACATCCAGGTTGCTGCACTGACATGCACTGTGGGCTTCAATTCACGTCCCCCTGGTACGCGCCCAACCTCTGCCGGAGACTCGAGAACTGATCCACTGCTACATTAGGGTCAATGAGGGGCTTATTTGTGAGAGCCCAGCATCACCTTTGCACCACGTAAAGTGGTAAATGTGTGAGGCGGGGCTCTCATTTCGCTTTGTGAAGCTACGCAAAGTCACCCTGTGAGGCTTTGAGCAACTTCATAAATCTTGA
Organism: Lissotriton vulgaris; assembly: GCF_964263255.1. Taxonomy (NCBI): domain Eukaryota; kingdom Metazoa; phylum Chordata; class Amphibia; order Caudata; family Salamandridae; genus Lissotriton; species Lissotriton vulgaris. Next base: position 627,964 of record NW_028247623.1, read on the forward strand.
GTAAGAGGACTCATCGTAAATCGCGGCGTTTATTTACTCGAAGTCCAGAAGGCGTTCCATGGACGTTGCGGTGGTTTTTTCCACATACCACCTATAGATTTTGCTACTGCCCTAGATTTACAAAAGCCTGTTGTTGGACTTGTTCCTTTTTGCAGGGTCATCCGCAAACTTTTTGCCTTCCTCCTTTATTTTGTCTGAACTGTTTTTATTGGTTTTATGACTCTGGGCACTTTACCACTGCTGATCAGTGCTAAAGTGCATATGCTCTCCCTATTGCAAATTGATATATAGATTAGTGATTCAATGATTGGCTGATTTGGTTTACTGGTCAGACCCTAGTACATTGCAATGAGTGTGCCCAGGGCTTGTAAACCAAATGCTGCTAGTGGGCTTGCAGCACTGGTTGTGCCACCCACAGAAGCAGCCTTGTAAAATGTGTCTTAGGTCTGCCATTGCAGAGCCTGTGTGCAGTCTGGTACTGCCATGTTGACTGAGGACGTGCACCCACATGCCAGTCGGTAAACCTTCCCTTTTCTTCATCAGACACCCCTATGGTAGGCCCAAGGGCAGTGTGCACTGTAAGTATATGTTAGGACAGCCCTGATGAGTGTGGCATGTCCTAATAGTGAATTACAGCCATTTTCGTTTTTCGCTATTGCAAGGCTACCTATTCCCCATAGGCCAGAATGGGTAGTTTGATTGTTACATCTTATAATCCTAAATGACTCAGGGAACTAGGTAGAAATTCGAGTTTAGTATGCCTGAACTCAGAATGATAAAATGCATCTTTTAGTGAAGTTGGTTTTAACATTCTGTGTTGAAAATACCACTTTTAAGAAAGTAGATATTTTCTTGTCTAACCATCCAAGCCTGCCTCTGATAGGTTGTGTATTCCTTGTCTGGAGTTTGAGTGACACGGGCTGGGGGATTCCAGGAAACAGGGTGGGTCAGCACAGTGCTGAATAGAGAGATCTGCATCTAGATGGGAGGGAGGAGTTGCACCTGGGACTTGAATAGGGCTGTGCCTTACCTTCCCCCCACAATGCTGGCTCCACCTCCTGTGGTGTGTCTGATGCCTCTGCCCTGCACTGTGAAAGGAAAAGAGTCATGTAAACAGAGTGCTCCAGGACTGACCAGACCTGGTTTGGACTAGGCAAAGGCCTCTCTGTCTTCAGAGAACAAAGATAAACTGTGTATAAAAGAGGGGACCCAGACCCCAGAGAATTAGATCACTTTTGGGAAACAAGAAGAAACCTTTGCTGAGGACCGAGCCAGAGATACTATCCCTAAGCTGAAATCCTGCTGGGGGAGTTGGCCTGCAGTAGTTGACTGACTGCCAAAGAAAGGAGAGAGGAACTTTGTGTGTACTTTCATCAACTTGTAAGGATCTCCAAGGGCTTAATAAAAGAGCTTGCCTCCTGCTGAAGTCTCAGGGACAAGAGACTTCACTCCTAAGCTCCCTAGGGGTTCTTTGGAATATGCCTGCAGTTGTGCAGGACTTTTTGAGGAACTGCGTATTGCAAGGAGCTGGAAGCGTGACTCACGAGCAAGAAGCGTGACGCCGAACTGCGGCTGCCTCTTCACAAAATGAGAGTGCCTCGCCTCGCCGGAGAAGAGGATCTACGTCGCAGCAGACACCGCCGCATCACCGGGAATTGTGTTGCAGGGCCTGTCGCGGCCCAGAAGAACCGTTGAGTCATCGCAGGGTCCACGAAGCCCCTCGCATCACCGGAGAAGAGTATCGATGTCGCAGCAGACGCCGCCGCATCACCGGGAAGCGTGTCGCAAGGCCTGTCGCAGCTTGCATCGATGTTGAAGCACCACGCATCGCCAGAGAAGAGGATCGACGTCGCAGCAGATGCCGCTGCATCACCGGGAAGCGTGTCGCAGGGCCTGTCGCGGCTCGCATCGTATCGCCCCAAGAAGCAGACGACCTCTTTATTTCTTTGCACCAAAACATAATCGCATCACGGCGTTGCTGGCCGCATAGCCATGTAAGCGCTCTAAAGAACCGACGCATCACCTTTCCTGCAACACTTTTGTTGCATTGCATTGCGCATCTCAAGGTACATTGACTCAAAGTGTCGTTTTTTAAGATCTAAAGAGAACTAAGCTAATTCTACCATTTTAAGTATAGTATTGTGGATTTTTGTTGTTTATGATCTTGTGGTAAATCTATATAAAAGATACTTATTCTTAATATACACTTGTGTGGTGTCCATCTGTAGTGTTGTCACTTGATTACTGTATGGGTTCACAAATGCTTTACACACTGCCTCTGAGATAAGCCTGTCTGCTCGTGCCAAGCTACCAAGGGGGTGAGCAGGGGTTATTTTAGGAGAGTACCCCCTTACCCTGACTAGACGTAAGGGTCCCTATTTGTCACAGGTACCTACCTATGCCAACTAGAGACCCCCAAATCTAACACATGTATATCTGGGGAAGCACCAAATCCTTCCTCCTCCCGGGATGAGGCATAACAAGGAGAAATAACTTTATTCTGCAGCTCGCATAGAAAGTAGGAAACGCCTCTTAGGATTGTTTCTGTGCAGGAAGGTCCCCCTTTTTTGCACAAAAACAATCCTATGTGCACCTGGGTGCAGCGTTGAACTACGGTGCAAGGGTGCCTACATTGGTGATAGGCTGACAAAATGGCACCACCAGGCAGAAAGGATGGGAATGCACCATAATGCTTAAATACTGTGTATTCCTGCCCTTTCACTTTGGTGTAGGGCAGGACAGCAAGGTGCATTACTGTGTTGCCCTATGCCAAAATGCCATAAATAAGACCCAAAGTATTTGTTGAGGAACACTGCAGAGGTGAATGATTCCTGGCTGTTGTTCTGTCCATGCAAGTGTTTGTGCATTGCACACCATGGTTTGCTACCTACTAGTCTGAAGATTCAGTGCTTGTTTTTCATCCATACAGTCCTTCCCCAGATGTAGGGTCAGTCCATAATGTGATCACTTCCTTCACAAATCCAGACCCTTTCACCCCACAGAATACATTTCTGATCTGCACCAGGCCTATAGTAAATATGTGTAAAGTGGTGTCAGGTTACACAAAACATGAAGTGCTGTCAGAAAATAATCTGTGTTTGCCCCAAAGGCATGCCTGATTACAGTTAATTACATAAATAAAACAGCCTCGAGAAAACAGAAGAAATGTACATCATCCCGGAAAGAATGGAAGAAATCCCTGCAATCTTTGATCCAGACATTTCACCCAAAAAAATGGCCCAATGTCTGCAAGCAGGGGCGTTATCTCAGGGGTGGTGTTTGGGGTGTTGCACCCCGCTAATAAATGCATTTTTTGATAAGCAGTTGGGTACAGGTACTTTCAGTCAGGTACGGTGAGGAGTCTGTTAGATTTCATCAGGAATATTTACATACACATACTAACAACGCACACACACTTTCCCCTCTCTCTTTTTGGCAAGAGAAATAATAAAACATTGGTTAGTTAACAAAATAATGTGTTTTTTTCTCACTTGGTACCCCTGCCAATCTGCATTACTCTCCCTTTCCACTTCCTCTTATGCCCCTCTTGTGCACCCTCCTTGTGGCATAATGTAATTACATTATGGGGTATATTTACTGACATTTTGCGCAGTGCATGGAGATCGATGCAAAAAATGTGTTTCCTCAATTTAGTTTCTAGGGCAAAACTTGCTTTACCCTGGAAATACACTAGAAACTACTGCACAAAGTGCATAGTGCTGCTGTGCATAACGTAGCGCCACATGGGTGCTGCATTGGCGTTCCCATGTAACCACCCATGGTTTTTGACATAAAACCCTATTTAGTAAAATAAATAGACAGTTTTGCATCACAACATAATGCCCATTACAAATATGCGCTATGGCGAAGACATGCTTTCATTTCTCCTTTCGTTTTTGACTTTGCATGTGTGCGGCACTGTACAGCACTCTACAAAGTGGGAAAAGTTTAAACGTTTGTCTACGCATTGTATTTTGTGCTGGGAGGGAAGTTTTCCAGTACAAAACCTATGCTAGACTCACACACACACACACTCTTGCACTATGGCGAGGAGTGTGTGTGGTGCTGGAAAGCAAATGTTAGCGCCGGCGCTACGGAGAGGGGCGAAGAGAGCCATACCTCTGTAGATGTGATGCTCCCCTGCTCTCTCCTTCTCACGCAGCGCAGTCCTTTTGGCTGTTGCGCTGTGTTAGAATTTGTTAAACAGGCCACTATGAGCGACCATAATTGTTGGGAAATGTGAAGCTCACACCCCTTTAATCTTACTGACCAAGCTACGCCCCTGTAGTAAGCTGCTCAAGAAGAATTCCAAAGACAAGTTTAAAAATTGAACTAGAAGATTCTTCATCAATGGACCCACGACCAGTTCCTGTAGGATGCACTGCCTGTCTTCGAATGATGCCTACTAACATTCTCTAGCATAGTATTCTTAACATAGAACATCAAAGATAAGAACATTCCTTAAAGAAACCTACTTAGTAAAATGGCTAACCTTTATTACATATTACAGCCCCCCATGTGCAAAGAGTCAGGGAAGGTAGAGAAGAGAGCGGGCCTGCTTCCTGCAGCCCCAAAACAGAGGTAAATGTAGTGCAAGCAGCGGCCACACCCCCAGGGCCTGGACAAGTCTGCCTTCCAAGCGTCGCGTCGCCCTGTGATGCTTTGTGTACGCGGGGCACCTTTCACTATTGTGCCTGTTTTGCACAATAGTCTCTGGCAGTGCCGCGTGCCCCTGTGCCAGCCCTTCATGCTCAGCTGAAATTATAGAGTGGCAGGTGGAGAGAGATTGGGGGAGGAAGGGGAAAAGAGGGAAACATATATAGAACGGAATAGAGAGGAGGGACTGGGGGAAAAGGGAGGGCAGGGGGATAGATAGACAGCCCACGGAACAGGTGAGGATGAGAGAGTCTGTCTTCTTCTTTTGCTTACTACCTCTCTTTTTCACTTCCCCATTCTCTCAAAGGGGGGAAGAGAAAAAAGATAAAGGGCTGCAAGAGTTAAAAGACAGGAAAAGAGAGAAAGAAAGAAAGAAAGAATGTATGTGAGATAAAATAACTGAGGAAACAGCGAACATAGATGGGTTGGGTGGAGAAAAAACATAGAATGGGAGGAGAGAAGGGAAGAAAGACAGGAAAAAGAAAAAGACGAAAAGAGTACGGAGAAGGATGGAGAGTGCAAATGAAAGAGAAAAGGGGGAATAAGAAAGAATGTGAGCAAGGGAATGTGGACGAGAGAAATGTGGGGGAGAAAGAATGAGATAATTAAGGAGGGAGGATGTGAGAGTGAGGACATACGAGAAACAGCAGAAGAGCTCGAGTAATCGGAGAAGAGGAGAGACTCATTGTGGTTGAAAGCAGTAGAAATGACATTGTAAAAGATAAATGGGAATGAAGCCTCCGCTTCTAAACGCTCAGAATTAAGACCCAGGCTAAGCCCTAGCACGAGGCACTATGTGACTCAGTTTCCTCTGGGAGGCGCTAGAGAGGTGTGCGCGGTCACGCCGTGGCCTTTTCTGTCGGCATTTGAAGGACAGCTGCCCCAGGGACGGAAGAGCCGTGCAGGGAACCGATTAAATGTTTGAGGATCCACGCATGACTCATCAATCATTCGAAGACACTATAACGTTCGGTCTTTCTCAACAAGTGCTCTGACCTTAGCACTTCTGGAAACACGGAAAGAGCCTAGACTGCAGAGAATGGTGATAGACACCACACAGCCCTCAGAACAGCATGGGCACAAGGACGGAGGGATCGAAAGGGAAAACAAGCATGAATTTGCGACGCTGTATGTCTGGAGTTAATGTTACAAGGGTTGGAAGCTCAAATGCTGTTTGTCATATTAAGGTCTGCTCCATTGGCTTTGCCGGTGCGGGGGAAAAGTAGCAACATCAATGGCTTTCTGTATAGAATGCATATGCGATTTAAAGGAACGAATTTGACAAACCGAGTGATGAGTGAACGCACTTTACTGATGTAAAATAGTTCTCATGCAATATAATGAAAGTACCTTTGGGAAGGTGGAATGATACACAAAGTAGCCAATGACATGAGGTGAGTGTTTTACTGCCCTGGGTTCAGCCAAGCCCGCAGGAAAGAATTGATAATACTGTGAAGTCAGACAAATAGAAGACTCGTCAACATTCTTAAAGAGTGTATTTCTTAAAAGGCAGATGTTTCCGCCTAGCACATCATATTATTTAACTGCATTGAGACACTAAAAGTGGCAGTTTTAAACGTGAACTTCAACATATTCAGGACCCTCACCCCACCATGACCGCAATCCAGTTTGTGAATTAAAAGGCAAGCAGTTGTCGTGTGCACCCTGCAGGTGGCCTAGATTCTTATATGGAACAAAACACCCATAAGAGTCGTGCTGGGAATGCGCACACCCAGCACTCACGTACTTCAAAGTGCTCTCAAATACAACATTGAAAAGGAAAGGATAGTGACGTATCACACAGCTGGCCGATCAGGGAACATGCAGAGTTTTTTCTGAAGTTTCGTAGTACCATTCAGCCACTAGGCACTAGAAGGGGATCCTTTCCCCTTCTCTGTTTACATTAAAGGTTACCGGGTCTGCTTTAATTCTTGGCCCATTAGGTTAGGCTAAATAGTTCCAATCTCATACTAGTCCTTATGCTGGGAATATCCACACAATCCCGTTCAATGGTGGACCCATATTTTATACTCCATACTCACATATTTTGGCGTTTTGCTTTCGGAGTCAATATTTCGTGATTCCTTTTGTCGTAATGCGAAAACATGGCTCAGTCCTCTCTAGTCTCTCGAAATCGAATCAATTCCAACAGTTCTGTTTTACTTTGACATTCCCTGAACTGGTAGGCAACAAGAGTGGTAGAGTTCTGCTTTTATGACACCCATCTTCAATAGAAACAGCACTGCCAACATAATACTGCTCACAAGGGCACACTAAAACATAAACAACATGGTCAGTGTCCACAAGTCAGGCAGCTTATGAAGACTTCCCTCTCCAGGGAATGTCACGTTGGGCCACCAGTGTGGCCACCGCAATGAATGTACATTCGGCCCTTGGGCCACCAAGATCGTCCAGGAGGCTCGGTGGAGTGCCCTGGGAGTGATATACAGGGGTTTGGTGAGAACCCGGGAGAGTTCTCGAGCAATGTTCCACCAGCAGCAGGCTATAACTGGACAGTCCCACAACATGGGGTAAAAAGCAGCGGGTGGCTCTGCGCACCAGACGCAGGTGTCCTAAGAACTACCATCCACATTGTTTGAGATGCTTAGGGTTAATGTGTGGGGTTTAGGGAGTGGCACTGAATCAGTAGGAAGGGCTTTGAGATTTGCTATTCCCAGCCTTTCGAGCATCTCTTCCCTCTGCATCGTCAAGATCTCCGAGTCACGACTCCCAATTATGTCTCAGCATGTTAAACCAGTTAGGGCGTTGAGGATCAAGGCTCAGTACTATGTTTGAGAGATGGAACTTGAGGTCAGCTTACCCATCAGTAGTTATATCTTTTGGTGAAAAACCACTCTCAGTTCAGGCCTCTGGACGCCTGGTCCTGTCATCTTGATCAAGATAGTGTCAATGTTCAACCTTCTCTGTATATGAGGGGCCAGATGTTTGAATTACTTGTCACAATATCCAGCGGGAATGGGTGAACAGAATTTTGCTGCAAGTATAGAATTGAATAAATGATCCAATGTACTAAAAGGGCAGTGTAAAAAAGTGAGTACAGCCCTATACATAATACGATGCCAGTGCAAGGGATTTCTTCTTTTATGCCAGAGAACAAAAAGCCCACGCCGGGGAGGGCAGCATGGATGGCAAGTGCTGTCTCCACAGCTGTCATTCATCCCAATGACCAGTAGTCATCTCAATTTTAACACTCACACATGCTAAAACATATTTAGAACATCAGGCATGTTACCACCCCTAAGCAGGTAACCCATAGTTAAGGAATCTGGTACAGCAGGTTCCTCTTATAGTTATCCAACAATACAAACAGGCACATGGGGAATTTATATACTGCAAAACAAAGTTAGTCGGTATAAAATAAAATTATTAAACTTTTCAAGTACGTTGACAACTCTTTGAAGTATATCAAAACATGTCTCCACCTGGTGTATATAGTGTATTTACACCCCCCTTATCAAAATGGTGACATCAGCTGGAAACTGTACAGATGAAGTAGTTTTAGATTAGATAGAATTAATTTTATTAATTTCTGGTCCACAATCGTTGTCCGGAGGCAGTAGTTTAGTGGGGGCTAGTCTGGTTAGTCTGTCTCTAGAAGGAGAGCTTAGACCATATTTTCAGGCAGTTAAGGACGTAGGGAAAAACAGCAGTGTCCCACAGCAGCCCAACTTGGTATAGGCTCGTTGAGGACGCTGCGTAGATTATTGAAGGAACACAGTGTAGGTTTCATCAGGCATGGCTTGCTGCACGCCATATCCATTGGTTGCTGGGAATCTGATGTGGTACATTTGTCCAAAGTGGGCATGGCGATCTTCTTATTAGACTTGGGGGAGGCGCTAGAAACAGCCGGATGTAGATAAGGGAGGACTAGGGCTAGGTAGTGGGGGCTCTGGGCGCAGCGGGTGCCACGCCCAGGGCTGTGGATAAAGTACAAGGCGACCCCCCCCCCCCCATGCAGGACAGGCGCAGGAACAGGACCTGAAGCCCCAGTGCAAAATGCACAGCGCTGAGTCATATATAAGCCGAGGGGCCCTTCTTGGGGACTTGGTTCAACGGCACCCCGTTAGTCCTTAGTCAAGTCAAGTCAAGTCATAAAATTTGTATAGCGCACTACATACCCAGAGGGTTTCAAGGCGCTTAGGAAGGGGAGGAGGATTATTTGTCAAATATCCACGTTTTAAGCTGCTTTCTGAACGCTAGGTGGTTCTGGGTGAGGCGAAGGTAAGCGGGGAGTGAGTTCCATGTTTTAGCAGCCAGGTATGAAAAGGATCTGCCTCCCATGGTGGTCTTGTTGATGTGAGGTACAGTGGCGAAGGCTAGGCTGGAAGAACGTAGTTGGCGGGAGGGGGTGTAGAAGGACAGTCGAGAGTTGAGGCAATCTGGTCCGATGTCGTAGAGTGATTTGTGTGCGTGGGTAAGCAGTCGGAAAGTGATCCTCTTATTGACGGGGAGCCAGTGGAGGTCTTTAAGGTGACCGGAGATGTGTTCGTTGCGTGGGATGTCTAATATGAGCCTGGCTGAGGCGTTTTGGATTCGTTGGAGTTTCTTCTGGAGTTTAGCGGTGGTACCTGCATAGAGGGTGTTTCCGTAGTCCAGTCGGCTCGTGACCAGTGCGTGGGTGACTGTTTTCCTTGTTTCGGAGGGGATCCAGCGAAATGTTTTTCTGAGCATGCGAAGAATGTTGAAGCAGGAAGAGGATACGGCGCTGACTTGTCTGTTCATTGAGAGTGAAGAATCCAGGATGACGCCAAGGTTCCGTGCGTGGTCTGTCGGGATGGGTGCTTTTCCGAGGGCTTCCGGCCACCAGGAGTCGTCCCAAGCAGAGGGGGATGTGCCTAAGATGAGGACTTCTGTTTTATCTGAGTTCAGTTTCAGACGGCTTTGTTTCATCCATTCGGCGACTTCTTTCATTCCTTCGTGTAGGTTAGTTTTGGCGGTGCTGGGGTCCTTGGTGAGAGAAAGGATCAGTTGAGTGTCGTCCGCGTAAGAGATGATGTTGAGGTTGTGTTGGTGGTAGATGGCCGCGAGGGGGCTCATGTATACGTTGAAGAGGGTGGGGCTGAGTGATGATCCTTGAGGCACGCCGCAGATGACTTCAGAGGCCTCGGACTTGAATGGTGGTAGGCGGACTCTCTGGGTTCTTCCGGTGAGGAACGAGGTGATCCATTCAAGTGCTTTTCCTTGGATTCCGATGTTATTGAGGCGTTGTAGAAGGGTGCTGTGGCAGACTGTGTCGAATGCTGCAGAGAGGTCGAGGAGGATGAGGGCGACTGTGTCTCCATTGTCCAGTAGAGTTCGAATGTCGTCTGTTGCTGCGATGAGGGCGGTCTCAGTGCTGTGTTTTGCTCGGAAGCCAGATTGTGAGGGGTCGAGTGCTTTGTTGGCTTCGAGGAAGGCGGCGAGCTGGTTGTTGACGGCTTTCTCGATGACTTTGGCCGGGAATGGAAGAAGCGAGATGGGGCGGTAATTTTTGAGTTCGGTGGGGTCCGCTGTTGGTTTTTTCAGAAGGGCGGTGAGTTCAGCGTGTTTCCAGTCTTCTGGGAAGGTCGCGGATATCAAGGAGCAGTTGATGACGTCTCGGAGGTGCGGTGCTATGACGGAGTCTGCTTTGTTGAAGATGTGGTGAGGGCATGGGTCTGTGGGGGATCCAGAGTGGATGGAATTCATCAGGCGGATGGTTTCCTCAGTGGAGATTGGGTTCCAGGCATTAAGGGTGTTTACGGGGGAAGATGGTCAACAGATGGTGGGGTGGGTTGGTTTCCGGGTTGGTTGTCAAAGCTGTTGTGGATGTCTGCAATCTTGTTGTGGAAAAAGGAGGCTAGGGAGTCGCAGAGGGTTTGAGAGGGGGTGATGTCGTTGGAGTTGGCCGAGGGGTTGGAAAATTCCTTGACGATGTTGAAAAGTTCCTTGCTGTTGTGGGCGTTGTTGTCAAGTCGATCCTTGAATGCTGTTTTCTTGGCTTTTCGGATCAGTTGGTGGTGAGTGCGGGTGGCGCTTTTGAAGGCGTCCTTGGTGCTGGTGGATGGGTCTTTTTTCCAGGCTTTTTCGAGGGAGCGGCAGAGTTTCTTGGATTTCTTAAGATCATCGTTGAACCAAGAGGCCTTCTTGCTGCCAGGTTTGCTTTGACGTTTTTTCAGTGGTGCTAGGATGTCGACGGTGTTGGATAGCCATAGGGTGAGGTTGGCTGCGGCTTCGTTGGCGTTAGAAGAGAGGGCTGGGGAGTTTCGAAGGAGCGATGCGGAGATTTGTTCCGTGGTGATTTTCTTCCAGTTTCTTTGCAGGGTAGGTTGGGGGTGGTTGATGGGTTTCGGCTTGTTGTAGGTGAAGTGAACGCAGCTGTGGTCGGTCCATAGGAGGTCCGTAGTGTGGCTGAAGGAGACATGATTGCTGGAAGTGAAGATGGGGTCGAGTGTGTGGCCTGCGATGTGGGTGGGGGAAGTGACCAGTTGTTTAAGTCCAAGGTTGGCGAGGTTGTCCACGAGCGTGGCGGTGTTGTGGTCGTTTATCTTTTCGAGGTGAAAGTTGAGGTCTCCCAGAAGGATGTAGTCTTTGGAGGGGAGCGCGTGTGGAGAGATGAAGTCCATGATGTCTTCACTGAATTTTGCGCGGGGTCCTGGTGGTCTGTAGAGGAGAGTGCCTCTGAGAGTGGTTTTGGGGTCGATGTGGATCTGGAAGTGAAGGTGTTCGGAGTTGGCGAGGTTGGTGTCAGAGCTGGTTGAGATGCGGATAGATTTCTTGTGGACGATAGCGATTCCTCCTCCTGTGTGGCTGGTACGGTCTTTGCGAGTGATCTTATAGTCTTCAGGGATGGCAATGGTGATGTCTGGTGCGGAGGAAGCGTTCATCCATGTTTCCGTAAGGAAGGCGACGTCTGGAGAGAAGGTGTCTAGAAGGTTCCATAGGTCAATGGCGTGTCTGTGCACCGAGCGGGTGTTGAGAAGGATGCATTGTAGGTGGTTGGGGTCGGGAATCTGTGGTGTAGTCGTATCAGAGATGTTGTCGGTGCCGCTGAATTTGCAGGAGTAGCAGGAGAAAGGTCCATGGGTGTGTCCGGGAGCGGCTTGGACGCAGTTGGGGGCGCGACCGGGGTTAAGGGCTAGGAGGGTGGCGGCATCATAGGTAATGCGGGGGGGCTGGGCAGCGCGAGGGGCAGGGGGTCTGGCGCTGGGCGCGGTCCAGGCGCGGACGGGCGTAGACGGGCTTACCTTTGGCGCACCTTCGGCGTGTCCGTAGCGCGTGGACGCTGCGCGTGGGACCATCTGACATAAATGGACAGTGGAGGGGGCGGAGCGTGGGAGGGGCAGCAGGGAGGCGGTAGTGTGGGTGAGGGGCGGGTCAAGGGATCCCAACAACAAAATGGAGGGTGAAAGGGGAAAGCCAGACAGGGACATCAAATGCGAGTTCTTAGAGATCAGTACATGAACAAGAACACTGGAGAAATGAGCGCAGCTGCCTGAGCGAGGTCGCGCTGATGAAACCAATCAAAGCTGCAGCGCTACAATTCACTGCTAAACCGCGCTAAATATGAATGTTACACAGCGCTATAAGTGAAGGCTACACAGCGCTACTATTCTATGTAAAAACGGCACTACAATAGGATGATGCACAGCGTAGCGATTCTATATAAGACAGCGCTACAAATGGATGCTACAAGGCGCTACAATTCTCTGTCGAACAGCGCTACAATTGTACAATTGGAGGATACACAGCGCTATTATTCTAAGTAAAGCAGCGCTACAGTAAGATGTTACCCAGAGCACGAAATTGAAGAAATCAGCAACGCGATATCGTGGAGTGATGCAAGCCTGAGCAACCGGGGGTTTGCTAATAACGCCCCGCCTGGATGGGCAAGGTGTGAGTTGACTCTCCCTTGTCTGGAGGGTGGGGCAGGTGGACGATAGGTCCACCGGTGGGAGGCTGGTGCCTCCCAGGATCGACACCTGGCTAGGGCCATTGTGTCCGCGTCATTGGCTCAACTTCAGGCGCCCTGCAACAAGGGGTTGCGGGGTATAGGGGGGTCGCCTGTCACTTAACCCGCTCTGTTATTTGTATCACAAATAAACCTGCAACTTCTTATTCCCAACATTCTTGTCTGTGTATCATTTGGGTGGAGAGGGTTGTAGGACGAGGTGTACCGATGCAACTACTATGAGGGAGGCCCGAGGTCCCTGCAGGGGACCCCATAGGAGGGCAAACCCCGTAGTAGGGCGCAGGGAACCGAGGCCAGCCCATGGGAGGGAGGGGGGGCGGGGGCACGCTAGGATTGGCCACCCCCTTTCCTGGGATGGTTATAGGGGAGCCCCTCCCTCCTGGCGCCCTCTTTGCTGCTGCCCCCCTCTATCACTACGGTCGTGTAGGCTGCTCCTCGCCAGCCTCAGGCCCCTTTAGCCCCTTAAGGCCCTCTCCCTCACCCCCCCACGACACCGGACGCGAGGCCCGCAATTTCAGCTCCCCTCCCTACCGCTCACCCGCTGAAAGGGGGGAAGTGGGGAGGGGGGAATATATTAATGTTGTATTTATGTTTTCTAGGTTGCAGGAGGAGTTACATGGCGACCCCCCCCCCATGCAGGACAGGCGCAGGAACAGGACCTGAAGCCCCAGTGCAAAATGCACAGCGCTGAGTCATATATAAGCCGAGGGGCCCTTCTTGGGGACTTGGTTCAACGGCACCCCGTTAGTCCTTAGGGCGGTTGTAAGCCTGAGCAACCGGGGGTTTGCTAATAACGCCCGCCTGGATGGGCAAGGTGTGAGTTGACTCTCCCTTGTCTGGAGGGTGGGGCAGGTGGACGATAGGTCCACCGGTGGGAGGCTGGTGCCTCCCAGGATCGACACCTGGCTAGGGCCATTGTGTCCGCGTCATTGGCTCAACTTCAGGCGCCCTGCAACAAGGGGTTGCGGGGTATAGGGGGGTCGCCTGTCACTTAACCCGCTCTGTTATTTGTATCACAAATAAACCTGCAACTTCTTATTCCCAACATTCTTGTCTGTGTATCATTTGGGTGGAGAGGGTTGTGGGACGAGGTGTACCGATGCAACTACTATGAAGGTGGTAGGATGTGAGAGTGAGGAAATACGAGAAAACGAAACAGCAGAAGTGCTTGAGTAATCGGAGAAGAGGAGAGACTTATTTTGGTTGAAAGCAGTAGAAATGAAATTGTAAAACATAAATGGGAATGAAGCCTTGCTTATGGGTGACTGAATGATTTTCTCTAGGTACGGTATCCACTTTTAATAAGTCAACACCTTCAAGCATGCTTTTGTAGGCATGTCCTTGCTTTTTTGTCTCTCGGGTTTGGCACTTCTGCTGTCTGCACAGTGCACACCTGTAGAGGCTGGGCTTTAAATTCCACACTTTTGTTGTATTTCCTTTAAAGCGCTTTAGCCCTATTCATCCCAATGCAGGGTGTCAGAGTGCTTTACATCACACGTACATGTCATACATTGACGGCTGAAAGTTAAACCCTCCCGCCTCGGTGAGTTTTCGAAAGCCTCCTCCCCGGGGACACTTTTGGAAGAGTGCACAACTGGGGCCAAAGCCTGTTTTAAAACACCGACGGCAGAAGAACGCTCCGCACGTTCGCTCTGCTTTGGTAATTATAATGTTAGTGCTAACGAACCACGTGTTCTGTTGAATACCCTCGACGCAGGTGCCAAGCCTTGCCAGGCCCTGTACTTGTAAGGAATGAAAAGGCTGCCAGGTTACTAGACAGAAATGAGGAAGGGCGGCTTGCAGGCCTGTCCTCTTCTTGTACTGAAGAAATCAAAGGCTGCCAGCTTGCTAGAAAGGAATTGCCATTTCTGTACGTTTTCGGTTACCCTTTTACGATCCACAATGGTGCAACATTGTTGATTTTGGGCTAATGATGTGAATTTTCATTTTGTGAAAGAAAATCTGCTAAGCTTTGAGATGGACAACCAATGTAGCAGTGATCTGTTTACCTGGGTGCATAGTATACCGAGTCCCAATGCTGGAGTCAAAAGGCAGATCATTCAAAGTGAATCATTACCTGAGAGACTTATCCCTTCATTACTCGGTGGGGCGAGATTCACTTTGGAACGATGTAGGAGCCCATATTTACTTTTGAGTTAAGGCTGGTGAGCCACTGTAAGCTCCAAACAGAAGCCTGGCTCTGGATGGGATTTTTTTCTAGTAGCTACAACTGCCGCCCATACATATTGAACAAGGTTCGAATCCTGGCATATCAACCTTGGATAAGAAACAAAAACAAGCATTTACAATGCAACGGTTTTGCCTTTGCAAAAGTTAAAACTATTGGCATTGTAAATGGCAACCTTTTTATTTATGAGTTGGTTTTGAAAACAGATAAATAAATGGCATTGTCATTTACATTGCCAATAGCTTAATCTCTCGCAAATGCCACACACACCCCCACAGAGAGCCCCCCCACACAGAGCCACCCCACACACACAGAGCCCCCCCACACACACCCACACAGAGCCCCCCCACACACCCACACAGAGCCCCCCCCACACACCCACACAGAGCCCCCCCACACCATATAAGTTTCCGCTGTCAGACCTATCATATGAAAGAACAGAAGTGAAGGTTGGCAACTCTATTGTTTTTAGTAAATTTATACAAGACTCAGCACTGTACATGCTGTGCGCACTTCTCTAAAGTGGAAAAGACACTGGCTTGATGTCTGTAAATGTACCGTGTGTTTTTATGCAGGGGGCGGTCTCTGCCAAATGCTGGTTACTTCGAGGTGAGGGGGGGCACAAGGTATCTAGTGTGCAGCCAGAGTTGAGACGGCTGGGCGTGCGGCCCTTGACATGAAAATGAAAGTAAATAAGAAACCTAGGTGATCTGTTCGAGGGACGGCCCCACTAACACAAAATGCTACAACGGGATAGTGGTGGCTCCACACAATCGTGCCAGAGGCCTCAACACAGACTGTTCCAGCCCACACAACCACCCCATCCTCAGGGCTTCATATTATCCGGTGGGTGCAGGCGGGGCCCACCGGCACTCTTCTTTGGGGACGGAACAATTAATAGCCATTAGTCTTTGACCCAACGGCGGAAAGAAAGAGGGAGAGCAAGACCGACAACAGTGGCAAAGGGAGAACACACAGATGAAAAGGAACCCCGGCGTGTCCAACCTAGGTGCAGGAAAGCTATACTGGTGGATAAACAGACATGGTGTGACATACAGACTAGACGGCCTTGGCATTTGGCAACCCCATCATTCTGCAACAGCAACATTCTTAGAAACATGTAGGCGCTAGGACGTATTCTTCTCCATAATAAAGCACTGCCCACCTCTGACTGAAGCTCCCTAAAGACCGGCAATAAGTCTCAAAGACTGCACCGTTCGAATATAAACCCCTAACGTGAGGGAACACAGAAAGTGAGACACCCACGGCTTTCATCACCCGTAGAGGAACATGAAACATGCAGTCCTCTCACAGTGAGCTACGACGGTAACGTATCATCGCATGGAACAAGGGCGGCATGGGGTCATCGCATGAAGAGGAGCTGTGCACGTGCCGAGAGCACAGCCTGCCACTGCATGGAGAAGAGCTGCAGGAACTACTGAACGCCGTCATTACACACAGATCCGTTACTGACAGGCTATCACCACATGAATATCAACTATGGGCATGCTCTTATGATATGGAGATTACCTATTAGTATGCGGTCATCATATGAAGAGAACAGCACCCATTGCATGTAAAGGAACTACAGACGTGGTCTCATCATATGAAGATTAACTACGAGTGAGCAATCATCAAATGAAGAGCACATGCTTTAGCCAAAAACGTAAAAAGTGCATTGGAAAGCACTACACACATATGGTGCAGCTGAAAGCGGGAGCTGGCATGGGAGGCGAGGCCGCAGTCTAAACAAACCCTGGAGGAGCCCGTCGGCCTCACGGACAGCGGGAGGGGGGGGTGGTAACGGGCTCACGGACAGCGGGAGGGGGGGTGGGAACGGGAAAAGACGGAAAGAAGAAACGGAAAAAGGACATGACAAAGGGACGGAAAAAGGACATGAGAAAGGGAAAAGACAAATATAAACAAAATGCTGCTTACCTGATCGCATCCTGAGGGGGGCGGGGGAAGGCAGGACAGCAAGCACTCACCAAGGACGACTTCTTCCGGCGGACACGCCCACAACGCCCACAGCCGAATGACGTAGGGAAAAGCCAAAAATTCTCGGGAACGGTGCACTTTCCCGGCTACCTAAAATGCCATTTGTGCTTGACCACAAGACTGGCCATCTGTTTCCCATTCTTGACAATGAAAACGTTTCTGCGTCAAAATAAGTTAGCCATTTGTGAATGAATCACGTAACCCGTTATTACAGCCTTAACACGGTGCAACCCAGTACTGTAGGAGGGCCCTCGCGTCCCCTTGCACCCTCAACCCTGGCTGCTGTCTTTTAACGCAAGACTCTAGGTGAGGGGTGATCTGTTGACAGTCGCCTCCATACCCCTCCCCCGGGTGCACCACTGAAGGCGGCCATGTCTCCTTTTCCCCAGTGCAGCCTGACGTATGGTGTTTGGTGTCAGCCTGTGACAGGAGTCCTGGGCTTCACCATAGTAGTGCTACTGGGTGCAGGAAATGGATACCAACTAGTGTCTGAGCGGCTGCTAATGCATGGCCCTCCTACGTGCGCCCCTCCTGTCTTTCATTCATCCACACCCCGTGGCTCACACAGGCCTCGGTGGGTGCTCCCGGGAGCACTGCCGGGCATCTGTATGGCACGGAAGCCTCCGCCCTAGAAGACAGATGAGGTGGTTGGCTTTTCCGCTGCTTCATCACTCGCTGCCCTGGAGCATGACGCTCTCCAGGGTCACGGGCCCGGAGACAAGGACAGCGGGAGGGGGCGGGAACGGACAGCGGGAGGGGGGGGCAAACAAAGACACGGACAGCGGGAGGGGGGCGGGAACGGACGGAGGGGGGGGCAAACAAAGACACGGACAGCGGGAGGGGGGCGCCCCAGCCGTGAAGTGCCTCCGGTGCCAGGAAAGTTCAGCTCGCTCCAGCAGCCGCAGCAGCCTGCAATTCCCAGCAGAGGCGACAACAGCCACCGGGAGACACGGAGGAGCCGTGGAAGGGCAATGGCTTTCCCAAGGAAGGGGGAAGCGGAAACCAGGTCCTCCCGGCCCCGCCCACAACCAGGCGGCGGGCCGGACATCTTCTTCCGGTGTTTCCTCCGGGCTGTGGCAGTGATCTCGAGGGGTAGGTTCCCTCGGAATGGAATAAGCATAAGCCCAGGCAAATATGCGGCGTGGGCATCCGCTTGGCAGAAATAAAAGCGCTCTGCGCGCTATGGCAAAGTAAATCGCTATTGAGCGCTGGGGCACAAATAATCGACGCTCGGTGAAGTGCATTGAGCAGGGGAAACAGTGGTCTACGGGCCCCGGCGCCATCTTCGGCGGAATGAGAAAACACACCCTGACAAAAAAAAAACAAGCACTCGATTCTGCCCCACAACGGCGGAGGCACGGACAACGGGAGGGAGAGCGGGGGATAAAGAAGGCACAACAACGGCACAATAACTCCTTGTGGGCGTGTTTTTCGCCCTCTCCCCTTCCCATTGGCTGGAAGGTAAAATTCCAGCCAATGGGAAGAGGAGAAGGCGGGACTTAAAAAAAGACCGAGAAACGCCCCCGAATCGCGTTCCGACGGGGAAAGAATGATTGACAGCCACTCTCTTCCAATGGCTAGCCTCCATTTATGGAGCTAGCCAATGGAAGAAGGGGCGGATTCAAGTCCCCCATACTGTAAACAAAAGTTTTCGCCTGGGCGGTGCACTGCTTCGCAGTGCTACGGCCAGGCGAAACCTAAAAACGGTACCAGTCCTCTGTTCTGAAACGCTCTTATCTCCCAAGGCAAGGGTTGCACTATGTAAAAATGCAAAAGATAAAACATTCAATCCATCACCCATACTCTAATCTCAGCCTCCAAGATTGAAGGCCAAAGCATTAACTATTGATGTTGGAAAGTGATGCTCATTTAGTGACTGAATTTTTGTGTAAAGTCAAAAAATCTGGGACAAAGTCCAGTGGATCAAATTGTGATCCTGGGCAAATACTTTATTTAGACTCAGACCTGGTCAGAACCCGGTCAGGCCTCCTACCTCTAGGCCAATTTCCTGTGGTTTGCTTAATGTCAGATCCCTCTGCAAGCACCACACGGAAATAGCCTTCCTCATTGAGTCTGAACAGCTCGATGTCCTCTTTCTCACAGAAACGTGGACTCGGGAGGACTGTGAGGTCGAGCTGGACCTAGCCTGCCCCTCAGGATACAAAATCAGCCATTCACCGCGCCCACTTAATCGAGGAGGGGGAATCGGATACATTTATAGAGACTCGCTTACCCTCTCCCAGCTAAAAATTTGAGAGGTACAGGGATTTGAACTGATGGGTTTTACAGTCAAACAGCAGGAGTCGATCTGCTGTTCAGGTGTCCTTTGTTACCGTCCCCCGGGACCAGCACCATCCATACCTCTTCTCATCGACCTGATTTATGAACTTGCTAGCTCCCACTCCAAGCTATTGGTTCTTGGAGATTTTAATCTGTGGGCAGGCAGCTCGCTGGACAATGCATTTTTCTCTCTCAGCCAAGCTTGTATAGATATCAACTTAGTACAGCTGGTGAACGCTTCCACGCATCGGAAAGGCCATACTTTGGACCTGGTGTTTGCGGACCCTCAATGGGTATCATTAGTGGACATCAAGTGCCAATACTGGACGGACCACTCTCTGATTAGGTTCTCCCTTTGTCCGGAGGACGCTACTTCGCGAAAGGCTGGACTACCTCTAGCTAAGCTAGAGAGACCTTGGTCCCGTATCCTCAACATCGCTCCACTGCCGAACATTTTAGGTGAGGACTTTAAGCTTGGTAATACAGTCGAAGAAAGTTATACTCTCTTCTGTCAGTCCATATCTAGCTCGTTGGATAAGTTGGCGCCCCTTCGGAAGTCACGAGGGAGGGTGAACCGAGCCAGTCCTTGGTACACGAGCGAACTACGCCAGCTCAAACTTGACTGTAAACGCGCAGAAAGGGTCTGGAGGAAACAGTACCTAGACTCTGAGAAAATCGCATTTAGGTCTGCTATGCATAAATATAAAGCTCAAATCAAGATAGCGAAAGCGACCTTTCTTGAACTCACTTTAAATCAGGCCCCAAACAAGGCACAGGCCCTTTTTAAAATTGTTAAGGACCTTGCTCACCCCACGTGTGTGGCTAGTGCAGTCCCCTCATCGCAAGCTCTTTGTGACTCTCTTGCGGACGCCTTTGAGGAAAAAATCTGTAAAATCCTAGCAGGTCTGCAGGACCCACGGAATTCCACCACTGAGGAGGGAGCTCCGGAGGAGATGGCCAGTCGACCCCTGCAGAGGGTTACTCATCTCTGTCAGGAAGCTCTGGCCACGCCCTCCAGTCGACCCCGACCAGATGAGCAGCCCCCCAGCTCGGGAGCTCCGGCGGCGGAAGCCAGTCGACCCCAGCTGAGTAGCCCCCCCTCTCCCATTTTGGATCAGGCTCTCTGCTTGGGAGCTCCGGCGAGAGAGGCCAGTCGACCCCAGCTGAGTGGCCCCCCCTCTCCCATTTTGGATCAGGCTCTCTGCTTGGGAGCTCCGGCGAGTGCAGCCAGTCGACCCCAGCAGAGTAGTCCTTTTTCTTCTTCTCTGGAGCCGGCTCTCAGCTTGGGAGCTCCGGCGAGCGAGGCCAGTCGACCCCAGCTGAGTAGTTTCCCCCTTCCATCCCTGAAGGAGTTCGGCGACTTAGCCCTGACGATTTCATCTGGTTCGCCTTTGGATCCTCTCCCTCCAAAACTATGGAAGGTGTTTCAAGAGGACCTCTTCCAGCCCCTGCATGCCATCTGCTGCCAGTCATTTGAGACAGCCATTGTTCCAAGTTGCTGGAAGAAGGCAGTGGTATCTCCGCTTTTAAAAAAACCTTCGCTCGACCCTGCTTGCCTTTCTAATTACCGGCCAATTTCCCTGCTCCCTTTTCCGGTTAAAATTATGGAAAAATTGGTTACCCGCGCTCTGTCCGGCTTCTTAGAAGGGAACACCTGGTTGGATGAGACGCAATTCGGCTTTAGCCCAGCGCATGGGACGGAATCCGCGCTGGTGACCGTGCTAGACAATCTGCGGGCGCGAGTCGACAGTGGTCGGGCAGCATTCTTGGTGCTGCTCGACATGTCGGCCGCGTTCGACACGGTCAGCCATCCCACCCTGATCTCTAGGCTGGAAGAATGCGGGGTCAAAGACAAGGCCAGGGATTGGTTAATCTCCTACTTGGACTGCCGTCAGCAACGGGTTTCGCTACCCCCCTTCAGTTCAGAGGAGCGGAGAGTGGGACAAGGAGTACCCCAGGGCTCAGCCATCAGCCCTATACTCTTTAATATCTACCTCCGCCCCCTAGTCCAGCTCATTAAATCCTTTGGTATCTCTGCATTTAATTATGCGGATGATACCCAGCTGGTCTTTTCTCTGGAGGGACAGGATGCAGTCACATTGGAGACTTTCCACCGGTGCATGCAGGCGACAGCGGAATGGCTCCGTCTGAACTCGTTACAGTTCAACGGAACAAAGACAGAGGTCTTACACTGTTCCACCGATCGAGTTCCTCGAGATCTCCCAGTTGACTTCTGGCCTCCGTCCTTCTCAGAGACGGTGTCTGCGGCACAATCAGCGCGCAATTTAGGCGTTACTTTTGGGCCTAACCTGCAGTTGGATCTACATGTAAACAAGACCACCTCTACATGTATGATGCTGATTCGTATGCTGCGCAAGGTCCTTCCTCTCCTCCCTGAGCAAGCCAGACCAGAAGTAGTGCGTTGTACCATCCTAAGTCGACTTGACTATTGTAACGCACTACTTCTGGAGGCCCAGGTAACACTTCTGGGCAAGTTGCAAAGGGTGCAAAATATTGCTGCCAAACTCGCCCTTTCTCGCCCCTACCATAGCTCTTCTACGGCAGCACTGCGAGAACTTCATTGGCTGCCAGTCCATCTGCGGGTGCGCTACAAAGCAGCGTGTATTGTGTTCAGGGCTATTCATGACCTGGGCCCCATCCCTTTGCGGCGAATGTTTGCCTGGTATCGTCCATCTAGAGCTCTACGCTCCTCGTCGTCCAGGCTACTGGTAGTCCCGCGATTCCAGAGAGTGAGGATGGGTGGCCGCTCGTTCAGAGTAGCGGCAGCCAAACTCTGGAACTCTCTGCCTATATCCTTGAGAAGCCTTGAAGATCTCTTAGCTTTTAGAAAGGCTCTGAAAACTCATCTTTTTCCCAGGACAGGCTGAGCTACTGTTTTCGCTGGATTATGGGTCAAAGCGCCAGGATGCCCTTGGTGGTGACAGGTCGCGCTATACAAGTATGCCACAATACAATACAATTTATTTCACGCAGCAAGACTCAGAGGAAACATTCTTTTTGTTTATTATCACATGAGAGCACCTTCAAATTCGTGAGTTTGCGATGTGCGCTGTACAAACATGTCTCCTGTTTGATCTAATAGCATACAATGATGATCCATGCATGATACAAATCTAAGCCACATACAGGGTACAGGACAACTGATTTACCTCATTCATAGTGTAGAAAATAGAAACCTTCTCAGGGTTCCCACTGATACTTGGTCCCTTTAAACCAACAATGAAGAAATTGGCACAGAAGATGAAATATAAAAAGAATACATTTATTCACCTCAGATGAGGGAGACTATGTCACACAGAAGCCTTAGCAACTGAATGAGGCAGTCCAAGGAGTACAGAAAACAGGGGCCTTATATATGCTTAGGGTTACACAGTCAGCATAAGACCAAGGAGCAGTCCTGGCTCATGTAAGCATGCAAAATGCCTAAGATGGGCATGCAAGATCTGCTTGCTCAACAAAGTGGGAGGAGAGTTACCTCTCCATACAGCAGCAAAAATAGCCTGACAGTTATACTAGAGAAGCAGGTGCATTCTACTAGCCAGGCCCTTCTGGGCATGTGCGAAAGTGGGAGATGCTAAGTATAGTTTGTTTCTAGATCAGTCAACATTGAGGGAGGACAGAGCACACGGCGAGCACGTGGCAGCACATGACAAACAAGATGGCTGCCAGAAATACAAAATGTCTTTCAGCTCATGCTAACAAATCCCTGCAATATTTAACAGATAGTTTTTTTAGCATGAGCTACAGACATTCCTATGATCCAGTAGGAAAACAGAAAATATTTGCACAATAATTTTCATAAATTTATCAATATCCTAATTCATTGCTAGGTGGGCATTTTCCATTCTAAACATTTCATTAAGCGGGTACATATAAAGTATAAGCAGGAATACAAAGGGAACGGAGCATCGGGTCATCATTAACATACAGATAGCAGGAGAAAGTAATGACCACTATTACAAATAGAATTATTATTTTTTAAGTCCTAAGCAAAAGCAAATCCTAAAACCATGTAGTGAACATTTTCAGGGCTACTTGTCCATTTTCCTTTTATGAGGGCTTTAACATCAATCATATCTGGAACCAGGAGGACCGCACAGGGCCATAAGAATTAGAACGAAGAGCTGCAAAGGGCTGCTCCTCCTCAAAAATGGGACGACTTAAGGGGTACATTATTAACAAGAAAAAGAAGAAGTCCTTGGGGAAATTGAAGCCGCTGTACAACCAAGCCAGAGGGGAGTCTTCTCCCTGTGTCCGTTTGAGCCTCACGGGCAGGCTCTTGTTGTTTCCACGGTGGAGCAGCACAACTCGCAACTCAAGAATCACAGCCCAGTTTCAAGGAAAAAGTCTCTTCTTTCAGGATAGGGCAGTCCTAATACCAAGGTTTATCTGCGATAAAAATCGCCGCAGCTTGGCGGTAAATTTTTGTCTCTAACCAAGCAATAACGATAATTATCGCTATTGCTTGGTAATATGCCCCTGTGTTTTTAAATTAGTGAATTTTGCTCAATTTCGACTTTGATATTTGGGGCACTTAAAAATGAATATCCTATAATTATTTAGCATAATAGTCATCCTCAGAATGTCCTCTACAAATCCCAGAGATTTGGGCATCAGAACTTTCATTTGTACCCTTATAAAAATGAGTTTTTAAACCTGTGCAGAGTGAAATTTCATATGCAAATATCCTCATTATGCGGTACAACACAACTTACATTTAATTTTAATGCTAGGAGGTATGAGTATTACACTTTATAAATATAAAAAAAGAATATAAAAGCACTTATTTTTTTGTAATTTTTTCAAAATAATTTTTTTTTTTTTATAAAAACAATCATTTTGATAATTCCACATAGGAAAAGCAAGCTTCATTCATTTCATATCATATTTAGACACATTCATTCATAAGCCTGAGCACAGGAGCCTAACTTGAAACATGAAACATTTTGCGCCACTTTTTTTTAAAAGGACAGTCATTATTTAAAATCAGAACCATGGATATACTTATGTAAAAAAGCTTTAGAAAAGGAAATCCTTACTTTAAATGTTTTCCGGTTATCTGAAATAATGAACCTGATTTTTGTAACTTTTTTAAAACAGCAGTCTGAAATGCAGGATTTTACCCCATGTTTAACTGACAAAATCCTGGCTGAGTGAACATTCCTGTCTCTCCGTGGCCTACAATCAAAACAACAGCTGCTGCTCAGCAGTTAAAACACAGCTGTTATAAAGCTTTTATTTGTGTTGAAATAGAAGCACGGTGACTGTCTATTTAAAACTGAGGCATTTCTAGTTCTAAAATGTGTGTGTAGTTCAGCAACATCCAATTAACTTAGATGATGTGTTTGCCTGTTTATATCTAATACAATGTATCTAAGGAAAATGTTGTAACATTTTATAATTATTTATTTATTGCAAAAACACACAATTTCGTTTTTTGTTTATTTAGACCTATTTTATTCCTATTCAATGTGAATTCTAATGTTATCTTTTTAGCATATCATATGGTTAATTTCTGGATTTTTATTTCATTTTTATTTAATATTAATTAAATGGCATTTTGCATAACAGGCTGATGACAGCAAGAAAACACAAACACACACATAGGCGCCGATTCCGATCCGGTAAAAAGCGCTCCGAATTGCTGCACGGAGCGGTTTTCCCCATACGAATCGTACCAGAAGGCGTCCCCGTACGAATGTGCAAGTACGATCACAACCTAATGCGTCACTCCGTACGCCCCGTAAAAAACGCCGTACGAATCGAAAGTCCATACGAATAGCAGTCGGCTGACGCTCGACGCTACGTCCGAACGTAAATAGACCGCGTCTCCCGAACCACAAAGTACGATCCGTGTTCCACACACTCCGTACGGCTCTTTTCCTACGAGAGCTCAAAACTACCGTAAAACCACACTCCGGCACGACCCGCACTCCGGTACGCGACAAGCAGGACATGGACGCCATCGTCCGTGTAATCCCTATCCTGTACGCCCACCACCTCGTACTGAGAAACCGTCGACGGCGCAGAAGGTGAGTACAACGAAGTTCTACATACCTGTACATCTTGCAACACGCGCACATCTCCATTTCACAATTGTAATGTCTGGCCATGTTGCGCCACACACTCCCGCACATCACCAGTGAAATACGGTGACCGGCCGTACCTACGTCATCGACCACGGTGTACGGTATGTCACCGCAGTACACCAGTGCAATACGGAGACCGCCCGCACCTACGTCATCGACCACGGGGTACGGCAGGTCACCGCACTACACCAGTGCAATACGGAGACCGGCCGTACCTACGTCATCGACCACGGGGTACGGTACGTCACCGCACTACACCAGTGCAATAGACGTGTGGCACATACGCCTGCAATGTGAATGTAAGTGTAAGTGGTGAGCAGAACACCCACCAGTGCCCAGCATCAGAGTGTGTGCCTAACACCCCCCCACCAGTGCCCCCCAGTGCCCAGCATCAGAGTGTGTGCCTAACACCCCCCCAGTGCCCACCAGTGCCCAGCATCAGAGTGTGTGCCTAACACCCCCCCAGTGCCCACCAGGGCCCAGCATCAGAGTGTGTGCCTAACACCCCCCCAGTGCCCACCAGTGCCCAGCATCAGAGTGTGTGCCTAACACCCCCCACCAGTGCCCCCCAGTGCCCACCAGTGCCCAGCATCAAAGTGTGTGCCTAACACCCCCCACCAGTGCCCCCCAGTGCCCAGCATCAGAGTGTGTGCCTAACACCCCCCCACCAGTGCCCCCCAGTGCCCAGCATCAGAGTGTGTGCCTAACACCCCCCAGTGCCCACCAGTGCCCAGCATCAGAGTGTGTGCCTAACACCCCCCCCAGTGCCCAGCATCAGAGTGTGTGCCTAACACCCCCCCCAGTGCCCACCAGTGCCCAGCATCAGAGTGTGTGCCTAACACCCCCCCCGTGCCCACCAGTGCCCAGCATCAGAGTGTGTGCCTAACACCCCCCCAGTGCCCACCAGTGCCCAGCATCAGAGTGTGTGCATAACACCCCCCCACCAGTGCCCACCAGTGCCCAGCATCAGAGTGTGTGCCTAACACCCCCCCACCAGTGCCCCCCAGTGCCCCCCAGTGCCCAGCATCAGAGTGTGTGCCTAACACCCCCCCCCAGTGCCCACCAGTGCCCAGCATCAGAGTGTGTGCCTAACACCCCCCCCCAGTGCCCACCAGTGCCCAGCATCAGAGTGTGTGCCTAACACCCCCCACCAGTGCCCCCCAGTGCCCACCAGTGCCCAGCATCAGAGTGAGTGCCTAACACCCCCCCTCAGTGCCCACCAGTGCCCAGCATCAGAGTGTGTGCCTAACACCCCCCCACCAGTGCCCCCCAGTGCCCAGCATCAGAGTGTGTGCCTAACAACCCCCCACCAGTGCCCCCCAGTGCCCAGCATCAGAGTGTGTGCCTAACACCCCCCCACCAGTGCCCCCCAGTGCCCAGCATCAGAGTGTGTGCCTAACACCCCCCCCCAGTGCCCACCAGTGCCCAGCATCAGAGTGTGTGCCTAACACCCCCCCCCCAGTGCCCACCAGTGCCCAGCATCAGAGTGTGTGCCTAACACCACCCCCCACCAGTGCCCAGCATCAGAGTGTGTGCCTAACACCCCCCCACCAGTGCCCCCCAGTGCCCACCAGTGCCCAGCATCAGAGTGTGTGCCTAAAAGCCCCCCACCAGTGCCCCCCAGTGCCCACCAGTGCCCAGCATCAGAGTGTGTGCCTAACACCCCCCACCAGTGCCCCCCAGTGCCCAGCATCAGAGTGTGTGCCTAACACCCCCCCAGTGCCCACCAGTGCCCAGCATCAGAGTGTGTGCCTAACACCCCCCCCCCAGTGCCCACTAGTGCCCAGCATCAGAGTGTGTGCCTAACACCCCCCCAGTGCCCACCAGTGCCCAGCATCAGAGTGTGTGCCTAACACCCCCCCCGTGCCCACCAGTGCCCAGCATCAGAGTGTGTGCCTAACACCCCCCCCCCAGTGCCCACCAGTGCTCAGCATCAGAGTGTGTGCCTAACACCCCCCACCAGTGCCCACCAGTGCCCAGCATCAGAGTGTGTGCCTAACACCCCCCCCACCAGTGCCCCCCAGTGCCCACCAGTGCCCAGCATCAGAGTGTGTGCCTAACACCCCCCACCAGTGCCCACCAGTGCCCCCCAGTGCCCAGCATCAGAGTGTGGCCTAACACCCCCCGCCCAGTGCCCACCAGTGCCCAGCATCAGAGTGTGTGCCTAACACCCCCCCCAGTGCCCACCAGTGCCCAGCATCAGAGTGTGTGCCTAACACCCCCCCCCCAGTGCCCAGCATCAGAGTGTGTGCCTACCACCCCCCCACCAGTGCCCAGCATCAGAGTGTGTGCCTAACACCCACCCCACCAGTGCCCCCCAGTGCCCAGCATCAGAGTGTGTGCCTAACACCCCCCCACAAGTGCCCCCTAGTGCCCACCAGTGCCCAGCATCAGAGTATGTGCCTAACACCCCCCACCAGTGCCCCCCAGTGCCCAGCATCAGAGTGTGTGCCTAACACCCCCCCCCCAGTGCCCACCAGTGCCCAGCATCAGAGTGTGTGCCTAACACCCCCCCGCCCCAGTGCCCACCAGTGCCCAGCATCAGAGTGTGTGCCTAACACCCCCCCCAGTGCCCACCAGTTCCCAGCATCAGAGTGTTTGCCTAACACCCCCCCAGTGCCTACCAGTGCCCAGCATTAGAGTGTGTGCCTAACACCCCCCAGTGCCCACCAGTGCCCAGCATCAGAGTGTGTGCCTAACACCCCCCCCCACCAGTGCCCACCAGTACCCAGTATCAGAGTGTGTGCCTAACACCCCCCACCAGTGCCCCCAGTGCCCACCAGTGCCCAGCATCAGAGTGTGTGCCTAACACCCCCCAGTGCCCACCAGTGCCCAGCATCAGAGTGTGCCTAACACACCCCCCAGTGCCCACCAGTGCCCAGCATCAGAGTGTGTGCCTAACACCCCCCCAGTGCCCAGCATCAGAGTGTGTGCCTAACACCCCCCCAGTGCCCACCAGTGCCCAGCATCAGAGTGTGTGCCTAAACCCCCCCCACCAGTGCCCACCAGTGCCCAGCAAAAATAACAAGTGATGGACCGAATGTGGATCAATGTCACACATTCCCCCAGTCAAAAGATCTGGGCCCAAATCCATCGTTTTTTTGCACTCCACACCACCCTGGGTTAGACAATGGCGATATGCAAATCAGCTCTGACCCTGTTGCCCCATGGGAACAGTCCAGTCCGAACTCCAAAAGCCATGTCCTTCCCAGAACGGAATCAAGCATCCGAGGACCGGACTGGTTTCGAGGTAACACCTCTCATCAGCCCGGCTAGCTTGACTCCAGTGGTGTGGAGTGCCTGGGACCCACGTCTGGGCATCCCCAGCGCACTTAGGGCGGCAATTGCAAAAATAACAAGTGATGGACCGAATGTGGATCAATGTCACACATTCCCCCAGTCAAAAGATCTGGGCCCAAATCCATCGTTTTTTTGCACTCCACACCACCCTGGGTTAGACAATGGCGATATGCAAACCACTGGAGTCAAGCTAGCCGGGCTGATGAGAGGTGTTACCTCGAAACCGGTCCGGTCCTCGGATGCTTGATTCCGGTCTGGGAAAGATATGGCTGTTGTAGTTCGGACTGGACTGGTCCGGGTGGTGTGGAGTGCAAAAAACGATGGATTTAGGCCCAGATCCTTGTACTGGGGTGAATGTAAGACATTGATCTACATTCTGTCCATCAAATTGTTTTTTGTAATTTTCTCACCAGTGCCCAGCATCAGAGTGTGTGCCTAACACCCCCCCACCAGTGCCCCCCAGTGCCCACCAGTGCCCAGCATCAGAGTGTGTGCCTAACACCCCCCCACCAGTGCCCCCCAGTGCCCACCAGTGCCCAGCATCAGAGTGTGTGTGGCTAACATCCCCCCCCCCCTGCCCAGCTGTTACACAAAAACACATACCATTGTGAACCGCATTACCATCTGGAGATTGACACATATGAACATACCTAAATTACAACATGACACCAGCTCCCAGGCACACAGCAGTCACAGACATTATCACACAAAGTCAAGTTCAGAAAATAACAAGAATTGCTTTATTCAGCTGCTCCAAAAAAGAAACGCAAATAAGAGTCCCTGCTCATTAAAGGCCAATGTCCAGTCCAAAAAAGTCTGAGCAACAGTTTGTACCTCCATGGGTGTGGGCACACCCAAACTTGCCTGCACATGGCGTTTAATCCGCAGTGGAAACGATGTGGCCACCATCTGTGGAATCCTCCGGCACCGCATGGACAGGAGAGGGAAGGACAGGCGGAGTGGGTGCAGGTGTAGTGGATTCAGCCACACTGGCTGGTGTATTGCCAAAAGTAGCTTCGAAAACCTGGCTGCACACCTCAGCCAGTGCGGAAAAACTACCACCTGAACCCGGGGACACATTGGGGGTGGAGGTAGAGGGCTGTGAGTCTGTACTCCTGGGTGTGTGGATGTGTGTGTGCGTTGTGTCCCCTCTCGCTGTGGGTGTGCCTACATCCCCTTGAGATTGGGTGCGTGGAGCTTTGAGCTTTTTCTGACGTGTGGGTGTGCTGGGTGTGTGTGACCTGTGGCGTCTGCGTGTATGTTGTGTAGATATGGGAGAGGCAGAGGTGGATGGGTCTGAAGGATGGGGGGGAGACAGATGCTGCTGGGAGTACATTGCTGCCGTCAGTGTTGACTCTATGGCAGCCACACTCCGACGTAGATCAGACATGGCCGATGACATGCCCGCCATGAACGACACCAACTGTGTAATCAGTTGTGTATGTCCATGGAGGACAGTCAGTATGGATGTCTGACCTACTGCAATCTGCCGGAGTAGGTCCACAGTCTCAGCACTGAGGGCAGCAGGGGACACAGGGGCAGGGGCTGCGGTGCCGGGAACAAAGGAGACACGGGTGCTAGCACGGACCCTAGGGACACTAACGACTGGGAGGGTGGAGATGGTACTGGAGGAGGGGACGCCAGCCAAAGATGATGGAGAGACCATTGCTGCATATTCCCCCTCCTCCTGAGAGTCTGACTCGGAGTTGTCGGCATGGTAAGATGTGTCAGTCACATGTCGTCCGGCCTGCAGACTCTCATCACCCTCCGTGCCACTGCCTCCCTCTGACTCCTCAAAGCAGGTGGCACTGTCGGTGTGTCCCTCTTCCTGGTCCGCGCCTGTGTCCCCTCCAGATTCAGATGATGATGCTGTGGCCAAGGAGAAGAATAATAACATATCAGTCACCTGTACACATCAGACATGTCAGCTACAATTCATTAGGCTTCATTTCTGAACATGGCATGCATCATGAGTCACATGAGACTGAACACTGCACAATGCGAGAGATACTACGCATAATGTATAGTAGGATACAAGCAACAGTGAAGGGAAAAATCTATCATGAGCGACACAATGATGATTGACTGCCTGACAACAGGATAGCTGATGAAGCATCACAGCTCATTTACACACCCTGTCACCCAAAACCCAGACCTGCACATGTTGAATTTCCTTACACCTTGTGCCACATGGGAAAAGTCCTTCCTGAAGTGACATGTGATGCCATCCTGGGACCTGAACCAAGTGTAACATCACCTCAAACTGGCATCACAGCTGTTGACACCCCAAGCCTCATTGTGTGACTGACCATCAATAGTAATTACAAAGAACATTCGACTTATTTGGCAACTATGCACACACGCACTGCCCAGTGTGAGTATGCATAAGCCCAAAATATTGCACTTGTACATTGTGCACCTGTAGCCAACACATGACTATTTGAAAGAGTACCATGGACAAAGGCCACTGAGGCTGACTCGTGCAGAAGACATATGTTTAGACTCAAGATCAGTGCCTAAATTGGAAGAACACCAGACACAGTGCACATGTGGTGCCACATGTAAGGTTCCAACAGGTTTCACAGACCCACCCTCCAACATGATGATGTGCAAAGGAAGATGCATACATAGACATTGCACCATAGGAGTACATGTGAAAAACAAACATCATCCAAAGCGCAGGTCAAAAGTGGATTAGGGCAAGGCATGTAAATAAGCAGCTGCAGAAACTGGGACATTCTGATGCCAATGCATGGAGTGCCTGTCTGACCACAACACTCAAACTATGGGAGTGTAACCATGCCTTGGAGCACTGCAGGGAGCATGTGACACACATCACAACAAACAGACATAAACCTACCCACTACTTGCTGCTGTCCCTCCTGCAACTGCCTATGGAGGTCTGGGAACACCACTTCCAGGACCCGGAACATGTTGGGGGTGAGGTTGCGGGTGCCGCCATGCCGGCGTGGAGCTTCCAGCTTTAGCTGTACTCTGGCGATGCGGCGTGTTAGACGGGGACCTGGAGGGTCGGCCGAGGACAAGGAGAGAGGCCTCCGGGGAGAGCCGTCTCCAGCGATCGTACAGACAAGTAACTTCCCCCCCACAGATGGACACCACACAAGGATAAGGTTAACGCTTTTTATATGCAGTTCTTGAAGCAAAGTATCACGGTACAGGGAGATCGGGACACAAGGGTCCTCTCAATTCTAGTCTCTGGAAGGGAAAGGGGGTAGCGGGACAGTCTTGGTACCGATCTGGTATTGAGGTGGTATGATGGATAGCTCACAATCCTCGAGCTCGGAGTTCTGGAAGGTCGGGCCACGGCAGCGCCAGCAGGCTCGGATGACAAGTCTCACTTGAGGAGGGCCGCGGCAGCGCCAGCAGGTCCCGACGATGATGTAGGTTGCAGAGGGCCGCGGCAGCGCCAGCAGGTCCCGATGACGATGTAGGTTGCAGAGGGCCGCGGCAGCGCCAGCAGGTCCCGAGGACGATGTAGGTTGCAGAGGGCCGCGGCAGCGCCAGCAGGTCCCAATGAGGAGGAAGGTTGCAGAGGCCGCGGCAGCACCAGCAGGCAGGACGATGGTTCACAAGGCAGGGCTGCGGCAGCGCCAGCAGTCCGTCAAGGATGAGTTCTTCTAGGTGTCTCTCGACTCCAGGATACAACTGCCTTCCTGCTCTGGAGCTGCCCCAGTTATAGGTCTGGCCTCCTTTGATGTCCGGACCCTCGCTCTGGGAGGTCGGGAGGTCCGGGATGAGGGAGTCCAGACACCCAGCAGGGGGGTGGAGCCAGCGCCCGGGGAGGCTGGGGGCGATCGGCACCTGGCGGGGGAGAGCCATCGACACTCCTCTCCCATTGACCTGCCAAGTGGTCTGTTCACCTCCTGGGTGGATGGTGGTGCCGGGATGTCGGGGCCTGGCCAGGCCCAGGGTTGGGGTCGAGCTGAGGCCACGCGGCCTCGTGGTGCAGTGTCCAAGATGGCGGCTGGGCCGGGCAATGGTGCTGACGGTGGCCCGGGCCAGTGATACAGAGATGTCCGGGAGCAGGCGTCCCATAGGGGACGGGTTGCGGGTTGCTTCTGTGGGTCGTCGGGGTTGTTCTTCTGGTGGCACCGGGAGAGCCGGTGTCCGGGCTCTGTCATGCGGGGAGGGAGCGAGCCCTTCACGAGGCCTGTCCAACATGCGTCCCCCCCAGCTGAAGGCGGGGAGAGTCACCCATCCTCTTGGGGACTCTCCTTGTCGAGGCGGAAAAAGCGTGACAGGCCGTCCGCGTTGGCGTTGTCCTGGCCTGGACGATGCTCCACAGTGAAGTCCATCCCCTGCAGGGAGATGGACCATCGCAACAGTTTGGGATTCTCCCCCCGCATCTGCATCAACCATTGCAGGGGTCGATGATCTGTTTGTACCCGGAAGTGGGTACCGAAGAGGTAGGGCCGGAGCTTCTTGAGGGCCCACACTACTGCAAAGGCCTCCCGTTCGATGGTGCTCCAGCGCTGTTCCCGGGCCAGCAGGCGTCGGCTGATGAAGGCCACTGGCTGGTCGACTCCCTCGGGGTTTAGTTGGGAGAGGACTGCCCCAATGCCATGGTCTGAGGCGTCCGTCTGGACGATGAACTCACGGCTGTAGTCGGGGGCCTGGAGCACAGGGGCGGTGCACATGGCGGCCTTCAGCTTCTCGAAGGCCGCTTGACAGTCCGGGGTCCAGTTGACGGTTTTGGGGTGTTTCTTGGATGTGAGTTCCGTGAGGGGCCCCACAATGCTGCCATAGTCCTTCACAAACCGCCTGTAGTATCCGGTGAGCCCCAAGAAGGCTCGGACCTCGGTTTGGGTGACGGGTGGCTGCCAGGACTGGATGGCAGCGATCTTGAGCTGGAGAGGGGCCACCAGACCGCTCCCCACTTGGTGCCCGAGGTAGGTCACGGACCCCTGGCCAATTTGGCACTTGCTGGCCTTGATGTGGTCAGTCGCGGAACCTCTGGCGGTACATCTCGGGCGTGAGTCCGTATCGAGTGAGGAGGGCGGCCTTCATGTGGTCATAGGATGTCATCTGATGGTCCAGGAGCTGTAGCAGGGCATTGCGGCCTTCATTGACGAACCTCCCCCATAGCCCGGCTCCCCAGTCACTTCGATCAATCCGGTGGGAGGTCATGGCGATCTCGTAGGCCTTGAACCACTGCTGTATGTCGTCGTTCCGATAATATTCTCGGACTACATCCTTGGGGATGTGGACCTTTGGTTCGGTAGTGCCCGGGGTGTGCGGGCGCTCGGGCACCCCTAGATCTTTGTTCTGTTTCCGCATTTCTATTTCTGCTAGCTTGCGCTCGTGTTCGTATGCCAGTTTTTTCTCTTCAAGTTCTCTCTGCCTTTGTTTCTCTTCCCGCTCCTCTCGGAGCCGTAAGTGTTCTAAGTTTATCTTTTGTTCCGCCAGTTTCAGCTCTCCGTCCAACCGGAGCCGTGCCAACTCTAATTCATGGAGTCTGCTTTTCTCTCGTTCTTGGATCTCTTCCAGGGAGAGACCCGCTCTCCTTTCTTCCGTCGGAGTGGTGTTTGTTTCTGGTGCCTCGAAGTTTTGGTTCCGGGGTACGGCTGCACCCGTTTCTGCCCAAGATTCTAGGGCGTGTTTGAAGTCCTCTTTCGTGCTCAGCCCGGTGGTAGCAATGCCTAGTTCCATGCAAAATTGCTTTAGCTCTCGATGGTTGTACTCTTCTAGTTTTTCCATCTGGAATTTCTCTGTGGATCCGCTCTTTTTTGTTGTCATTGTGGTTGAGTCGTGGGGTGAGTTACTCTCTGTACGATTACGCGTCGGTTCGGATCGCGCCGCTGGCCACCAATGTTAGACGGGGACCTGGAGGGTCGGCCGAGGACAAGGGGAGAGGCCTCCGGGGAGAGCCGTCTCCAGCGATCGTACAGACAAGTAACTTCCCCCCCACAGATGGACACCACACAAGGATAAGGTTAACGCTTTTTATATGCAGTTCTTGAAGCAAAGTATCACGGTACAGGGAGATCGGGACACGAGGGTCCTCTCAATTCTAGTCTCTGGAAGGGAAAGGGGGTAGAGGGACAGTCTTGGTACCGATCTGGTATTGAGGTCTTGAGGGGTGTATTGAGGGGTGTGCGGGCGCTCGGGCACCCCTAGATCTTTGTTCTGTTTCCGCATTTCTATTTTTGCTAGCTTGCGCTCGTGTTCGTATGCCAGTTTTTTCTCTTCAAGTTCTCTCTGCCTTTGTTTCTCTTCCCGCTCCTCTCGGAGCCGTAAGTGTTCTAAGTTTATCTTTTGTTCCGCCAGTTTCAGCTCTCCGTCCAACCGGAGCCGTGCCAACTCTAATTCATGGAGTCTGCTTTTCTCTCGTTCTTGGATCTCTTCCAGGGAGAGACCCGCTCTCAACACGAGGGTCCTCTCAATTCTAGTCTCTGGAAGGGAAAGGGGGTAGCGGGACAGTCTTGGTACCGATCTGGTATTGAGGTGGTATGATGGATAGCTCACAATCCTCGAGCTCGGAGTTCTGGAAGGTCGGGCCGCGGCAGCGCCAGCAGGCTCGGATGACAAGTCTCACTTGAGGAGGGCCGCGGCAGCGCCAGCAGGTCCCGACGATGATGTAGGTTGCAGAGGGCCGCGGCAGCGCCAGCAGGTCCCGATGACGATGTAGGTTGCAGAGTGCCGCGGCAGCGCCAGCAGGTCCCGAGGACGATGTAGGTTGCAGAGGGCCTCGGCAGCGCCAGCAGGTCCCAACGAGGAGGAAGGTTGCAGAGGCCGCGGCAGCGCCAGCAGGCAGGACGATAGTTCACAAGGCAGGGCTGCGGCAGCGCCAGCAGTCCGTCAAGGATGAGTTCTTCTAGGTGTCTCTCGACTCCAGGATACAACTGCCTTCCTGCTCTGGAGCTGCCCCAGTTATAGGTCTGGCCTCCTTTGATGTCCGGACCCTCGCTCTGGGAGGTCGGGAGGTCCGGGATGAGGGAGTCCAGACACCCAGCAGGGGGGTGGAGCCAGCGCCCGGGGAGGCTGGGGGCGATCGGCACCTGGCGGGGGAGAGCCATCGACACTCCTCTCTCCCATTGACCTGCCAAGTGGTCTGTTCACCTCCTGGGTGGATGGTGGTGCCAGGATGTCGGGGCCTGGCCAGGCCCAGGGCTGGGGTCGAGCTGAGGCCACGCGGCCTCGTGGTGCAGTGTCCAAGATGGCGGCTGGGCCAGGCAATGGTGCTGACGGTGGCCCGGGCCAGTGATACAGAGATGTCCGGGAGCAGGCGTCCCGTAGGGGACGGGTTGCGGGTTGCTTCTGTGGGTCGTCGGGGTTGTTCTTCTGGTGGCACCGGGAGAGCCGTTGTCCGGGCTCTGTCATGCGGGAAGGGAGCGAGCCCTTCACGAGGCCTGTCCAACACGGCGGCTCCAGCACCGGATGTCCTGCCACCTCTTCTTGATGTTCCGGAGCCTCCTGCGAGGCCCCCCCTCACTCCTGACAGCCCTGGCAATGTCCAGCCAGATTTCACCCTTCTCATAGGCAGATACCTGTCACAAATGTAAAGTAAAACAGCATCAGTACACCTGGTCCATGTTCCAAACACACACATATGTGCACAAAAAACTTGATGATAACAGGGCATTGTAAGCTAAACACATTAGCATTTTTGGCCACGAGTATGTGGCCTGTGAGCAAACACCACTGCATGACATGCCATTAAAAGGCTACAGATGACATGATGGGTGCTAAACACTCTCCGAGCATGGCACTCACTGAGCAATGTATGCTACATCTGGGTGCACTGCAGCACGTGACACACTGTCACACACCCCACTGCAACAAAGAACCCTCTAGTAACAACACTGTACACCCTGGCTCTCACTCCCAACAACATTGCATCTAGACACTATACATACACAGTGGCTATAATGTCACACACACAACAGGTGCACACTCCAAGGTATTGCACACATCACTCACCTGATCCTCTGGTCTCCCATACAGCTTGCTGTAGTTAGGCAGGAGGGCATCCAGCAGGGACTTGTTCTCACCATCAGTGAATGCAGGTGCCCTCTCCATGCTAAGCCAATCAGGGTCCAGAGGATTCAGAGACAGCAGCTGTGGTTACCATACCAATGTTGTGCAGGCAAGTGCCCTACCACAGCCACATACTGCCTTATATCAGTGCTGCAGAGGGGCTGTGAGTCCAAGGAGTAGTGTTTGATAGGCCACCATAGTTAGCATCCTACGTTCCATCCAATCACTTCACACATAAGGACATGACACACATATGCGTGGTTTGAAAACTGAGCCTGAGCTGAACAACAACTTTTGCAACATTGTATACTTTAGCCCAACTGAATTTTCTCTAACACCTGTAGGAGGCTCAAAAAATTCTGTATCCATGACAACCTGGATGCATTTTGATCTGTCCACTGTTCCCCTAGATGTTCCCTATGTATTTAATCAAATACCCACACAAGTAAGGTGACATTGCCGTTGCCAATGCAACCCATTCAATGGTGTAACGAGGCGTACACACGCACGTACCATTGGGGTACGCTTTGCTCGCATATGGCTGAAATGCAATAGGGAAACGAGGCGTACACACGCACGTACCATTGGGGTACGCTTTGCTCGCGTAGGGCTGAAATGCAATAGGGAAACGAGGCGTACACACGCACGTACCATTGGGGTACGCTTTGCTCGCGTAGGGCTGAAATGCAATAGGGAAACGAGGCGTACACACGCACGTACCATTGGGGAACGCTTTGCTCGCGTAGGGCTGAATTGCAATAGGGAAACGAGGCGTACACACGCACGTACCATTGGGGTACGCTTTGCTCGCGTAGGGCTGAAATGCAATAGGGAAGCGAGGCGTACACACGCACGTACCATTGGGGTACGCTTTGCTCGCGTAGGGCTGAAATGCAATAGGGAAACGAGGCGTACACACGCACGTACCATTGGGGTACGCTTTGCTCGCGTAGGGCTGAAATGCAATAGGGAAACGAGGCGTATGTACAGTGCGTCAGACATGCTCAAGTGAACAATTGTGTAGGCTGCGTTCCTGACCTCCTTCATGTCACCATTGGGAGAGTGACTCCAGGAAATCACATAGCAGGGATGTAGTCTACCCTCATGTTGACAATGTGGATGCATACATCAGCATGGCATCCTCACATCAGCATGCCCCAGGTGTGGCAGACATTGAAGAAGCACAGGGACTGTGACCTAGTGCCTCAGTTGATGTGTGAAGAGCTGGCAAGACTTGTCATTACTCCTTTAGCACATGTGCATCACAATCATACAACACTTTGCACCGGCGTAACGTCTACAACATATTGCGATGCACATCAACACTGGACTGCCACACCATTCAGTACAGGGAACTGGCACATGATGACAGCAACATGCCCACTGTGACAGAGGTGTAATAGACGCACAACATGACCCGGAGTCACCACGTCATGTGTGTGCCATATGTGATATTGTGCCTGCTGTTTGCATATGAAATGTTCAGGACAGTATCATATTACTCACCTTAGAATATCCCCACGTGTCATCCTGACATGCCAATTTCCGCTCAGTAGTACACTTGTGTGTCGGTAGGCATGTCCTGCGGCTCACCGTGTGTTGTTGGCGTTGTGTGTGCCGTGATGACGTTGTCTGGGTACTCATACGTGACCTCAGCGTGCTCACGTCAGGTCCTCTGTATTAACAACACCTGCGCTGGTCCCGTATAAGTGTAACCTAACTCATTTTTGAAACAACATCATAGTACGATCACTTCTGACCATTTCACTTGGATTGTCTGACTCAGGACGGTGCCAATAGGGATGTCCATTTCAAAGCGTGTGAGGATTGTAACCCTCTCATGTTGGTGACTGACCCTCACCGTCGGTGTCTCCACAGTGTTCACGTCAAGCAAGACAAGTAGAGCTGCTCCGACTGCTGGGACCAGACATATGAATCCAGGTGTGATTGGTCACACATGCCGCTCAGATTCCAGCAGTCGTCCCTGCAGCACAATGGCTCATGGTCTGGACGAAGGAGGAGTGCCTGGGCGTGGGTGTTGAGACATCATAGCCCCTGGATTTGACATCAGTCCTCCAGGGCCAAGTCATCAGGTAAACCATATATGTGAAAGAGATGTCATCACACTTCCAAATCAACACAATGCACGTGCAATGCTGCATGGGATTTGGGTGACACCGCCCACGCGGCTCTGTCAGATTTGCAGCCGTCGTACCCTGCACCACGACCTGTGGTCCTCATGTCCATGATGTCCCTCACACCACCAAAGGCCTACGCGGCGGATTCTGGCCCAGCGGACCCGTCTGGGGGCACATGCGCGTCTGGTGATTTGCCCGTGACGCCATCACTCACTTTGTCCCTGACGCAGGCGGCGCATTTGTGCCAGACCCGCTGTGACAGAAAGGATCTGAATGTTGATCCTGGTCCTCGCTGGTTCACCTCACAACATCACTGGCAACTGTCCCCCAGGTGCCAGCCTTTGCGCCGTTCTCGGGTGGTGGTGTCCCCGATACCACACCCTGTAAGGCACTGGCGTGGGAACTGTGCGGCAGTATACCGCCATTAATGCTGCAGGGGGGGGTTCAACTCCTACGAGTTGGCCACAGTTCATGACAGGCCTGATTATCAGGGAATGGGTGTCAATGAGTATTGGGAGGGTCTTGAAGACCCACTGACACATGAGTGTCGGTCCCAAGGTGACAGGACAGGTGGACTGGGGCATGCAAGTGGTCTGGACACCTAGCCAGACACTGGTGATGTCTCTACTCCAAACGTGTTAATGGATGAGCGGCCAACGTACAGTGTAATGTTTATGTGGGCGGCCAGAGCCTTGCCCATTCATTTCTCCGTTGCCGCGGTGAGGACCAACCTCCTCACTGAGGTCCTTCAAGTGCAGTCACGCTCCGCTGAGCGTCTGCAGGCCTATCCTGAGGAATGTACTGTATCTATATTGTTCTGCATGTACAGGCACGCTGCATGTTTGGCTGTAGATAGGCACGTTGTTAGACGACCACACCCCTCCCCGGACTGACCATGTGCCCTGTCCTCCCACCCCACCCCAGAGAGCATGGGCATCCAGCCCGCCAAATCACAGACCACATTCC
Source organism: Lissotriton vulgaris (assembly GCF_964263255.1). Taxonomy (NCBI): domain Eukaryota; kingdom Metazoa; phylum Chordata; class Amphibia; order Caudata; family Salamandridae; genus Lissotriton; species Lissotriton vulgaris. Next base: position 667,549 of record NW_028247623.1, read on the forward strand.
CCGTAGCTCCGCTGTAGAGGGTATCCAAGAGGTCTGAGCAGTACGGACAGATGTCATCATCCTCCCTGAGTCTGGGACTGAGGTCTTCCAACATCACATGCCTCTTTGTCCGCTTCCCACACTGTCTGTGGGACATGGTTGTGTAACTGCTGGCAGAGTGTGCGTTGTAGGTACGGGCAATACTTGGCCAAGCACTTGTAGGATGCCAGTCAGCGACACCGTATTCCATCCAGTGATGGCTCAATATCCCCGACTCACATAGATGGCATCCAGGGAGGCAAATTTGTCTGAAGATTGATATGTATTCAAAGTCAGGAACATGCTACTTACTACTGTTCCATTATGATATTTTGTTACGAAAGGTAAGTAACCAGTTCATACATTTCAGTACATCTTCTGTAGGAGCATCCATAGTGTGTCCTTGCCGTGATTACAGGGTTTCTAATGTACGCACACCATGCCACTTGTGTTAATGAAGCGCTCATATGTGTCATTGCATCACAGACCATTTGTGACTAATCAAACATTAATGCAGTATGATGATGTTCATGTCATAGTTAGGGAAATATCACACCGCAACATGACTATGTCAGAACTGTGCAAATGATGCCACATGTGGTGTGTGTATTGCTGTAAGCTGTCTGGATGTGCAGACAACCTCCTACTGACATTCACATGCCGTGTGTCACTGACATGATACATTGTCATGCTCAATAAGACCTTTCCATCAGATATTTTGTATGCATGTCATATCCATTCCACAGACCACAGGTCTTGTACTGTTCACGGAGGAGTGGCTGGGAGTTGGAACATGTTACAACAGTGTGTCTCCCACGCCACACTCACACTTGTCTAGATTTGTTGAAGCAGTGTTGCTTGTGCCATGTACATTGTTATTGTCTTAGTCAGACAGTTGAACACATGTTCTAATATTTGTGTATTGCAGGGCACCCCCTCTGGAACGGCCGTTACCTGACTTGGAAGCCATGAGGGAACGCAATTGCATCCGTCGTTATCGCTTCACCAGACAGATGATCAAGGACCTGACGGACAGACTGGAGGCTCACCTGCAACCACGACACAGGTATCCAACGGTGCTGACACCCAAGGTAAAGGTGATGGCAGCCCTCCATTTCTTTGCCACAGGTACGTTCCAATTGACCATAGCTGATGTGGGAGGGATGTCCCAGACCATGTTCAGCCGTGTATTGACAGATGTTTTGGCAGCGATGTTGCTCCTCCTTGATGAATTCATCACATTCCCTACTCCAGAACAGTTGACAGTTGTCAAGGGGGAATTCTATGCCCTAGGACGCATGCCACATGTAATTGGTGCAATTGATGGTACACATGTTAGTCTGGTGCCACCACAGGCTCAGGAGCAAGCGTATCGCAACAGGAAACACTACCACTCAATAAATGCCCTGGTGGTGTGTCTTGCCAACATGATTATCTCACATGTCTCTGCACGTTTTCCAGGATCGTGCCACGATGCTTTCATCATGAGGAGTAGCAGGGTACCACAGATGATGCTGCAGCTGCACAACCACCGGGCATGTCTTGTAGGTGAGTATACTTTGTCAGCTATGTATGTCAGTATGTCACACCTTCTTCATCTGAATCATATTACACACTCATTTCCATGATGTGGATTTGCAGGAGACGCTGGATATCCAAACATGCCGTGGCTAATGACTCCACTACGCAACCCCAGGACAGCTGCAGACCAGCGGTACAACAATGCTCATGGGAAGACCAGGCGGGTGATTGAGCGGACATTTGGAGTCCTGAAGAGCCGGTTCAGGTGCCTGGACAAGACAGGCGGAGCCCTCCAATACAGCCCACGCAAGGTGTGTGACATCTTCACTGTGTGCTGCATGCTTCACAACATGGCAGTGGAGAAGGCTGTGCCGCTCTACCTTGACCCTGATGAGCTGGAACATCCGCCCGTAGAGGATGAAGGCCTTGCCCAGGATACCAGTGATGAGGAGGTAGAAGATGATCTCTGGAGTCACCTCATCCGCAACTTCTTCTCATAATGGTGAGTCATAGCTGCTTTTATGTAATACATGTATTACAGAGTTGCATGGGTAGCATGATGTGTATGCATCAGACTGTATGCAATGTCACTTGGATGTCTGTAGTGCTGTGTCACACAGGTGCAGATGTAATGCAACACACATACGTGCTATGTGTGTACTTGGAATGTACAGTTGTACTACAACATCTGGATATTGAACAGGACATTGTCTGAATGACATTGTACAGAATTTGACCCCTTGTGTGCCACTCTCATCCACAGCTCACGCTGTCTGTTGTCCGTTTGGGTCATTGTGGTCACCCTGCTATTGCTCAAAATGATTGCAACGTCAGCCTAATCAACGGAGCATGAATTGACATGTGGAGAAGTCATTTTGGGTAAGGACTCATACGAGGCTGTTTACCATTGGTATGTGTTGAAACGTGTGGTACATGTTCATGTGCATGTAGTGCGACCATGAATACATGCAACAACAATATGTTACTTATTACATGTATGCCCACTCCCATGAGAGGATAGTCACCCCATCTGACAGTCATCTGTTGTAGTTGTATACTCTGGTGGATGCATCAATGTGTGTAGACATTGACACTGCAACATTGCATATACCATGGTTTGACATTGTGTCAGAGGTCTCAAACACGGACTCTGTGGGGGATTGCAGCATCACTGTGTGCATTTGAATGCAACTGGATCCTCACCTCCACCTTGTGGGACAGTCCAGTTTGGTTGCCATTCTACCATGTCGTGTAGGTGTTGCCCACTGTATGTTCCACATGTCCTGAGAACTGTCCTGTGAATCTGTGGACATGGATGCATTGCCCCTTGTTGCACTATTTCATGTCACTGTCATGTTGTTACCTCCGTGCAGGTTGAAAATACTGCTCCACCAGCCTTCACAGTGAGTAGCACTTCTGTTTTGAATCACATGATGCCATGTATGTTTTGCTTGAGACATGACAATGTTGGGATGATGCATATGTTAATTATTGTGTTGCACCAGTGGAGTGCGGTCATTCACATGATTCTCGAGTGCCGTGCAGCATTTATGTGCAATGGTAGGGTATCATTTTGTGGTTTGGTTCAACTTCACTTGCAGTTGATATTTCTTCTAACAACATCTCATGTTTAGCTTAGTAATGCTATGTTGATAGATCAAAAGACTGGCTACAGAGTGCCTTCATTGCATGTAGGTCATTAGCTTCCTCATCATATGTGATTCTTACAGCTGTTGTGGGTGAAGTAATTTTTGCCTACATGGCCCTTATGGGTACACGTGATCAAAAACAGATATTACAGTCTGCGTAAGTAGCATTGCCAACTGTTTTCATTTGTTTGTGAGGTCCACCGCATCTGAGCCAGTGAATGATTTTTTACCAACATAGGTCTCATTGCATGGTTGCTCACTTGTGAGCATTTCACAATACTCTAATGGATCACAGACTGTCCTAGGTTTTATGTGTCCGTGTCATTGCATTGGATCTGATGTGATAGCATGATGACTAATGTAATGTTGTCTCCAGTCATTTTACTTCACAGGTGTGACTGGTACAGTGTATCACATGAGGTTTTTGTATTAGCAGTGACATGAGAATGTACTCCTAATGGTTATTTGCCTCTGTTTCAGGTCTCCCTTCCAGCAGTTCCCATCCTCTCCTTCCGTCGCCTGATCACCCTTTTGTGTCTGTCATTTGTCCTCAGACCAAGGGGCTATTTGGAGGTGGAACCCTTTGAGCATCGCACCACTCTGATGAAGAAAGGTACGGCCAGTCCTTGACAGGCTTCTACCCAATATTACTGCTGCATTAAAGGTGACATCATTAATAGTGTCATTTTGAGTCCTTGCCAATGCACATGTATGTTTGACAGTGCTCCATGGGCTCACAATGTAATTAACTCATGTTGTGCATGACGTGTGTTTATTTTTAAGATTCTGCCGCCTTCATGTCAACGGACATGTCCTTCTAATGTGCATGTTTAGTATTTGGCATGTAGTATGCTTATGCTTGTTATGTGTTGACGTGTCCAGCGGGCACATGCATGGTGTTTGGGAAGGCTGTAATACTATATTTTGTGTAAGGTCGAAGGCTTTGTAGCAGCTGTTTAGCTTTCCACACACTAGCTGTAGTCTACACCTGCTGACGGTGTGTGTCCTGTGCCCCACTTGTCTGTAAGGGCCCTGATACAGTGACTGTGATCTTTGGTCATTACTGTGCCATTTTATTTGCAGTGACCCCGAGTGAGTCAGACACTCCTGCCTTCACATTCACATGTAACTCTGTGGCTTGCAAATGCCCTTGCGGTACGTGCCCATTTGGCAAGTTGTCACACCCCTCCTGCCGTCATGTCTTCACTCATTGCTGCTGCATGCACAGGCACGATGCAGCACACACGATGCAGGTACACAGACACCTACAGGATGACCCTCCTTCCATCCTTTTGTAGAGTATGCTCCTGCCACCCTACACACAGACAACACCAGACAATCACCCTCCTGGTATCACAATGCTTCAGACTCAGCCACTGCAGCTTATGTGTCTGTGTGTGCAGCACATACTGGCACAACTATGCAGATTCACATGACATTGGGTCTACGTACCACCAGGTCATGTGCCGTGTACAGCACACACACACCTTCCATAGGCACAATATTGTAAATTGTTACCTTGTCAACACCACAGCAGGAAAAATCATCTTGCTAACAGTCACGTGGCAGTACACAGGACCGTTTCTAGGTGTTTTGGCACCCTAGGCGAGAATTCAAAAATTTTGCCCCCTCCCTTTTACTGCCATCACTCTCTCCCCCTTTCATCCAGGCTTTTCAGTATAAAAGTAAATATTTAAACAGCATATTTTGGGGTGAAGATAGCCTGGGAGCTCGAGACTGAAGGTCTGTGAGGACTGAGGCTGCTAGGGGACGGGGGCTCTAAGAGGGCTGGGACTGCTAGAAGACGAGAGTTGAAGGTGCCGAGGTTGCTAGTGGATGAGAGGTCTGAGGGACCGGAAGCTCTGGGACAGGAGCTAAGAATGCAGAGGGTTCCGGGGAAGGCCCGGGCTGCCAGGGTGTAGGGAGTTCTGATACGACTGGAGCTGCTATAGTGTGGGACCTTTAAAGGCCAGGACAGGAGCTGTACAGACAAAAAGGGTTTCAAGAAGACCAGGACTGCTTGAGGACAGGAACTAAGAGGACGGGCTGCAAGGAGAAATAGGCTCTGGGAGGACTGGGGGGCGCACCAGCTAGAGGAAGGGGTCAGTGAGAGCTCCGAGAGGCTCCTCGGGGAACTGGATGGTCCAAAGGACAGGGGGCTGCTTGAGGCAGCGAGCTCCAAGAAGGCCAGAGCCACTAGGCGATGGGAGGTCTGAGAACACAGCCTTGGTGTTAAGGAGAGTCTCCGAATGTACTGTGTTTCTGCCTCTCATGGGCTGAGATTTGAACTCTCAGAGTGGCCTAAGCCCCGTTACGGTTTTGAGAGTGCATGTTCTCCAAGGAACCTGTCCCTACCTTCAAGGCCCTACTGCCGAGATGATGGACAGAAAGCTGAATAAATTAAAACATTCACCCCAGTCAAGAGATCTGGGTTAAATTTGACGTTCCTTGGCTCACCGTACCACCCCAGTTTAGACCCACCCATATGCAAATCTGTCTTGCCCCTGTTCGGAACAGTCCAGCCCAAACTGCCAGGCCAGGTCCTCCCTGGACCAGAAACATGAACCCTGAGACCGGTTTCGAGGTTTCACCCCTCATCAGCCAGGCTAGCTTGAATCCTGATCTGTGACGGGGGTGAATGTTTGCATTTTCCAGCATTCCATCCATTATGCTCTTTTTGCAATTATCAACCTAAGTGGGAAGGGTACGCCCAGACGTGAGTCGCATGCTTGCTAAGCCACCAGATTCAAGCTATCCTGGCTAATGAGGGGTGATGCCCCGAAACAGGTCCCAGGATGCTTGTTTCTGGTCCAGGGAGGACCTGGCCAGACAGTTTGGGCTGGACTGGTCCTCATGAGGCACAAGGTCAAGACTGATTTGCATGTGGCTGTGTCTAAAGTGGAATGGCGTGGCATGCAAAAAACGATGGACTTAACCCAGATGTGTGACTGATTGGGGCAATGTTGGATTGGCTCAGCATTACGTCCATCTTCTGTTCTTTTTGCAGTCATCAGCGTAGGTGGCAAAGAGTGTGTGTACCTACAACATCCGAAGCCACATCCCACTGGCGTGCTTTCACTCGCCCATCTCCCTCCCTCCTCCTCGGCCCACTGACTGGGCCCAGGTCACACAGAGCGCACTCCACGCGACGGGCACTGTGCTTTTTGACAACCCTACCCTATCTGAAACAACAACAGTAGGAAGCAAAACCTGTCTCTGTCTGAAACATACATGAGGCTCCTACATGAAAGGTTACAGTTAAAGTTCACTGACTCGAAAGGATTGGTGGCATTTTGCAGATGATAAAGAATGTAATTACATTACATCATGTATTAATGTTGGAGGTTACTCTGGTTTTAACGTAGTAGGATACCTGTAGAGAACTGGAATTCTATTACTGTAGAGAGTTAAAGAACAAAGGGCACAATATTCCTTCTGTAAGAATGTGCAAAGGTTTCCTCAGCTACCAAAGTAAGCATTTCTGCTTCGTAATGTGACAAAGGTAAACAAACATTCTTGTCTGGAGTGTTGATAAAACATGTCATTTTGAGCATGTTTTGTGGTATCTGATAACTAAGGATGTGTGTATGAGGGCTGGGAGTTCTGCTGAGGGCTGGGAGTTCTGCTGAGGGCACTGTGGGTGTCTGTGTGTGTGGAATTGGTGGGCAGTAGGAAAACAAAAAGAAACAGGTAAATAAGTAAGAGGCGAACTGATGGGGTAACAGTTAGGGGCACCCAGGAAAGGTAAGGGGTAGATAAGAAACCCAGAGCACAGGCCAAGAAGGCAGGACATAGGCACAGATGGCCGTGGTGGGCTGTGGTGAGGGGGCGGGATGTGTGAACGAGCATCCCTTCTGTAGCATACATTCATGGCAAATGCAACTAGAGGGCGAAAAATGTTATTCGATGAGAGATAGGATCAGACTTTTAAAATCCGACCACTAACTTTTGGGGAAATAGGACGGCGACAATAAAATAATGACCAGGGGTTCCTTGTTTAGTTCTGGCTTGTCGACACAGCTGTCTCTACAACCATTTACAGTCATTCTTTAAATTGCCCATGAAGTAAGCTTCAGTCAGAGAAGTCTTTCTCTCAACTCATGCTATTGGCTGTATCCTTTCCACTCCGATGTCATGTTTGCTTGGCAATGCATAAGGGACTATTTCACATCTCTGAATCATGTCATATTAAATTATTTTTCTCGTAATGCATTGTATAAGAAATGCAATCGTTTTTTCTTTGTTTTGCACTACTATAGGCATTTTAAAAATACATCAGTCAGGTTTTAAAATACAAGCCACACCCATTGGCTTTGCCAATGCTTGCTTTATTAAGTAGGGTGGGGACTATCTGTGTCTCAAGGTAAGGCTTCGGTGGAGTGGATGATAGAGTGAAACTCTGCATTGCTGCTATGTAGTGTTCGCATCTGAGGGCGATCAGAGATTGTAGGGAAATGAGGGAGGCTGACAAAGGTTGTGTGAGTCAAAAGGGGAGAACTGAAGACTCGGCAGAAGAGAAGAAAAAATGCTAATGAGGGGGGTAGTAATGGTAAAGGATTTGAACTTTAAAGAAAAGCCAGAATAATCCTTGACAGATTATGTGAATTAGACTCTGGATCATTGTGGGGGGGGCCTGGGGGCACTGAGAAGGATTGGACTGACGGCAGGTTAGGATGAGTGCACGAAGAGGATCTCAGTTAATAAGTGAGATTAATCTTGCTGGCTCGAGAGCTGCTGTGAGGCTGAGAAGAATAAACCAGCAGGCGGAAGATGTCTGTGGTGCAGTGTTATCTCAACTTGCGAAGGAGTGAGTGGACTGATGATTAGATGGCATTAGTGCCCTCAGAGGCGGAGAGTGAGTAGAGTGAAGAGTGAAGTGGTGGAGAGGGAGCAGGGGGGCGGTGAAGGGGGGGTTGGCACAGTTACGAGATGGTTGCCTAGATTAAGCATCCGCTGCAAATATTACATCAATATCACGACAATGACAACGTTTGCAGCCTATTGTGTGCTTGAACTGCATGCTAGGACTTAGGAGTGCAGGAAAAGGCAGCCAGCCTCCCGGTCTTTTATTAAATGTCAGCTGGTCCAATACGGCAGATTTGAATACCCCTTTGGCCAATGAACATCACCCCCTCCTCCTGCGCCCAGCTTCCATGCACAAGCCCTTTCAGGCACTAATATTTTATAGCTGTTGGACAGCAGCGCACACAGGCCAAAGCGATGTGCCGGCCTTGTACCGGCTGTAAGAGAGGCCTGGACAGCATCCACCCTTCAGGGAACAGCTTGGCCCCTCTGGGCCATGGAAAGAAGCATGCAGTGACAGGCTGCTCCCCCCCCCTCCCCTGACCCAGGGCCCCCATTCATGCCCATCTCTTCCTACAGGTGATCAATCACTGACTGTCTCATAGGAGCAGTGTGGGGGCATCTCACCCGTGAACACCATGCACTGGGATCTGCTGCTGTGTCTCATCCTGGCATGAACGTCACTCGCCCCCAATTAAGTCCCTCATTTGGGCCATCCAAAAAAGACGCGGCTTTGTTTTACACTCTCTTGGACGAAGATCACACACGCAGTCACGTCGGAAATCAGAAATGTCTCTGTGGCCTCTGGAGTCAAGGGCCAAACTCATGTTTTTTGCCGCCCTCCCCCTTTTGCCGCCCTAGGCAGCCGCCTAGGCTTGCCTAATGGTAGAAACGGCCCTGGCAGTACACAACCTGGTCACACCACTTCGACATAGCTGTCACAGTCAGTCAAGTTGCCACAGGGGACACACACCATGACCACGTCTCTTGGGTGTGGTGTGATTTACCCAGTCTGGTGTAGGTATGTGTCAGACGTGGGTAGTTGTTCTGTATGCGTTGCTCCCATAACATGAGTCTAGTACTTGTAGCTACATAGGGGTAGGTCACCTTGTCAGGTGTGCTTGTGTAGAGTGCAACAGCCCATTGCCCACAGTCTGTCCTGCCACCCTTGTCCTGTGCGCCATTCTTGACATACACAGTACTGCATCATGTTGATGATAGTTCACATAACCCTAGGACACAATTGTAGGTACTCCCTACGTGGACAACTAGTTTTGTCACAATGATCTGTACACCTCAATGTGACTCTCCTGGGCCTGGCTGTGATAGCAGTTTGGCATCCAAACCCCCCTCCAGCATTTACTATCCCACACAGGTGTGTCTTGCCATCCATGTATGTAGTTGTTAGTGATTTCTGACCGATGTGTGTCCTCACACGGAATCTGATACAAGTGTGTGGATTGCTGCTGTTTGTTGGATACCCTTGCATTGTATACATTTGCACACACATATCATTTTATGCTGTGGTTCAAAGATAAATAGACAAATGCGTATGTGGTTCAGTGTATTTATTTGGTGAACTTGTGCAGGAAACGTAAATAGGTGCTGTACATAAAGGGGTTGAATCCAAAGTTCACTGCTGGAGATGAGATGCCTTACAGTTACTGTCAACATAGTCCAGGCCACAGTGCTTGGCATCATCGGGTAGACTGTGACCAGCAAGTCCATGTGGGAGAGTCACATAGGGGATACTGTTGCACCCAGGGGCAATATGCCAGGTCCTGAGTCGTGCATGGACCACTGCCCCTCAACGTCTTAGCCGTGGACGACCCACCTTCCTTGAGAGTTCCTCCTCCTCCGCCTCCCCCCTCCCTGCGGCTGGTGTCACACTTTGCCGTGATGTTGCTGGCCTTGTGACACAGGGCGGGTGCTGCATGTTGGCAGCTATCTGACGTAGCGATTGGCTCATTTCCCGATGCACCGTCAAGAGCTGAGCCAGGCTTTCCTCCACCCGTCCATAATGTTGTTGTTGCCTGGATATTTGCTCTGCCTGCTGTTCTTTCACCTGGTGAGGACCTCCGCAAGCTGGCCTACCTCCCTGGTGTCCCGCCGGTATGCCTCCAGGATGTTAGTGAGTTCAGGCATACCGGGCCCTGCAGCTGGCTGGCCAGATTCCCGCCTCCGCCTTGCACATCTGCCACCACCCTGACCCACATGTGCACTGCCTGCGCTTGTGGGCATATCCGGTCGACGGGCCCCCCGAGTGCTGGCAGAGTGGAGGTTGTCTGCCACCTCAGGGGCGCCCGACAAAGGGTATCCCTCATCTTCAGACAGGCCCTCTGATGGATCATGTGCAGGGCTCTGACCTGTCTGCCGTGATGTGGTGGGAATGGTTCCGGTGGTTGGCAGAGATGTAGCTGGTACAGTTGCTGCAGGTGTTTGGGATCCAGAGGTGCCAGGTTGGTTGGGGTCATCCACAGTGCGTTGAGTGGCATGGCTGTCGGTGGGGTGGGGTCTGTGTCCGGCTGGGCCTGGGACTGGGATGCTTCTCCCCCCTGGGGGGGGGGGGGGGGGAGGGGGGTGGGGTGGGCTCCACACGTTGCCCTTTGTGTGGGAGAGAGAGACACTGTTAAGGCACTATCAAGTGACATATTGTTTATTTACCCATTATCTGCATCACTGTTCCACATGCTTTAGATTGTTGTCATTGTTCAGTTGTGCATGTAGTGGTAGTAAATTGACATGTACTCAGGGGTATTTTTCATTCTTCCATTCTCTTGACAATGACTGACACAGCCATTGCTGTGTCTTGTATTGCCGGCACAACACATGTTAAGCATTGCTCAGGTTCACGCAACATCCAGGATATTGTGAAAATCCTTATGTCTGCGTCAAGCATGCACAGAGTTTAGATGCAGCATGTTGATGTAAGACACAGGGCATCATTAATTTGCATAACATCAACTACTTTGGATGTATTTTGCTGTTCCATGATGGCCACTGTTAGAACCGGCTGTCTCTAGTTGGCAGAGGTATACACTTCTGACAAATAGGGACACACCTTTTCTAGTCAGGGCAAGGGGATCACACCCTTCGATAACCCCTGCTCACCCCCTTGGTAGCTTGGCAGAGCAGACAGGCTTATCTCAGAGGCTGTGTGTTAAGCATTTATGACCACATAAAGTAATAAAGTGAATACACTACAAATGGACACGACACAGTAGTATTATAAAAATAAGTATTTTTATATAAGGCTTAGCACAAGACCAAATAACGACAAAACTGTACGCAATCTTAATAAATACTTTGGGAAGGGAAAAATAGTTCAACGGTAGTTTCTTCTTTAGCACAAAGTCTTTCGTATCAAAAGCAAATCTTCTTCTTGGAAACACAGTTCTTAGCAACAGGGTAACCCACACGGGGGCTACACGACGTCGAGGCAAAGTTATTCCAAAGGTTCGGCGTCGACCGCGAGGAGCGCTACGTCGAGCCCGGAGTCACACGGACCCCCAACAACACAGTACCTTTGAAAATGAAGCACACGATGACCAGCGACGTCGAGCAATCCGGCGTCGCGTCTTCAGTGTCGATCAGGCCTCAGCAGGCGTCGTCGTTGATGATGCGGTTGCAGAGAGTGAGCAGCGCTCACGGCGTCGAGAGGGCACGAGGGCGATGCGATCAGCAGCGGTGCAGACACGAGGACCCTTGGAGCTGGAGCCGAACTCACTACTCACTGGCGTTGCTGCTGGCGTCGATCGGGCCCGGCGGCCGGCGTCAAGGAAGCGGGACACTGGAGCCGTTACTCACTATGTCGAGCTGGATTCGGCGACGTCCGTCGGCGTCGAGGTTGCTGGCTCTTTCAGAGGTGCCGGATTCACAGGTTCCAGCAAATAGCACTTTAAGCAGATGAAGTCCTTTAGCCCTGTGACTTCAGCAGGAGACTGGCACTCTTCCAGTCCTTGGAGATTTTCTTAGCAAGCGTGAGAGTACACACACAGTTCCTCTCTCCTGGTTCCTTGGCAAAAATAAAGAAGCACTGCAGGATTTCCCCCAGCAAACAGCACACTGGCAGAAGGGGTAGGCAAGTCCTCAGATCAGCAGGCCTCTTGTCCTTGGTTACAGGGTTCCTTGTCAGAAGTGATCTGATTTCTTAGTTCAGGGGTCCTACTCTTATACCCCTTTTCGGCTTTGATCCCTTTGTCCATGCAGGGGACTTTCCCAACATCCTGGGTCTGTTGTGGGTGGAGCCAGGCCGAAGCACCTGGCTTATTCACTGAGAGAAAACACCCATCAGTGCCCGTCCCACCACGGGGGCCGTCACTGTTCGGAGTGGGATGGCTTCCGGGTACCGTGTGGCATAGTCCACCAAGACCAGGATGAACCTGTTGCCTAGGGCTGTCTTGGGGTCCAGGGGCCCAACAATGTCAATACCCACCCGGTCAAAGGGGGTACTGACCACTGGAAAAGGTTGGAGGGGAGCCTTCTGCTTCCTTCCGCTTTTCCCACTTGCCTGGCAAGTGTGACACGTCTTGCAATGGATGTCTACATCCCTACGCATCTGAGGCCAATAAAAATGGGTGACAAGCCTGTCATAGGTCTTGTCCTGCCCCAGATGTCCAGCTAACGGAACGTCATGAGCCAACCCCAGTAGGAAGGCTCTAAAGCGCTGGGGTACCACCAGCACACGGGCTGACCCAGGCTCAGCAGCCTTAGGCTCGCTATACAGGAGGTCGTTCTCCCAGTACACAAAATGTGACCCTGACTGATCACCTGAGGATTGGGCTGAGGCCTGCTGCCTCATGCCCACAAGAGAAGGGCACACTTTCTGTTCCGCACAGAATTCCTCCCTGGAGGGACCACCATCCTGCTGCCAATGGGTCAGCTCAGGCAGGTCTCCCAGTTCGGCAATTTGTTCCCCTGAGGGCTCCAGGGCATCCCCTCAGGGTCTACCTCCTCCTGGACCACGGAAACTACGGGGGACGGTTTCCCGCGCCCCCTGCCTCTTCTCTTCACAGCTGGGTCCTGGGCCGTACTTTCAGGCTCCGGGACCCCATCAACACCCTTACTCACTGTCATCGATCGAGTGGTCGCACACACCCACTCTGGCACGCCCAACATTCTCAAGTGCGTCTCCCTCTCCACCTTAGCCCAAGGGGAGTCTTCTAAATCATTGCCCAGGAGATAATCGACAGGCATGGCGGGCCTCACAGCGACCTGAAGAGTACCTGAAACTCCCCCCCATTCAAAGGAAACCTGAGCTACCTCACACTCTTTCTGGGAGTTGTCGGCAGCTATCACAGGGTAGAATGCGTGGGGAACTACCTGCTCTCTGGACACCAAGTGACACTTGACAGCTGTCACACTCGCTCCGGTGTCTCTGAGGTCTTCCACTCTATGGCCATTAATGGTCACCCACTGCCTATATTTACTAATGTTACTAGGCAGAGGGGGTGGAGGGACCATTTCCATGTCTCCGAGCGAGACCAGGGACATTTCTGCGGGACCCCTCCCACCATGGACAACCATCTCCTCCCCTCCCAGGGCTACACTCGCCAACTGTCGGGGGTGCACGCGGTGATGCATTTGAATCCTTCTTGGGACACTGGGAGTCATAAAACCGGTGTCCCACCTGCCCACAACCGTAGCAGGTTAGGGGGCCCCTATGAACAGGTTTACCCGTCGGGGCCCCTGGCTTCTTCTCAGGGGGAGGCTGGGAACCTTTCCCTTGGTTCCCTTGGGGATTACTTTGGGGCCCTTTCTGAGACTCCTTCTGTTTACCCTTGTCCCCCCTTCTCTTCTGCTGGGGACCCTGCCCACCTTTGGCTGAGTCTCCCACTGGACCCTTGTGGACCCTGGTACTGACCCAGCGGTCCGCCTCCTCAGCAAGTTTTCTAGGGTTAGATATCTTGCTATCAATCAGGTGCTGGCGCAGCTCTGGAAAACAGTTATTAGACAAATGCTCCCAAGCAAACAAATCATAAAGAGCTTCATAACTTTCCACTTTGCTGCCCTTTACCCAACCATCCATGGCTCTGCAAAAATAAGACACATATTCAACCCACATCGTACCAGGCAACTTCTTACATTCTCTAAAAACTTGTCTGTACTTCTCGGGGGTTAGGCCATACCGCAACATTAAAGCATCTTTCATATGAGCATACGACATCCTATCCTGAACAGGCATGTCTAACAGGGTATCTCTTCCCTCATTCACAAAGCGACCCCACAACCCCGCTCCCCAATTCTTCTCAGGGACCTGGTGGGCCAACAATGCTAACTCATATGCTTTAAACCACTGACCAATATCTTCGTTCCTATGATAATCTTTTATCACATCTTTGGGAAAGTAAAACTTACTTTCTGCAGGCCCAGATGGAATGCTGCCACCAGAGGGATTCAATTCTAACTTCTTAGCTTGGATGTCCAACTCCCTCAACTTGGTATCACGCTCCAAAGCTAACTTCTCTCTTTCAAAATCTAACCTTTTGGTCTCCAAATCAGCTTCTCTTCTACCTCTTGCATTTTCTAACTCCAACTGCCCATTTATCTTTAGCCTTGCCATTTCCATGTTGTATGCACGCTCCTTCGCCCTTTCTTCTCGTTCTTCAGGGGAAAGACCTTTGGAGGAAACACTGCTTCCGGGAGAGGACTCAGGCCCATTCGCTGGCGCCTCCTCATCCCCTTCCACTGGCGGTACCACCACCGGATCAGTGGGATCTCTGGCCTCTAACCAGGCCTGCAATGCTTTGAGATATTCCTCTTTAATCTTGAGGCCCTTGGTAGGAACTTTAAATTTCTTGCAAAAGGATTTCAGCTCCTCCAGTTTGTAGACGTTTATCTTCGCTCTGTCGAATTCCTCTACAACCACAACAGGGGTAGTGACTCCGGTGTCACTCATGGTCAAAACTGGCAGTGTTCAAAAAATCAAGTTTCAGAAAAGCGGAGAACCAAAAATAGGATCCTTCCAAGTCAGATTGTGACTGCGCTATGGTCTGCTTTCACTATGTAGCGCACACTAATCACTGCACATGGGTCATAAATGCAAGGTCCAAATCCTCACCGCTGCCACCAATGTTAGAACCGGCTGTCTCTAGTTGGCAGAGGTATACACTTCTGACAAATAGGGACACACCTTTTCTAGTCAGGGCAAGGGAATCACACCCTTCGATAACCCCTGCTCACCCCCTTGGTAGCTTGGCAGAGCAGACAGGCTTATCTCAGAGACTGTGTGTTAAGCATTTATGACCACATACAGTAGTAAAGTGAATACACTACAAATGGACACGACACAGTAGTATTATAAAAATAAGTATTTTTATATAAGGCTTAGCACAAGACCAAATAACGACAAACTGTACACAATCTTAATAAATACTTTGGGAAGGGAAAAATAGTTCAAAGGTAGTTTCTTCTTTAGCACAAAGTCTTTCGTATCAAAAGCAAATCTTCTTCTTGGAAACACAGTTCTTAGCAACAGGGTAACCCACACGGGGGCTACACGACGTCGAGGCAAAGTTATTCCAAAGGTTCGGCGTCGACCGCGAGGAGCGCTACGTCGAGCTCGGAGTCACACGGACCCCCAACAACACAGTACCTTTGAAAATGAAGCACACGATGACCAGCGACGTCGAGCAATCCGGCGTCGCGTCTTCAGTGTCGATTAGGCCTCAGCAGGCGTCGTCGTTGATGATGCGGTTGCACAGAGTGAGCAGCGCTCACGGCGTCGAGAGGGCACGAGGGCGATGCGATCAGCAGCGGTGCAGACACGAGGACCCTTGGAGCTGGAGCCGAACTCACTACTCACTGGCGTTGCTGCTGGCGTCGATCGGGCCCGGCGGCCGGCGTCGAGGGAGCGGGACACTGGAGCCGTTACTCACTATGTCGAGCTGGATTCGGCGACGTCCGTCGGCGTCGAGGTTGCTGGCTCTTTCAGAGGTGCCGGATTCACAGGTTCCAGCAAATAGCACTTTAAGCAGATGAAGTCCTTTAGCCCTGTGACTTCAGCAGGAGACTGGCACTCTTCCAGTCCTTGGAGATTTTCTTAGCAAGCGTGAGAGTACACACACAGTTCCTCTCTCCTGGTTCCTTGGCAAAAATAAAGAAGCACTGCAGGATTCCCCCCAGCAAACAGCACACTGGCAGAAGGGGTAGGCAAGTCCTCAGATCAGCAGGCCTCTTGTCCTTGGTTACAGGGTTCCTTGTCAGAAGTGATCTGATTTCTTAGTTCAGGGGTCCTACTCTTATACCCCTTTTCGGCTTTGATCCCTTTGTCCATGCAGGGGACTTTCCCAACATCCTGGGTCTGTTGTGGGTGGAGCCAGGCCGAAGCACCTGGCTTATTCACTGAGCAGGGCTGGGTCCTCAGACGCCCCGCAGGAGGTGGAGCCAGCATTGTTACCGGCAGGAGCAGAGCTATCGGCCTCCTGGCAGGAGGTGGGGCTAGGATCGTCCATGGCAGGCACAGAGCCATCAGCCGCTTGGCAGGAGGTGGAGCCAGCATTGTATCAGGCAGGGCAGGCTATCAGCAACTACTCTCCCCCTACTCTCAACGCAAATGTCCCACTCATCCCACACTGACTCATCCAGTCCTGTAGAGCCACCCAGCTCCTGTCACACACACGCAAGACCAGCAGAAACCAGAAATGGTTAGACAAGATAATAGACACTTTCTAAAAGTGCTATTTTCGAACCCAGAGTCCAAAAACCATCCACACCAACGGATGCGTAATTAAACCCCGAGTTCAGGGATACCAAACTTGATATTGCACCATGCTCCCCGAGCCAGCTAGGATCATAGCATTAATAATCCCGGCGGCCCATTCTAACTAATGGAGAGCAGGCTACCTCGCAATAGTGAAGAACGAAGATGGCGGTAATTCACTATTAGGACATGCCAACTTGGTCAGGCGTGTCCTACCTTATACTTACAATGCACCCTGCCCGTGGGCCTACCATAGGGGTGACTAACATGAAGTCAATGGAAGGCGTGAGGGGCTGGCAAGTAAGTATACTTGCGCAGCCTGCGTGACAGCACTAGGCTGCACGTGGGTCTCGCAATGACCGACCCGTAGACATACTTTTACGAGGCCGCTCCTGTGGGTGGCACAACACGTGCTGCAAGCCCACGAGCGGCATTTGTATTTACAAGCCCCGGCACTCCTGGTGCACTAGACTAGGGACTGATAGTAAACCAAATAAGCCAAACATGGATACAATAGATACATCAATTTAACATAGGGAGCACTTGCGCTGTGGCACTGATCAACAGTGGCACAGCGCCCAAAGCATATACCAGCAAAACATCGTAAAACAGTGGAGGCAAACAGAAAAAATGGAGGAGAGACTCAAGCCAATGATGTCAGGTCTAACAGCCACACAATGCCAACACCCCTGGACCTGTACACACACTTATCGATCATGGCTTTTGAACGTGTCACTTCTCTAAGACGCATCACCTTGTCAATACCCATGTGCATGTTGTTACTTACGTGCATCCACATCAGTCATGAGATGGGGCACGTGCAATGTTTGAGAGGCACAATGGACTGGAGCTTCTGCAATGTGCATGTATTACTTGTATGCGTATTCATATGAGTGAGTGTTTAGTTGTGATACATGACAATTGTGACATTGTTGCACTCCTATGCTTGTCCCCAGGGGATGAGTTTCTGTAAGGGGTGTGTATGACAGGCCATGTTAGTAGTTTGTGTGTGATTTGCAAGCCTCCATCGTTCATTATTTGGCTGCCCCCTGATGTGGCATGCTGGCATATTTGTGATTTTGGGTTCATGCACAGGATGTGTGACCTTGTCCTGGTGTTTGTGTTTGCAGTGATCACATGAGAGACTTGTGGTGCCTACACCTGTGCCCATTGTGTACTACAGACCATTCCCAAATGTGTGTCCTGACACAGTACATTGTCCACTGCAAATGGTGGGTGTGTTGCAGGCAATTAGTAGATGACTGCTGTCCCTGGACATTCATCTCTATGGTGTTTTGAAGGCCTGTGCAGTGCTTGGGTGCAACTGTCTGCGTGCCCAGGGGGCTGAGGTGAGGTGACTGAGGCAGGTAGACAGAGGGATGGAGGGAGATAGAGGGAGGGAGGGAGTGCAACAGGGGGAGGGGGCGACAGGAGGAGGGGGCGACAGAGGGAGAGGGCAACAGAGGGAGTGGGCGACAGTGGGAGTGGGAGAGAGAGGGAGACAGGGATGGAGCCAGGTTGTTTGTGCGTGCTTGCTCGCTACACTGCCTTACTGTGCCACACAATGTTGCTTCTCTGGAATGCCGGGCCCCGGGGGAAGCAGAGTCGCAGACTAGTCTTCCCCCGGGGTCTTTCGCGCAGGGGATAGGCCAGGTAGGGGAAGGGGAGGAGTCAGGGGGTGGGTATTTAGGCGCGGGGGAGGAAGGGAACTTCCTCTTTCTGCGCCTGGCACCATCGGGAGGGAGATCAAAAGGAGGTTAGTTTAGGGCTAGTTTTTCTTGGAGTTACCGTAGTGTCAGGTTTGGGTAGGAGTTCGTCCGGAGCTGTTTCACGGCAGCTGGGTTCTTTTTGTACAAGCCTGTAGCGTGGTTTTTGGCGAGATGTCGGGGGTATCCGCGGAACAGGTCCGGGAGGCCTTGCTGTTGCTCGCGAGGGCCGGTCGGGAAGACCTTATCCAGCCGGGGGTTTTGGACCAGGCCTGGGTGGGGGCCACCAGGGGCACGCGCGCTGCCTCGGCCGGGGTTAAAGCCGCGGTGGTGGCCTGCCAGGATGATGAGCAGGACGCTGCGGGCCGGATTGACGAACGGAGGGGGGGCGGAGTGCCCAAGGACCCGGCGCGAGGCGGGAAACGCAGGAGCCTGCCCCTGCGGGCCTTCCCTCCGCTCGAGTTTTTGCCTGCGGCCTGGGGGCGGCCGTGAGGGCCGCGCCCCACGCGCTTCCGCCCCAAGGGCCTCTGCTGGTGCCGGCCGGCGCTATGCAGGGTGAGGGGCAGGCGGACAGCCTTTCCGGGCCTGCCCTGGAGCAGGCGGGAACACCGGGTGGGGGGGGGCCCTGGGTTTTCCGGGCGGCCGGCTCTCAATGCTCCTGGGGAGGATGTGCTTGGGGACGCCTTGCGAGAGTCTGAAGGGCTGGAAGAGGAGGCCCCCATTGACCTGTCCACCGGCTCTAGGGCTGGCACGCCGGCCATGGCGAGGCAGGTGGTGGTGGGGGACCTGGGGGGCTGGAGTGGGACCCCCACTCTGGTTCCCATTGGCGGGCCTGGTTGGGTTCCTGGTTTCCCGCAGGTGGGTTTCTTCCCCCAGGGGGCTGAATTTTTTGGCTACTGCCCGCCCCCTCCCCCTCAGATCTGGGGTGTCGCTTCCTGGGAGGACAGGGCCCGGGGAGAGAGGATCTTGGAGCAGATTCAGGAGGTCAGGTGGGCCGAGGAGACACAGGCCAGGGTGGGGGCCGTGTGGGGCCATGAGGTTGAGGGCCCTCCCACCCCGACCTCTGAGGAGGAAAGGGAAGCGGAGAGGGAGGAGGAGTCTAGAAGGGTCAGGGCCAGGAAGGCAGTGCAGGTCCACCCCCCCAGGGGGGGTATGGCAGGTGTAGGGACAGCCAGGACGGCTTTGAGGCCCGATGGTGCTGGGGCCCGCTCAGGTTCGAGCGACCTGAGGGGTGGGCGGGGATCCAAGCTGGCGGCTGGCGGCAGAGCCCGGGGGTGCCTGGTGGGGCGCAAGACGGCTCCAAGACGCAGGACGGAAGCAGTAGGGCAGTCCGCGGCGGCTGTCCCTCCACCGAGGGCTCAGGCACCTGCAACGCGTGGCGGATCTGGAGTGCGTGATCGGGGAGGTGTGCAGAAAGGTGTGAAACGTGCGGTGAAGGAGGTGGACAATGTGGGTGTGGATCTGGAACCGGTGCTTGAGTTGGATTATGGTCCTAGAGTGATGAGCTGGAAGACGGGGAGGTGCGGGATGACTAGGAAGGCGTAGGCGGCGCAGAGGACAACTGCGACCTTGGTGTGTTACAGGTCAAAACGGCGACGAAGACAAAGGCCGGATCGGCGGCAGTCCAGGTGACGGAGTCCAGAGGACGGCCCCGGGAGCGGACCTCGGCACTCACAGGTGAGGGGGCCTGGTGGGCAGCTTGGGAGGACGCCCCGCGAGGGGGGAAGGTCGGAAAAGGACTTGCAGGTCGGTGGGTGTGGGGGACGGTTCAGTGTGGGAGGCGGTGAGGCCATCGGGCGATCCACCCGGGGATGGTAAGGAGGTGGATGGTAAGTCTGTGGCTTTGGGGGTGCAGACGGACATAGGGGATGGTAAGGATGAGAAGGGAGTGAAGGTGCCTAAGAAGCTCCCATATATGGGGCTGGCGATGCCTCTGGGGTCGCATCTCTCGGAGAAACTCAAGGAGCGGATCTGGAAACATGAGTTTGTCGATGTCTTTAAGTTGCTCCTTAGGGAGGTACAGGCTAAGGAGGGGTCTAAAGAGGAGGAGTGGGAGCTGACGAGGCGCCCTAGGGTGCCAGTGACGATGGAGAATTAGACGTCAGCTTTCTTGATCTATGCCAGCGTTTATTGCCAGAGGTATTTGGACAGGGCGATTGCACTTTTTAAGTACATGGATATCATTCGCAAGGCACAGATGCAGTTCGGAGGTTTTGCTTGGTTAAGCTATGATGAGGAGTTTCGAGCAAGGGTTAGCGCGAATGCCGAGAAGTGTTGGGGGGAGGTGGATCAAGAGCTTTGGATGCAGTGGATGGCGTTGTCGCACTCACCGGCGTCCACTCACACGGCCAGCGGCCAACCGGTGGTGTATCGGTCTTTTCCGCCGCGTCCCGCCCAAGGCGGGGCGGGGGGTGGAACAGTGCCCAGCACCATTGTCTCGGGGCAGCAGTCCAAGTAGGGGGGTTATTCCACGGGGGCCTGTTGGAGTTAGAATAGGGGGTATTCTTCCAGGTATCCCTGTAAATTCAAGCACGAGTGCTCGAAGTGCGGCGGGAAGCATGCCCTTACGCAGTGCCTCACGCTCGCCACCCCCTCGGAGCAATGGCGGAACGCCAGGGGGCGGGGCCAACCTGGACCGAAGGGCACCTACACCGGTTAGGGTGGAGGCGATGGCCCCGTGGCTCTCGTGCTACCCGGATCAGGAGGCTGCGGCGCGGCTCTTCTGGGGTTTCACTGAGGGCTTTAGGGTGGGCTACCAGGGTCCCAGGGAGCGCCGCTGGGCCGAGAATTTGAGATCTGCCAAAGAATTGCCGGGGGTAGTGTCTGCTAAGTTGAGGAAGGAGGTTGAGGAAGGAAGGGTGGCTGGCCCGTTTACTGACTGGCCGTTGCGGGACCTGATCATTTCCCCGTTGGGGGTGGTGCCGAAGAAGGAGGAAGGGGAGTTCAGGATGATTCACCATCTGTCATGGCCGGAGGGCCATTCGGTGAACGACTTTATTGCAGTGGAATATTCGAGAGTGCTCTACGCGTCGGTGGACAATGCGATCTGCCTGGTGAGGGTGTGTGGGACGGGAGCGGAATTGGCGAAGTGTGACATCAAGTCTGCTTTCCGTTTACTGCCTATTCACCCGGCGGATTATTTGCTCTTGGGCATGCAGTTTGGGGGGGCCATCTACGTGGACAAGGTTTTGCCCATGGGGTGTGCCATCTCCTGCGCTCTGTTTGAGCTTTTCAGCTCTTTTCTGCAGTGGGTCTTGGTGCGGGTCAGTGGGTGTCGTGAAGTCACTCACTACTTGGATGATTTCCTCTTCCTGGGACGGGCGGAGAACGGGGATTGCGGCAGGGCCCTGTCGCGGTTCCAGGAGATGGCCTCGCATTTTGGGGTGCCTCTGGCGCCCGAGAAGACAGCTGGTCCCAGCTATTGCCTCACCTTCCTGGGTATAGAACTGGATTCGGTGCGTTGGTTGGCGCGCCTTCCTGCGGCCAAAGTGAGGGAGATTCTGGCATGTTTGGATTGGGCTGTGGGGGAACGGTGGATTCCTTTGAGGGCAGTGCAGAAGCTTCTGGGTTTCCTGAACTTTGTGTGTAGGGTGGTGCGGGCAGGGCGGACGTTCTGCAGGCGGCTCGGCATGGCCATGTCGGGGGCGGTGCTTCCACATCACAGGGTCAGGATCTCCATGGGGGTGAGGACGGACTTGAGGACATGGGTTACCTTCTTGCAGGACTTCAACGGTGTGTCTTTGGACTTTGACGAGGTAAGGGCGGTCTGGCAATGCCAAATTTACTCTGATGCGGCTGGGTCAGCGGGGTTTGGTGTCTTGTGGGATGGCAGGTGGTGTGCGGAGAGCTGGCCGGCCTCCTGGATCAAACAGGGCAGGAGCATTGCCTTTTTGGAATTCTTCCCTTTGCTGGTGGCACTGGTGGTGTGGGGGGAGGAATTTCGGAATAGGTCAGTGCTCTTCCACGTCGACAATATGACGGTGGTGGAGCTGGTGAATCATCAGAGGGCAAGGGACCTGAGGGTGCTGCGACTGTTGCGGAGGTTCTTGTTGGCGTGTCTGCAGTTGAATGTGGTGTTTCGGGCTAAGCATGTCCCTGGGGCGAATAATGACATTGCGGATGCTTTGTCTCGTTCGCAGTGGCAGCGGTTTCGACACCTGGCACCGGGAGCGGATACGTGCAAGACCGAGCTGCCGGCCAGCATCTGGGCCTTGTGGGAGTGAGGATGATTGGGCTGGTGGAAGGTTCGCTGGCTGCGACCACAAGGAGGACTTATCGTTTAGCATGGTCTGAATTTAGCGCTGGGCTGGACGGTGGATGGGGTAGTGAGTGGGGAGTCGACTGTGGTACAGGGGCTGAGGAGTTACGTGTTGGCTTGCATGGATCGGGGTTTGACTGCGGCTACGATATCTGGAAAGTTGGCAGGGATATCGTTCCACTGTGTTTTGTTCCTGGGCTTTGACCCAACTAAGGATGTGATTCTGGCCAGAATGTTGCGGGGTTGGGGCAGGGAACGTGGGGTTGGGGGGGGTAGGCTGAGAGAGGCGGTGACGTTTGAGTTGTTGGTCAGGCTGGTGGGGGGGTTGCTGGAATGCTGTTATGACCTGGGTGAGGTGGGTCTTTTCCGCTTGTGCATGGTGTGGATGTTTTTCGGGGCGTTCCCGGTGTCTGAGCTTTTGGGTACGAGAAGTGGGGCTGGGAGGTTGTTTGAGGAGGTTCGTGTGGATGAGGGGCGCTTGGGTATTTGGCTGCGATGCTCCAAGACGGATCAATTGGGCAGAGGCAAGTGGGTGTGGTTGAACGAGTCTGGCGGGGCGGTTTGCCCAGTGTTGGAATGGCGAACTTTCCTGGGGACAGGGGGGCGCGTTGTGGGGAGATTTTTTGTCACGCATCTGGCGCGAGAGTGACGGCGGGCCAGTTGTTGGCCGTGTTGCGTAAGGCCTTGAGGCGTTTGGGCATGGATGAGGCTGGTTTTGGGACCCACTCTTTCCGGATTGGGGCTGCGACTGCGGCGGCCAGGTTGGGTTGGTCCTGGGATAGGATTAGGAGGATTGGGCGATGGAAGTCGTGCTGTTGTGAGAGGTATGTGAGAAAGTAGGATGGTCCCAGGCAGGATGTTGGTTGTTTCGGACTGTTTTTCTTGTTCTAACATCTTTTTCTTCGTAGGTTGCGTGGGTGGACCGGGCGGTAGGACGGTGACTTGGATTGTTGGGCACTCCTTCGTGCATTGGGCATCCAAATATGCGGAGCAGCAGGTTTACGGCCGTAACCTGGGACTGAAAGGACACTTGCACGAGGTACAATGGTGGGGCAGAAGTGTCATGCGATGGGGGGCACTACTGCCCTGGCTGGTGAAAATGGTCCCACAGAAGGGATGGCCGGATTTGTTGATCATTCATCTGGGGGAGAACGACCTGGTGCAACTGTCTGGATTGGCATTGTTACAACTCATGCAGCGGGACCTGGAGGTTTTGAAATCGAGGCTTGCGGGGACCTGCATTGCCTGGACTGAGTTGGTCCCCAGAAAAGTGTGGAGAGGGGCTGTGAAGCATGGAGCCATAGAGAAGGCTCGGAGGAAGCTCAATAGGGCTATGAGACTCTACTGTGCGGACAAGGACATTAAGGTTATTGCACATGGCGGGATACGACTGGAGGAGCCGTTAGTTTTCAGGGATGACGGGGTGTACTTGTCCCAGCTGGGCAATGCGTACTACATGATGGAGATGAGAGATGTGGTGAGCAAGTTGTGGAATGAGGCTATCTGGTGTCGCGGGGAGTGAATGGTGTGTGTGTGGTGGATGGGCGGCCCTGAGGGGGGGGGGGCAGTGAACTGCCCTACAGGGAGTTCACTGGTTGGCAGGATTTGAAGGGACAAGGGGGTCAAGAGCGGGCACACCCATCCCTTGGGGGGGGGGGGTTCGTAGGGCGGATAGAAGCGTGAATGGCACGACGCAAGGAGTGGGGCTGGATGACGAGTGATTGAGGGGCAAGAATAAAGCGTGGTTGGAGCCTCTAGGGCTTGGTGATGAAGCGGGACGAGTGAAACGAATGAGGGGGCAGTGTGAGTGGGGGTTTGTTGTTAATATTATGTTGATGTTACTGTTATGTACAGATTTGCAGTTCTGGTCTAATAAAATGGCCTTTTACGCTGACACTGCGTGGTCTGTTTATTGCGCGAGGTGTGTCCACCACATGAAATTGTTTGGCAACTGTAGTATACTATCTTGTGTGATATTTCCCTATCCCTGTGCATTTGGCATGGTGCTTGGGTGTGTCCCTGGGACATATGGGATGGGAGTAGCCTCCTACCCTCCACCCTCCACCTTCCACCCTTTGTGCCTCCCCCTTGCATCAATCCCCATGTTGTTTAGTCATGCTGGGACTCATGGCCACCCACCCCATGCTGCTGGGCACTGTTGTAAGTCAACCCCTGTAACATGTTTTTCTTGTACACTCACCAGGCTCAACGGCTCCTCCTATTCCGTGTACTCCCACCGGTGCCAGCAGCTCCATGACTTTCTGCTCCCAGGGATGGTATACAGGAGGTCTGCGGGGATCACCACCTCCAGTGTGGTGTGCAGCGGCGTAGTCCTGGTCCATCTTCTTCTTGACCATCCTCCGCAGATCATACCACCTGTTCTGGCATTCCCCCCTAGTGCGCCTGATGGGTGCAACAGCATTGACCCGGTCTACGATCCTCTCCCCTCCCACAGGCGAGTTTTTTCTGCCATGCTGGTCTGTCTGACCAATGCGCCAAACAGCTGTGGCTCGACTCTGATGATTTTATCTGTAAGGATCTCCATCTCCGGGTTAGTGAACTTTGGATTCTTGTGTGTGCTCATGGTGTGGGGTTTATGTGATTGAGGGGGTGATGGTGGTGTGTATAGATGAGGGTGTGTGGTTCTGATTGTGAAGGGGGTGGTGTGGGTGTAGATGTGATAGGGTGTATGTGTGAAGGTATGTTGCTGCAATTGTTGGTGTGCTCTCAGTTTCTTCGCAATAATGGGTATGTTGCAAAGGATGATGGGTTGTATGTGTGGACCCTTTTATTGGTGAAGATGTGGGTGTGGCTTATTTTGAATTGGTTGGGTGTGTCATATATGGGGTGGGTGTCAGTGTTGACCTCCGTTTGCCTGTTTAGCTGTGATCAGTTCATTCTTACTCAATGGTGTGTACACAGGAGACATGTTTGGTGTTGTTGTGGTGGTTTGGGTTTTGGCGTTGTGTGCGTGCGGTACTTGGGCGTGCGATCAAGTTGTACGGGCCGTTGGCGGGTGGGGAGCTCGCGTACGCTTGTTGGGGGGTATGCGTGCGGTACTTGGGCGTGCAATCGAGTTGTACGGGCCATTGGCGGGTCGGGGGGCTCGCTTACGCTTGTTGGGGGGGGTGTGCGTGCGGTACTTGGGCGTGCGATCGAGTTGTACCGGCCGTTGGTGGATGGGGGGCTCGCGTATGCTTGTTGGGGGTGTGTGCGTGCGGTACTTGGGCGTGCGATCGAGTTGTACGGGCCGTTGGCGGGTCGGGGGGCTCGCGTACGCTTGTTGGGGGGGGTGTGCGTGCGGTACTTGGGCGTGCGATCAAGTTGTACGGGCCGTTGGCGGGTGGGGGGCTCGGGTACACTTGTTGGGAGGGGTGTGCGTGCGGTACTTGGGCGTGCGAGCGAGTTGCTTGGGGTGGTGCGTGCAGTACATGTGCGTGCGATCGAGTTGTACGGGCCGTTGGCGGGGGGGGCTCGCGTACGCTTGTTGGGGGGGTGCGTGCGGTACTTGGGCGTGCGATCGAGTTGTACGGGGCGTTGGCGGGTCGGGGGGCTCGCGTACGCTTGTTGGGGGTGTGTGCGTGCGGTACTTGGGCGTGCGATCGAGTTGTACGGGCCGTTGGCGGATCGGGGGCTCGCGTACGCTTGTTGGGGGGGTGTGCGTGCGGTACTTGGGCGTGCGATCGAGTTGTACGGGCCGTTGGCGAGTCGGGGGGCTCGCGTACGCTTGTTGGGGGGGTGTGCGTGCGGTACTTGGGCGTGCGAACGAGTTGCTTGGGGTGGTGCGTGCGGTACATGTGCGTGCGATCGAGTTGTACGGGCCGTTGGCGGGTCGGGGGGGGCTCGCGTACGCTTGTTGGGGGTGTGTGCGGTACTTGGGCGTGCGATCGAGTTGTACGGGCCGTTGACGGGTCGGAGGGCTCGCGTACGCTTGTTGGGGGGGTGTGCGTGTGGTACTTGGGTGTGCGATCGAGTTGTACGGGCCGTTGGTGGGTGGGGGGGCTCGCGTACGCTTGTTGGGGGGGGTGTGCGTGCGGTACTTGGGCGTGCGAGCGAGTTGCTTGGGGTGGTGCGTGCAGTACATGTGCGTGCGATCGAGTTGTACGGGCCGTTGGCGGGGGGGGGCTCGCGTACGCTTGTTGGGGGGGTGCGTGCGGTACTTGGGCGTGCGATCGAGTTGTACGGGGCGTTGGCGGGTCGGGGGGCTCGCGTACGCTTGTTGGGGGTGTGTGCGTGCGGTACTTGGGCGTGCGATCGAGTTGTACGGGCCGTTGGCGGATCGGGGGCTCGCGTACGCTTGTTGGGGGGGTGTGCGTGCGGTACTTGGGCGTGCGATCGAGTTGTACGGGCCGTTGGCGAGTCGGGGGGCTCGCGTACGCTTGTTGGGGGGGTGTGCGTGCGGTACTTGGGCGTGCGAACGAGTTGCTTGGGGTGGTGCGTGCGGTACATGTGCGTGCGATCGAGTTGTACGGGCCGTTGGCGGGTCGGGGGGGGCTCGCGTACGCTTGTTGGGGGTGTGTGCGGTACTTGGGCGTGCGATCGAGTTGTACGGGCCGTTGACGGGTCGGAGGGCTCGCGTACGCTTGTTGGGGGGGTGTGCGTGTGGTACTTGGGTGTGCGATCGAGTTGTACGGGCCGTTGGTGGGTGGGGGGCTCGCGTACGCTTGTTGGGGGGGTGTGCGTGCGGTACTTGGGCGTGCGATCAAGTTGTACGGGCCGTTGGCGGGTGGGGGGCTCGCGTACGCTTGTTGGGGGGGGTGCGTGCGGTACTTGGGCGTGCAATCGAGTTGTACGGGCCTTTGGCGGGTCGGGGGGCTCACGTACGCTTGTTGGGGGGGTGTGCGTGCGGTACTTGGGCGTGCGATCGAGTTGTACGGGCCGTTGGCGGGTCGGGGGGCTTGCGTACGCTTGTTGGGGGTGTGTGCGGTACTTGGGCGTGCAATCGAGTTGTACGGGCCTTTGGCGGGTTGGGGGGCTCGCGTACGCTTGTTGGGGGGTGTGCGTGTGGTACTTGGGTGTGCGATCGAATTGTACGGGCCGTTGGCGGGTGGGGGGCTCGCGTACGCTTGTTGGGGGGGTGTGCGTGCGGTACTTGGGCGTGCGATCAAGTTGTACGGGCCGTTGGCGGGTGGGGGGCTCACGTACGCTTGTTGGGGGGGGGTGCGTGCGGTACTTGTGCATGCGAGCGAGTTGCTTGGGGTTGGTGCGTACGGTACATGTGCGTGCGATCGAGTACGGGCCGTTGCCGGGGGGGGCTCGCGTAGGCTTGCGCGAGGGGTACACATGTGGTATCTATTGATTGCACTTGCTGTGAGGCATGGGATCCGGTACGAATCCATCTTCCTGCGCGACTACTTTGGCCCGTACGAATCGCGTACAGGGTTCCCCAACTGGATCGTACTTGTGTGGTTGTACGGCAGGTTTACAAATTGTACGGTTTGATTTCCGACGCAGAGTCGTACGGGGCTTCGACTGTTGTTCGTACGGATGGCTGATATTCGTACGGGAATAGGCGCAAAAGGATCGTACTACGCAGGTCGGATGTTTTTTTTCTATTCGTACGGATTCGGCTATGAATACGAATCGTACGGGGGATTTTTTTACCGGATCGGAATCGAGCCCATAGAGCTCATTCCAGACATATACAGAAGGGGTCATACACTCAGAATCACATAATACAGCGCGCTTAAGGCTAGCAATTCTTACACAAAGAGCACAATCGCTATTTACTTACAGAAGTATCACTAATGTGAAAACCACAAACCACATAGACATTTAAACACACATTTAACCCACAGATCAACACTTAAGACAGAAACAAAGGACAGCCCACAGACTGTTCTTAAACCAAACCATTTGTAAATATTAGCTGTAAGTCATATTTACAAGAAGAGCTTCTTAATAGTATTCCTAAAGACTGCAAAAAAACCAGCCCAACAAACTGTTTTATTTTCAAGAAGCCAAAATACACTCAATTCACAAGCTTTGTCTGGTAGAACACCAAAAAATCACTCTGCATATCTCCATTTATAAACGTGCGCAGAAAAGGATCCTTGTTTGTATTATGTCCATATTTGAATTCCATGGGGATACAGAATCACCAAGGAAGAAATATGTTTTTATACCTAAACCTATTTAGGTATTCCTTCAAGGGAGCCGGATAATTCACTTCACATCTCACTATGGTACCGCCAAAAAGCAACACATTCTTCGATGTGTGCTTGAAACAGGCATGCCAAAAATAGTGCAAAATATGCAGCATTATAATCAAAGTAGCACTTAAGGTACTCTTCGTATGTTGCGCCGTTCAAACAAATTCAAATAGAGAACAACCTCCTCATTACCTGCCTACATAAATAGCTATTTACATATTACATACATACTAATCAAAAGTTGGCCAACGCATATCTAAGCCACAGTAAGTGTTAATAAACTACCTTAGTAATCCAAGGCATCAAAATCAACAGCAAGTGCCACAGAACGACTCTTACCAATCAAATGGTTGTCCAAATTCTATTTGCCAAGTTCTGAATGACCTAACAGTCGTTTTTTAGAATACTCACGCCAAAAAGGTACTCAGCCAGGAGTGACATCATGTGGAGGATCAAAATCAGGAAGACCAGAAATATACTGGGCTGCAGAGACAGAGAATCCCCAGAATCTCTGTGCACAGAGTCCTCAGTAGAGTCCTGTCCTGTCCTCCACAGTAGATTTCTGTCTCCTGACAAGATCACTCCTTAGATAGCCACTTCTCTGATGAGGTCCACGTTGGAGCGCCATTTGTAGAAAATAGAAACCTTCTCAGGGGTCCCACTGATACTTGGTCCTTTTAAACCAACAAAGAGGAAATTGGCACAGAAGCTGAAATATAAAAAGAATACATGTATTCACCTCAGATGAGGGAGACTACGTCACACAGAAGCCTTAGCAACTGAATGAGGCATTCTAAGGAGTACAGAAAACAGGGGCCTTATATATGCTTAGGGTTACATACTCAGCATAAGACCAAGGGGCAGTCCTGGCTCATGTAAGCATGCAAAATGCCTAAGATGGGCATGAAAGATCTGCTTGCTCAACAAAGTGGGAGGAGAGTTACTTCTCCATACAGCAGCAAAATTAGCCTGACAGTTACACTAGAGAAGCAGGTGCATTCTACTAGCCAGGCCCTTCTGAGCATGTGCGAAGGTGAAAGATGCTAACTATAGTTCGTTTCTAGGCAGATTACAAGAGCAGTCATAACTGGGGGAGGACAGAGCACATGGCGAGTATGTGGCAGCACACTGCAAATAAGATGGCTGCCAGAAATACAAAATGGCTTTCAGCTCATGTTAACAAATCCCTGCAATATTTAACAATAGCAATGGCAGCAGAAATGTTCTCCCTGCACGTTTAGAAACTTTCATTTATGATGCACGCCTCATTATACAGTGACGCAATCTGATGCACTAAGGAGAAATGCTTCATCGTATAAATTAAAGCATTGCTATGAATGTTGGAGACACCTTATCCTATTCTAACATGCTGTTTGTTGTAGGATTTACATGGAAAATATTTTCAAAACTCGGCTCCTGCACGGGCTGTGCCGAGCCTTGGCATGGCTCTCTCAGTTAATCTGTTGGTGCTCCCATCCCTACTTTTAAGACCGACAGCACATATTCACCTAGGTTGCCCTGATGTATCTGTATTGCACAAAAGCGTATTCTATCGCGAACTTGCTATTTCATTAAAACCATCAACGGGACACCTATGAGCATATATGAAGTGTATGTAACAGATGGAAGAGTATATTCTCCCTTGCCAGAAAGAATGTTGGTGTGAGTAGAGAGCTATCAGAGAAAAAAAATATTAGAACGCCGTGACCAACTTCGGGTTAAACAAAGCACTTCCACCTTGTGATCTCCTCATGAAACACTAGCTCCGCCTAACTCTGCGGCACTGCGCAAGGTGTGTAAGATCCTTGAAAGAAAGTGTAATGATGTAATCTACTGTATCCCGTTATACGAAGTTAACGTGCCAGCAAACATGCTTAACATCACGAGAACTGGTGCACCACCGGATACAGGCGTGGGTCAGAACAATCAAACAAGACTACGTGTGGTGCGCGCGCACTGAAAGGAATGTTAAGTATGCAGCTGGTACCCGGGAGCGTTGCTGCTCACTCACGAGAACCCAATGCCATGGGAGTCAACATTTAGAGAGAAGGCGGGACATGATCCTGCCTTTGGCCAATGCTGGCTTTCAATTTTTGAAAGCCCCATGTAAAGGCCAATGGAATGTGTGGGAGGAGGCCGACCCACACGGAGAAGGTTCCTGGAAATCAGAAATGAATCCAAGAGTCCTCTCCTAGAGCAACGCATGTGTGCTGTGCTAGGCGAGACCTGAAAATGAGAATTAAGCATAACAGATTTTCCCCCCACATTTCTCCGGTTGCCAACATTTCTCCTGTTGCCAATTTCTTTGTGGCAGTCTTTTAAAAAATGAATGCATAAGTTGAGGCTCAGATTTTGCATCTGGGTTGTGTCCATTTTTTGGCCCACCACAGACGCAAAATCTCATTTGTTATATATATTGTTATTTGGGCTCCCGGTTATATGTTATTATTTTTTTCAACATTACCGTCTATTTATCCATATTTAGTTTTTGATCATTTTATCTGTATTATCCACATTTTATTTTCTTGCGAGCAAAAAAGACGCTGCAGCTAGTATTTTTCACATTTATTTAAATAGGCAATGCACACTTGGTTGTTATAGGTTTAGATAGATTTATGTAGATGGGAGGATGGGTTACTGTTTTTAACAGGGATCCTTTTATTACTTGCAGTTAATAAATTGCAATCCTTTTAAATATAGCACAGTTTGCTATGAAGGACCTTGTGACCCTCACTGTCTAATGTAACACATCCTATACATTTATTTACGCACATGATTTATTGTCAATGTATAATGTGTATAATGTGTGATGTAAAGCACTCTGACACCCTGCCTTGAGATGACTAGCGCTATAAAACAAATAAAACAAAATAGTGGTATTTAAATTGTTATTCGTGTAAATACTGGGACAGACCAACACATATAACTTTCCTACAGTGCATCCATATCTCTTGGATCCAGCGACTGAACAAAGTCAAACGCAGGCCTCTCTTAAGTACCTGTGAAGTGATAAGCTGTGTGCATTTATTTTCCCTCAGTTGCGTGGTGCTAGCCCCCTTGTAAATGTAAATTGATACTTGTATAGCGCACTACTCACCCACAAGGGCCTCAAGGCGCTTGTACGAATACCGCTGTGGAACCCATTCTGGCTTTCCCTGTGAGGCGTCCACTCCTGGGCACCCACAAGGTGGAGGCCAGGCATCCTTAGCGTTGTGGGGGCCGTTGTGGAGATTAAGCAAGCTATTGCCCAGAGTTGCAGAGTGGGACTCCATGATTGGAGTAGGCACCGAGGCGAGAATTATCAGGTCCGTGGAATGTTTTAGCCCAAGACCCGCCGAGGCGGGAATTGAACCCTGGTCCCGGGCTAGACCTCTGCATCAGGGTCTGCCGCTCTAACCATTGAGCCACACACTTCTCCCTTCATAGCTTTCAGCCAGGATACTTAAACAAAAGAAGGCCTGATGGCCCATTAATGTCAAACTATGTTCTGGGCTCAGATAAGTGCTAAACAGAAGGGGGACCCCCAATAAATAAGCGGCAGTAATATGAGGAACTAATTTGCCAGGACTGCGAGGCCACATGGAAATTTTCGTATTTCCAGCCACATATTCAGAAACAGAATCTCTTCTCCAAAATATATAGCAGCGTTTACCTTATCTAGATACTTTCCTTTTATTTAATTGTTCAAGTGAAAACATTCTCGTACATTTCCATGAGAAATGAGCCTTTTTCTGCCTGTGTTTCTTGGCTTTCAGATTCTGTTTTCTTGCTACGCTCCCATTTTGGAAGCTGGTGTTGCAAGAATGTAATATTACTGAGACTCCTCGGGGTGCAATACATCAGCTGCTGTCACTGAATGTTTGTGCACTACTAAATCGGCAGCGTGATCTGTAATTTGACCTACAATTGTGTTCTGTAGTTTTTTAAAACACTCCCCAGCACTTAATATTTAAAATGTTTAAAAACGTACTGGCAGCGTTATCTCCTTGCTACAAACACCCCGGTCCACCGCAAGCGCTAGGTTTGATTGTTGTGGCGGGTGTAGGGCGGTCTCTGTTCTCCAGGGGACCAACGCTATTGGGCCAGTAAGTAGAAGCAGAGCTCCGACGGTCACCTAACCTAGAGCCCGTCCTCTACTTCAATCTGATGTCAGGCAACCCACGCAGCGGATGTGCGCACTACTAAATCGGCAGCGCGACCCGTAAGTTGACCTACAATTGTGTTCTGTTGTTTTTTAAAACACTCCCCAGCACTTAATTTTTAAAACGTTTAAAAACTTACTGGCAGCGCTATCTCCTTGCTACAAACACCCCGGTCCACCGCAAGCGCTAGGTTTGATTGTTGTGGAGGGTGTAGGGAGGTCTCTGTTCTCCAGGGGACCTACGCTATTGGGTCAGTAAGTAGAGGCGGAGCCCCAAAGGTCACCTGACCTAGATCACGTCCTCTACTTCAATCTGATGTCAGGCAACCCGCTCGTCTTCGGTCGCGCAAACGTCGCGCCGAAGACGAGCCAAAGACTAGCCCGTCTGTGCCCGTGTGTGTGCCCGTCCGAGCCCGGACGGGACCAGGGGCCAGGACCCCTGCCCTGACACACATGTACTCTCATCCAAACAATTACTGGCACTTTGTCCCCCTAGTTTAAAAGAATGTAGAACACTGGCGGCAAAACACGTGGGTAACGCAACATGCCCTAACTGTAACTTCTCGCTCTTGAACTTCCAACCATATACCCCCACTACCAAAAATTGTACTTCGCATACCCCTCATATTGCTCCTGTCGCTGACAACTTTCTGTTTTTTAGTCTAAATTATCGCTCACTTCCCAAACATAAACTTGACATCTTTAACCTTATTTGGGAAGAACAGCCAGACGCTCTCTTTTTGACTGAAACATGGCTGCACAACAGCGCTGGCCCTGACATAGCCACAGCTCTCCCCACCAATTACGCCATCATGAGGAGAGATAGAGCACTGAAAACAGGAGGTGGTATCGCCATTATTTTTAAAAATCACCTGCAATGTAGTTTCGACCCTCTGAACATCCCTGATTGCGAAGCAGCCTCTTTCAAATTACCTTTGACCCCCTGTAGGAGAGTAGGGTCTGCTATCCTATAGTCACCCCAATTTTTTGCTTTTTGCTTCACTGGTTTTCGACTTACTGAGGCTGTGGGCCTGCTAATTAGACCCTCAGCCTGCTGTTCTCTCTCTAAATTTATAATACATGTGCTATAGGTACATACCACAATTGGAAATGGACTCCTTGTCAGCCCCTGTACCATGCACTATAGGTGCTCAGGGCATAGGTGCCACCAAGGCCTACCAGGGGCTGAAGCATAGCTTTTGCCACCCCTGGCTGGTTCTTAAATTGACACAACTGGCTGATCACTCAGCTGGGGCAAGTGGGTGTAATCACCCCTTGCTTAGATATAGTATACCTATATCTAAACCTATATCTGGACACATATAAACCTGTGAGTCACTCCTATGGAAGGCCTTATCAATCCTGGAGGCAGAGTGCGTGGTTTTATGTGAGATGGAGCTCTGGCATGAGCTGAGCCTGTCTGCAGCTGTCGGGAACAACTCCCTAAGCTGATCCGGGATAATGCCATACCATATACTCTTAAGTGCCTTATAATCCTCGCGGTTATATAGCAACTTTGGTTTGGCGTTATCAAAACATGTCGTGTAAGGTGTCATACGAATTGGAATACTACCCCCTCGCCAGTTCTGGCGACGGGAGTAGCATTCCACCCTTCTAGAGGGATAAGACATGTTACTTTACTGAAACGCGGTTGATTTAAAATGAGCCTCAGATCCACAAAATGGATGCCTCTGCCACAGACACGGGTCTGGCCTCCTGCTGCTGACCGAAACACAGCAAATGGTGGCCTGGACAAAGGGTTTCCTGTCGCAGGGCGGTGTCAAACCACCCCAGACAGGAGATAGTGGATTGTAGCAGGGAGGTTTCAAAGAAACCAGACACTGCCTGGGGAGCACAAGGCTGCCCCTTGCATAATCCGGCCAAACCGGTTCTGGGGCACACCAGCCCCAGGCCCAGCGCGGCCTGGATCAAAGGAAAGGGGTGTAACCACCTCCTTCCTGGGTCCCATCCATAGGAGGGGACCTAGCAGGATGTCCAGCCCACCAGATTTGAATAAGAGTGGGAGCAGTGCCAATGCAACTCAGATCATCCTGAAGAAACATAAGAAACAAATTCTGGACCCTTCGACATCCTACTCAACGTAGAAGACTGAAGAATCTCCCTTGTGGGCAAGGAGTGACCACCCTGTGCAAACAGGCACCATCCAGCCCTCGACCCTTACTTTGTTGCAGTTCCCGCCGGAACTCGAGCGACCGATATCGACGAGATCAAGCTTGCCTGCCTTCTCCCAGCCCGATCCACAGTCCCTGCAGAGCTGAGACCCGTGGAGGCGACCGGAAGCGTGGGGCACGCCATCTTGAAAAGGCCACGAGACCCTGACCGTGCAGCCCACGAGTGACCCTCGAAGCTGTACACCGGGGTTTCAGAAGCCCCAACCCTGAGCTATACTTGCACCAAAGCTACCCCCTCCACACTCGACGAGTGCTGCGTGGGGCCCTTCTGCTTGTGTTGGCTCGACGCGTTGGCCCGGTCACTTGCCAGCTGGCTTGTGGCCCCTGTGCTGACGAAAACTTGAAAACGACTTGCTTTTCTGGTTGCTCCAGATCTCCAACAGCTCCTGTGAAAAGGAGCCCCCACTCTGACCCTCCTGGTCCGAGTGAGAAGCAATCTCCCGGTTCCGCGTGGATTGCTTTTGCCAAGTGCTGTTTGCTGCAATCTTGAAGCCGACGGTGCTAACGGCGAGAGCCTGCGTGGGACAGATCGTGACCTGCTCCTGGACGTCGCAGATGCCCCAGAGCCCACGTGACAGCGGAGAGAAGCCTCTCGACAACCATCAGATTGCGCCCGACATTACCTGGTTCCGTCCTGGTTCCACCCTGGTCACTGCTGAGTGACCCAGACTCTGTCCCCTCTGCTTTCAGATTCATCTCGACTTCGATCCACCCTTGGATCACACCGGACACTTCTGCTTCCCATCGCCTGCAGCTTCTCCAGCTCCAAGCACCAAGAACCTGCGTGTCAAAACCCGACGCCACTTCGACCCTGTGCACCCACTTCCTGTGGGTGAGGTAACATTGCAATGCCGGTGTTCCTACACTGGTACACACCTCTAGGGTCTGTGTCTTAAGTTTTGTTCCTCTAGGTTCAGCGGAAGTATCTTTAAACTGCCATTGTGTAACTTTTACGCACCATTGACAATGCATTGGTGCAAGCCGCACTTTACGTGCTGCACCCGAATCCCGCGGGCTTCTCCCGACTTCAGCATTGCTAGTCCTGACTGCTCCCAGGGATTCTCTAGGCCCTAGGCCTAACCACTGTTCGATTGGTATCTCTTATACCATTTTTTTAGTATATGGTTTGAGTGGCCACCCGCCCTCATCCATAATTGTGCAACTTTGTATGTTATACTGTGCTTTTGATTTAACGCTTGTGCCCCTTTGCTCATAAAGAGTACTGGGGATTAATTTAGAAATAAACACATATATTTTTATAATATATACTTGTGTGGTGTCCTTTCATTTGGTATTACAGGATTGTATGTGGTAAAACAGCTCGCTTAACACGACCTCTTAAGTTAAGCCTTTAAGGCTGCTTAGTCCATGCTACCCCTAGGATAGCTTGTCTACAAGGTTGACTTACAACCAGACACCATAAGGGATTGTTTGGACTGATACAAGGTGGTTCCAGAATTGGGAACACCACATATCAGGCCAACTTCTCACATTGGTGCGCAGCGGTGCGGATTTGAGCTTGCTGTTTGTTTTACCATTGCAATCTTTATATCAAATTGAAAGATCACATCAAGTACCTTAGGTACTTATAAAATCAAAAGCTTAGCATATTAAGTTCTACTGAACTTAGTAGTTGTAGATTAAAGGGATTAGCACACCCTGACTACAACTCACTAGCAAGGTACAGTAGGAAAACACTGTGGGGCAGATTTATGTTAACTGGCGCATCCCCAGGGATGCGCCAGTGAACATGCGCCACAGTGCGCCACAGCTCGGTTAGCCATGGTGCAAAAACGGCACAGATGTGTGACGCATCTGTGCCGGAAATGTGGCGCATTGCTGGAGTTGCGTCGCAAGCGCGACGCAGCTCCAGCAAGGCTCAGGGGTGCCCCATTTTAACAATGCTGCGTCAAGACCTACGCCTGCTTCAAGCAGGCGCAGGCTTTTGACGCAGCATTGGCTTAAAAGTGACGAAGTGAAATCTCATAGATTTCACTCAGCCACTTTTGCGAGGCGCACCTGCCCCGGAACGCCCACCCTGCGCCGGAACGCCCACAAGCGGCGCAGGGCTTTACAACGTGATGCATCTGCCTAGATGTGTCATGTTGTAAATCGTTCGTAGGGATGCGCCACGTTTACGCCGCCTTGCGTGACGCAACAGCGGCGTAAACGTGGCGCAAGGGCCTCATAAATCTGCCCCTTAGTGTAGGTAAGTGCACCACTTACACCTCACTAGCAGTCATGTCTGATACAGGTGGAGCCTCAGGCTCTGCTCCTGTAATAGTTGACCCTACCAAGGCAACTTCCAGATATGACAACCTTAGCCACAAAGACTTGGGTGCCTTGTGCACAGCAAGGGGGCTAAAAAAGGGCAGAGGCCCTACCATTCCTTCCCTGATAGCTATCCTGGAAAAGGATGACTTAGATAAGGTGAGTCAGACTCCCTTAGAGTCAGGAGAGGGACAGAATTCCCCTGAGAATGAGATTCTTCCAGAAGAAGAAGAGGAGGAGGAAGAGGAAGGCTCAGATGTAGAAGAGCCTGAAGATCAGGATCAGAGGGTGACCCAGGTACAGATTGGCAGGCTTAACCAGACCAATCTAGACCTACATGGGGGTGGAGAGGGCCAGCACCTCCCCAGATCCCATAACCTAATTCTCCCAGGCAACAGGAGGGTGAGATCTCCATCAGGGGACTCTCATGTTTCTAGTCTCTCAAGAGAATCTCAAAGGGGAATGACTTCCCCCCAGAGGAAAGAGCATAGGGCCAGGATGAGGGCTGTCCAACTCCAGATAGAGAGGGAAGAGATAGCCTTGGCTCAAGCTAAACTTGCTTTAGCAAGAGAAAGAAAATTGTGTGGCTTAGATGCCACTGGTGGCAGCAAAGTTCCTAAAGAGAAAGACAGGGCCTATGATAATAGAAACCTGACAATAATTGTGCCCCCTACAAGGAAGGGGATGACATCCACAAATGGATGACTGCTCTTGAGAGGGCCTGCATGGTACAGCAGGTCCCTGAGGATCAGTGGGCAGCAATTTTATGGTACTCCTTTTCTGAGAAAGGGAGGGATAGGCTCCTTACTGTTAGACCTGAGGATGCCAAAAACTACTCTGTCCTGAAGAGTGCTCTTATTGAAGGGTTTGGCCTAACCACTGAGCAATACAGGTTGTTGTTCAGAGACACCCAAAAAGCACAGACTCAGAACTGGACTGATTTTGTAGATTGTGCCACTAAGGCTTTGGAGGGTTGGCTGCAGGGAAGTAAAGTCTCAGACTATACAGGATTGTACAATCTTATAATGAGAGAGCAGATCCTTAATAACTGTCAGAACCAGCTGTTGCATCAATACCTTATTGACTCTGATTTGACCTCTCCGCAAGAATTGGGAAAGAAGACAGACAAATGGGTCAGAACAAGGATTAAGCAGAAACCCCAGAACCATGCTGACCAGAAGAAAACAGACCAGAAGGGTGGGAATCAGAAAGATAAAGATAAAGAAAAGGACCAGAAGTCTTCAGGCCCCCAAACTAGTAATAAGGAGGGTGGTTCCCAAAATGACAAAAAGAAAAAGAAGAATGATGGCCCAAAGAAACCTTGGTGTAATACCTGCAAATCAGTTTCACACTGGGGCAGTGAATGCACTAAGAAAAATCCAGTTCCTGCCACTGCAGCTCCTAAAGCAACTGCACCCCCTAGTACAGTCAGCAGTGGTAGTGCACAACCTAAGGGGTTAGTAGGGTTAACCTTGGGTACTGAGGTGGAATCTGGCCTAGTCAGAATCCCCACACAGGCAGTTCTCCTATATGATGTGGACTTATCTTTGACCACTGCAGTGAGCCCCAGTAACCTGGGCAAATATAGGCAGACTCCCTTAATCAATGAGAAACTGGCTCAGGCCTACAGGGACACTTGTGCCAGTGTCACTATAGTGACACCAGACTTTGTGGACCCTGGTCAGATTGTACTAGGTGAAAGTTACCTAGTGACCAATGCAAGCAACTCCACTACTTCACATAGTGTGGCTGTTGTGAACTTCTCCTGGGGAGGGGTAAATGGCCTAAAGAAAGTTGTTGTGAGTGCAGACCTCCCAGTAGACTGTCTGTTAGGCAATGATCTTGAAAGCTCAGTTTGGTCAGAAGTGGAGTACAGGACTCATGCAGAAATGCTAGGGATTTCAGCTCATGTCCTTGCAGTGACAAGGTCTCAGGCTAAGAAGTGCCCTTCTGAACCAGTGGTGGATCTTGAAACATTAGACCAACCACAACCCAAGAGAAGGAGCAAGAGGGTTAAGGCTGTGCCTTCCCACTTGCCCCAGGTTGAGGATCAAGTTTCACAGGAAACTGATTCTGCAGTCCAAGAGGAGACTGTCTCGGAGGAGCTTGAACCTGACCAGGTTGCGTTCCTGGGGGCAGGGGGACCCTCAAGGGCAGACATGGGGCAGGCCCAATTAGATTGCCCTTCCCTTGAACCCCTCAGACAGCAAGCTGCTGCTGAGGCTGCAGGGAATGCTCAAGGTGCCCATAAAGTTTATTGGGATGAAGGACTCCTTTATTCAGAGGCTAGAGACCCCACGCCTGGCACAACCAGGAGGTTGGTTATACCTTTGAAGTTTAGGGGTTTCCTTCTCACCTTGGCCCATGATATTCCCCTTGCAGGACACTTAGGCCAGAACAAGACTTGGGACAGGCTTGTTCCACACTTTCACTGGCCTCACATGTCAGAAAATGTCAAGGAGTTTTGTCGCTCCTGTGTCACTTGCCAAGCCAGTGGTAAGTCAGGTGTCACAACAAAGGCCCCCCTGATACCACTACGTATGGTGGGGGTACCCTTTGAAAGAGTTGGAATAGATATTGTGGGTCCCATGGATCCTCAAACAGCATCTGGGCACAGATTTATACTGGTGGTAGTGGATCATGCCACCAGGTACCCAGAGGCAATTCCCCTGAGGACCACCACAGCACCTGTGGTGGCAAAAGCCCTCATTGCAGTCTTCTCAAGAGTGGGCTTTCCAAAGGAGGTTCTTTCAGACAGAGGTACCAACTTTATGTCTGGATACTTAAAAGCAATGTGGAAAGAGTGTGGAGTAAACTATAAGTTTACCACACCCTACCATCCACAGTGGAATGGGCTTGTTGAAAGGTTCAACAAGACCCTAAAGGGAATGATAAAAGGTTTACCAAAGAAGCTTAGGCGGAAATGGGACATCCTTTTACCCTGCTTGCTCTTTGCTTACAGAGAGGTCCCACAGAAGGGGGTTGGCTACAGCCCTTTTGAACTTTTGTTTGGCCATCCTGTGAGGGGTCCATTGTGTTTGGTGAAGGAAGGATGGGAGTTACCTCTCAAAAAGCCTAAGCTAGATATTGTGGACTATGTACTTGGTCTCCGCTCCAGGATGGCTGAATACATGGAGAGAGCATCCAAAAACCTTGAGGCCAGTCAAGAATTACAGAAAGCTTGGCATGACCAAAAGGCTGTTCTGGTTGAGTTCCAGCCAGGGCAGAAGGTGTGGGTGTTGGACCCAGTGGGCCCAGCAGCACTCCAGGACAAATGGACTGGACCCTACCCTATCATTGAGAAAAAGGGAGAAGTCACCTATGTGGTTGACTTTGGCACCCCTAGGAGCCCCCACAGGGTGCTCCATGTAAACCGTTTGAAAGCATTTGTTGACAGGGAGGACATGAGTCTCCTCATGGCCACAGATGGGGATCAGGAGGAAGAGAGTGACCCTCTCCCAGACCTGCTTTCCCAGAACCCTGATGATGGTTCAGTTGATGGAGTAGCCTTGGCAGGCAGCCTCACTGAGCAGCAACAGGTGGACTGCAGACATGTGTTGCAGGCCCACAGGCATATGTTTTCACTCACACCCAGCTAGACTAATTGGTGCACCCATGAGGGGGACACTGGTGACAGTCTGCCTGTGAAGAATAAGATCTACAGGCAACCTGACCATGTCAGGGATTGTATAAAGGCTGAGGTGCAAAAGATGTTGGAGCTTGGAGTGATTGAGCCATCAGAGAGCCCATGGGCTAGCCCAGTGGTCCTTGTGTCAAAACCTCATACCAAAGATGGAAAGAGAGAAATGAGGTTTTGTGTGGACTACAGAGGTCTCAATGCTGTCACTAGGACAGATGCACACCCCATTCCAAGAGCAGATGAGCTCATTGATAAATTGGCTTCTGCCAAGTTTCTGAGCACATTTAATTTGACAGCTGGCTACTGGCAAATCAGACTAGCTGAAGAGTCAAAAGCCAAAACAGCATTCTCTACCCCTAGTGGTCATTATCAGTTTGTGGTAATGCCCTTTGGTTTGAAGAATGCACCTGCCACCTTCCAAAGGTTGGTGAATCAAGTCCTGGCTGGGTTTGATGACTTTTGCGCAGCATATTTAGATGATATTGCTGTCTTTAGCTCCACCTGGGAGGATCACCTGATCTACCTGAAGAAGGTTCTGGAGGCCCTGCAAAAGGCAGGCCTGACTATCAAGGCTACCAAGTGCCAGATAGGGCAGAGCAAGGTTGTGTACCTGGGCCACCTAGTAGGTGGGGGTCAGGTTCAACCATTGGAGAGCAAGATCCAGACCATACAGGACTGGGCTCCTCCAACTACCCAGACACAAGTCAGAGGTTTCTTGGGCCTGACTGAGTATTACAGAAAATGTGTAAAGAACTATGGGTCCATTGTGACACC
This sequence comes from Lissotriton vulgaris, assembly GCF_964263255.1. NCBI lineage: Eukaryota > Metazoa > Chordata > Amphibia > Caudata > Salamandridae > Lissotriton > Lissotriton vulgaris. The sequence goes on from NW_028247623.1 coordinate 709,375, forward strand.
ATTGAATGACTTGACATCCAAGAAGATGCCCAAAAAGGTTCAGTGGACAGTTAGCTGTCAAAAGGCATTTGATGACCTGAAGAAGGCCATGTGCTCTGCACCTATCCTGAAAAGTCCTGACTACTCCAAACAGTTCATTGTACAGACAGATGCTTCTGAGTTGGGGGTGGGAGCTGTGCTTTCACAACTTAATCAAGATGTCAAGACCAGCCCATTGCTTTTATTAGCAGAAGGCTGACCCCCAGGGAGAAACGTTGGTCAGCTATTGAGAGGGAGGCCTTTGCTGTGGTTTGGGCCCTGAAGAAGTTGAGGCCATACTTGTTTGGTACTCACTTCCTAATTCAGACAGACCATAAGCCCCTCTTGTAGCTAAATCAGATGAAGGGTGAAAATCCCAAACTGCTCAGGTGGTCCATTTCCCAACAGGGGATGGACTTTACAGTGGAGCACCGCCCAGGGACTGACCATGGTAATGCAGATGGTCTCTCCAGGTACTTCCACTTAGAACATGAAGACTTATCTGGTCAAGGTTAAGTTTAATGTCCCTGCGTTTGGGGGGCGGGGGGGTGTGTAGGAGAGTAGGGTCTGCTATCCTATGGTCACCCCAATTTTTTGCTTTTTGCTTCACTGGTTTTCGACTTACTGAGGCTGTGGGCCTGCTAATCAGACCCCCAGCCTGCTGTTCTCTCTCTAAATTCATAATACATGTGCTATAGGTACATACCACAATTGGAAATGGACTCCCTGTCACCCCTTGTACCATGCACTATAGGTGCTCAGGGCATAGGTGCCACCAAGGCCTACCAGGGGCTGAAGCATAGCTTTTGCCACCCCTGGCTGGTTCTTAAATTGAGCCAAGTGGCTGATCACTCAGCTGGGGCAAGTGGGTGTAATCACCCCTTGCTTAGATATAGTATACCTATATCTAAACCTATATCTGGACACATATAAACCTGTGAGTCACTCCTATGGAAGGCCTTATCAATCCTGGAGGCAGAGTGCGTGGTTTTATGTGAGATGGAGCTCTGGCATGAGCTGAGCCTGTCTGCAGCTGTCGGGAACAACTCCCTAAGCTGATCCGGGATAATGCCATACCATATACTCTTAAGTGCCTTATAATCCTCGCAGTTATATAGCAACTTTGGTTTGGCGTTATCAAAACATGTTGTGTAAGGTGTCATACGAATTGGAATACTACTCCCTCGCCAGTTCTGGCGATGGGGGAAGCATTCCACCCTTCTACAGGGATAAGACATGTTACTTTACTGAAACGCGGTTGATTTAAAATGAGCCTCAGATCCACAAAATGGATGCCTCTGCCACAGACACGGGTCTGGCCTCCTGCTGCTGACCGAAACTCAGCAAATGGTGGCCTGGACAAAGGGTTTCCTGTCGCAGGGCGGTGTCAAACCACCCCAGACAGGAGATAGTGGATTGTAGCAGGGAGGTTTCAAAGAAACCAGACACTGCCTGGGGAGCACAAGGCTGCCCCTTGCATAATCCGGCCAAACCGGTTCTGGGACACACCAGCCCCAGTTCCAGCGCGGCCTGGATCAAAGGAAAGGGGTGTAACCACCCCCTTCCTGGGTCCCACCCATAGGAGGGGACCTAGCAGGATGTCCAGCCCACCAGATTCGAATAAGAGTGGGAGCAGTGCCAATGCAACTCAGATCATCCTGAAGAAACATAAGAAACGAATTCTGGACCCTTCGACATCCTACTCAACGTAGAAGACTGAAGAATCTCCCTTGTGGTCAAGGAGTGACCACCCTGTGCAAACAGGCACCATCCAGCCCTCAACCCTTGCTTTGTTGCAGTTCCCTAAAAAATTACTGTGGGGAGGGTCAACAGGGCATATTTAACGACCAAATCCACTTGCGCCCTTACTGTAACTGTCAAAACACAAGGAAGTGGCCTGGTCCAAAAAGACTGTAAGTGTGCCGTAACTGAACTAGAACCCTAAAACCATTAGTAACACTAGAAGTGATAACCCAGGGCGGGTAAAGAAATTCCCATCAGCCCACCCATTTGGTGGAGTGTCGTCACGTGGGAGATGTCATCAATCCAACTCTCAAACAATGCACCTAGTAATGGTGCGGAGATGGATTATCATGATGTAAATCCAGACCACTGGGCTTCACTGGGGATGCTAATGGGGTGCAGTGCAAGTGAAAAATTAAGTGAAAAAGGTGAAAATAAAATGGACTCCAAGGACCAAAATTAAGTTTAATCAGTATGGTGCTAGGGTCAACATTAAAAATGCCAAAATAGTTTAAAATAATAACTATATGTAGGCAAAGTGAGTGGAGGTCGACATGTTTCAGCTAAACTGACTATTGTTCTAAGCTTTCTTCAGGACCATTTGAGAAACTGCGACTGCAAATCAAAACAAAAACATTATAACTGTGCACGCTATATGCTGGATACATCCTACCAGTTCCTCTGAGCCCAGATGTATACTGGAGGGAATCCAGAACTCGCAATATCTCCTATAAAGAAAGGATAGGCGTGCATCAGGTAATATAGTGTGTAACGGTATTATGGAAACAAGAACAAATTACAAAGCACACAAACAGTGCGGTGGAGAATGTCTCTCCCCGCTGGCAGGACAAACACTAGATCCTGTCTATGTAAACACGTGTATACAATCACGCACATAGGTAAAAGTGTAATGACTTACCCAGCATTGTGTGGGAGTACGCCCCACCTCACCCGGCACCCACTCGGGAAGAAGGAGGCCCCGCTCTATTTAGGATGGAAATGTAAAAAAGGACCTCAGAAAAATATCAAAGGGACTTATGACCAAAACGTTTTTATTTCCAGTATTCTCCTAACAGAACCTAGTTATGTAAAGAGAAAAGACTCAACCTCATTTTTAGCAAATGGCCAGAACTATGCAGTAAAAGGTTAAGAGAGAGTCTCTGAAGAAAAGCAAAACTCAGAGGACTCTTCTAGGCGTTAAGATGACTAAAAAGTGACTACAAGTAAAGGAAGGGGCAGTGAGATGTAATGCCCTACCTGTCCGTCGGTACCTCTACACCAGCGTCCGAGAGGGAGTGGAGGTGACTCACTCTTGGACGCGCATGCCTATTTATATCTGTATTAATTGAATAATGAGCTGAGCTGTGGCGGATATTATCGTGGAATCGCCGCGTTAATGAGACACTATCGTCGATCTGCGCATGCGCTCTGAATAGCAGGTAGACTGCGCATGCGTCGACACAAAGTTTACTGACGCTAGTCTGCGCATGCGCTGTGCGTTCGAGTCAAGTGGACTGCGCATGCGTCGACAACGGGTTGCTGTTGGTAATGCAACCCCTCGCACGCATGCGTTGTGTGGAATACTAACTGACTTTGCGCGTGTCGGGTCAAGACTAGACCGATGTTAAAGACGCTGTCTGGTAACTTATTAAGTTAACTGAGCATGAATGAACCCAGAATTGAACAGCATGCGCGTACCAAAGTATATATTTCTGTAGCGCATCACCGAGGGCAAAAAGATTGAAACAAGGAACAGTGTGCCTAGCTCGATAAAGAGATGAACCACAATACAATATATGGGATTTATAAGATTCAGGATCCCGATAAAATTATTATGATGAAACGGTCAGGAAATACCAGGACTAATAGATTACAGCAATGTCCATGGTATATCATCATTCAGGCCTTGAATGTGGCTCTTCAGAAGGAAAACCCACTTCTGTTCTTTCTTAAACAAAAATTTTGGCACATCACTGATGTGTGCTGGGATATATGGCTGTTCAAGAATGACCCATTTCATTTCATCAGCAGTGTGTTTGTGGTCTAAAAAATGATTTGTTAATTTGGTGGCCTGTTTGTGACATCTAATAGTGCTCTTATGCTCCCCTATTCTTATTTTGATCTTACGGGTGGTGTAGCCTACATATCTTAAGGAACAAGGACAGGTTATAATGTAAATGACGTTGTGAGTATTACAATTTGTGTGTTTCTTAAGTAACCATGTTCTACCTGTCCCTATATCGACTGTAGTCGTTTTTTCAGTCTGGGGGCATACACTACATGACCCACATGGATGATGGCCAGAAACCGGTGGAAGGTTCCATAGGGTTGTTGAGTTGTCAGTCTTGGATGTCCTTGGTCTAGTGTGGACAAGAGTATCACGCAGACTAGGTGCCCTTTTAAATGCAAAAAGTGGTAAAGGAAGATTTGCATCAGTACTGTTCAAAATCGCCCAGTGTTTGCGGACCAGCTTTTGAACAGGGTTGGACATAGTATTGAATGTGCTGACAAATGTCAGTCGTTCTGTTGGTGGTTTCGCTGGATGTCTTTCAATAAGTGCCTCGCGGTTATTATTCGAGGCACGCTTCCATGCTTTGTTTACAAGATGCTTGGGATAATGGCGTTCCTTTAAGTGGGTGGCTAATACAGTAGCATGCTTCTTGAACAGTTCCTTAGATGAACAGTTCCTCTTGACTCGGAGGAACTGACCCACAGGGAGGTTCTCCCTCAGGGAACGTGGGTGATGGCTGCTGAACGACAAGAGTGAGTTTCTTGCCATGGGTTTCGTGAAAAGCTCACTCTGAAGACTTCCATCTTCAGGGAAGATAGATAAATCTAAGAATGGAAGTCTTACATGACTATATTCAAGTGTGAATTTGAGGTGTGGATTGCATTCATTAAGCCATGTATGAAAAGCCTGAACTTCAATAACGGAGCCTCGCCACACCACCAGAACATCATCTATATACCTCTTCCATAGCACCAGATGGTCAAAGAATGGGTTGCTATGGTTGAGGATATGATTCTGTTCCAGTTGATGTACATAAAGGTTGGCCAGGCTCGGGGCAAAGACACTCCCCATGGAGGTCCCGGAGATCTGTAGAAATAGTTGTTCTTCAAATTTAAAGTAGTTTTTCTTCATTGCCAGTTCTGCAAGAGATAGAATGAAATTGACTGGGGTTATACTGTCAAGATCTTCCATTGATAAAAGACCTCTAATTGCATCTAGCGTATCCTGTTGAGGTATACAAGTGTAGAGTGATTCTACATCAAAACTGACCATGAGGTCAGTCTCCACATTGTATTCTATGGTTGGTAATAGTCTGAGAACATCAGCTGTATCCTCTAAGTATGTAGGCATTTTCTTAACTAGAGGTCTGAGGAAATGATCTACGAAAGTGGAGAGTGGTTCCAGAAGGGAACCAATCCCTGAAATAATGGGACGGCCTGGTGGTGGTCTTGTGGCTTTGTGGATCTTGGGAAGACAATAAAAACCTGGAATAATGGGTTTCTCTGTAACAAGGAATCTAGCTTCCTGAGGTGTAATCCACCCTTCAGTATTGCCTTCGTTCACCAAGGTTTTGATTTCAGTGAGTAAGATCTGGGTGGGATCTGTAGTCAGACGTTGGTAGAATTTATCATTATCCAGCTGTCTGAGACATTCCTGACGGTACTGTTCCAAATCCATGATCACAGTGGCTCCCCCTTTGTCCGCAGGTTTTATGATAATTGACGGATCTTGCGAGAGATTTTTAACCGCCTGTTGTTCTAGTTTGGAAAAATTGTGGAACGTTCTCCGTTCAGTATCTTGCAACTGTGAGATATCGTGTCTGACTGCCTGTTCAAAGGTGGTAACAAGGGAAGGAACTTGGTGACTCAAAGGAGTGAAGGTACAGTCTTTTTGGACCAGGCCACTTCCTTGTGTTTTGACAGTTACAGTAAGGGCGCAAGTGGTTTTGGTCGTTAAATATGCCCTGTTGACCCTCCCCACAGTAATTTTTTAGTATCTAGTGCAACATTTGTTGCGGGTCTTTTTCTTGTACATTGTAGATATTTTTCTATAGGGCATATCCCTTGATCAAGCTCACCTAGTTGATATTTGTTTAGAGACTCCCTCGTTGAGGCTATGGCCGATTTTGCAGGGTTGGCGTTTGATGACGAGATGCTCAAAACTATCTTGGATGATAACCCTTCTCTTCTAGACTCATTACCTGAGACCTCCAGTGTAGTAAAAGATGAGTGGCTCACACTGCTCAACCTAAAGAAATCACATACACGCACCTCTATCCATGGAACTATCATGGCACAATACCTCAGAGGGAAATGTGCCCCGACAGGCCTTATCATCACAAATACACCACGACTTTTTCTGACCGATAAAGTATTCTTGCGTGACTGGTCCCTTATTGCGTGGCGCTGCACGCGAGACTGGCTAATACTTATTATTAGTACAGCCAAGAGAATAGCAGACGCCATCCTCATAGAAATCCAGCAACTTGAAGGTCAGATCAAGGCTACATGTAGTACACTGTTTAAGAAACGTCTAGATGAAACAAATAAGACGAATAAGGACTATAAGGACAACATCTTGATAAGCAAAATGGATAAGTTTAAAAAAGATTTAGATCGATTTTTCATGGTGAAAATCTACCCATATACCAGTGATGACTATGCAGCCCCCAGCTTTAATAGCAGAGGGAGACATTATGGCTCTAACTATTCATCTTCTGGTTCTGACACTAACTCTAGCGATTCAGAAACACCTAACACGTCTGGAGTCCCTCAAAGAGGGGGTGGGACACAACAACGACCATTTAAGAGAGGAGGTCGACAGAGAGGTGCCATGTATAATCAACATCCAGGTAATTACCAGCATCCTGGTCCCTGGTGGCCACCAGGGCCATGGGGCTTTCAACCACAACCGCCATTCACGCAACAAATGATGCATATACTCCTTTTCCCCAGTTTTTCCCCAACCAGCCTTTTTTAGGACGTGGCCGGGGCCAGAACAGGGGAAGAAGAAAAGGACCACAAACTGTCCATTGGGAAGCCGACCAGACGTTCCCCAACACCCGGAGCAGGAAAGCAGCTCAACAGAGCAACAGTGCAGAGGCGACAGGAGTTTAATTGTCAATCTTAGCTCCCGTATCCTTACTCCAGTTGAACAGTCAGTCTTGGAGAGAGGTCTAGGCTATGTGCCAACAAATGAAGGAGACCCGTTCCTTTTGAGAACGGAACTTGAAAAGTTTTTTCGCAAAGTGCGTCTTCACTTTTTCTTTAAAGACAGAACTGAAGACTCTCAATCAGGAGATGTTGTAGTTAATAACACAGGACTACGTCCTCCTTCCACCTTCACTCCTTTGAGTCACCAAGTTCCTTCCCTTGTTACCACCTTTGAACAGGCAGTCAGACACGATATCTCACAGTTGCAAGATACTGAACGGAGAACGTTCCACAATTTTTCCAAACTAGAACAACAGGCGGTTAAAAATCTCTCGCAAGATCCGTCAATTATCATAAAACCTGCGGACAAAGGGGGAGCCACTGTGATCATGGATTTGGAACAGTACCGTCAGGAATGTCTCAGACAGCTGGATAATGATAAATTCTACCAACGTCTGACTACAGATCCCACCCAGATCTTACTCACTGAAATCAAAACCTTGGTGAACGAAGGCAATACTGAAGGGTGGATTACACCTCAGGAAGCTAGATTCCTTGATACAGAGAAACCCATTATTCCAGGTTTTTATTGTCTTCCCAAGATCCACAAAGCCACAAGACCACCACCAGGCCGTCCCATTATTTCAGGGATTGGTTCCCTTCTGGAACCACTCTCCACTTTCGTAGATCATTTCCTCAGACCTCTAGTTAAGAAAATGCCTACATACTTAGAGGATACAGCTGATGTTCTCAGACTATTACCAACCATAGAATACAATGTGGAGACTGACCTCATGGTCAGTTCTGATGTAGAATCACTCTACACTTGTATACCTCAACAGGATACGCTAGATGCAATTAGAGGTCTTTTATCAATGGAAGATCTTGACAGTATAACCCCAGTCAATTTCATTCTATCTCTTGCAGAACTGGCAATGAAGAAAAACTACTTTAAATTTGAAGAACAACTATTTCTACAGATCTCCGGGACCTCCATGGGGAGTGTCTTTGCCCCGAGCCTGGCCAACCTTTATGTACATCAACTGGAACAGAATCATATCCTCAACCATAGTAACCCATTCTTTGACCTTCTGGTGCTATGGAAGAGGTATATAGATGATGTTCTGGTGGTGTGGCGAGGCTCCGTTATTGAAGTTCAGGCTTTTCATACATGGCTTAATGAATGCAATCCACACCTCAAATTCACACTTGAATATAGTCATGTAAGACTTCCATTCTTAGATTTATCTATCTTCCTTGAAGATGGAAGTCTTCAGAGTGAGCTTTTCACGAAACCCATGGCAAGAAACTCACTCTTGTCGTTCAGCAGCCATCACCCACGTTCCCTGAGGGAGAACCTCCCTGTGGGTCAGTTCCTCCGAGTCAAGAGGAACTGTTCATCTAAGGAACTGTTCAAGAAGCATGCTACTGTATTAGCCACCCACTTAAAGGAACGCCATTATCCCAAGCATCTTGTAAACAAAGCATGGAAGCGTGCCTCGAATAATAACCGCGAGGTACTTATTGAAAGACATCCAGCGAAACCACCAACAGAACGACTGACATTTGTCAGCACATTCAATACTATGTCCAACCCTGTTCAAAAACTGGTCCGCAAACACTGGGCGATTTTGAACAGTACTGATGCAAATCTTCCTTTACCACTTTTTGCATTTAAAAGGGCACCTAGTCTGCGTGATACTCTTGTCCACACTAGACCAAGGACATCCAAGACTGACAACTCAACAACCCTATGGAACCTTCCACCGGTTTCTGGCCATCATCCATGTGGGCCATGTAGTGTATGCCCCCAGACTGAAAAAACTACTACAGTCGATATAGGGACAGGTAGAACATGGTTACTTAAGAAACACACAAATTGTAATACTGACAACGTCATTTACATGATAACCTGTCCTTGTTCCTTAAGATATGTAGGCTACACCACCCGTAAGATCAAAATAAGAATAGGGGAGCATAAGAGCACTATTAGATGTCACAACAGGCCACCAAATTAACAAATCATTTTTTAGACCACAAACACACTGCTGATGAAATGAAATGGGTCATTCTTGAACAGCCATATATCCCAGCACACATCAGTGATGTGCCAAAATTTTTGTTCAAGAAAGAACAGAAGTGGGTTTTCCTTCTGAAGAGCCACATTCAAGGCCTGAATGATGATATACCATGGACATTGCTGTAATCTATTAGTCCTGGTATTTCCTGACCGTTTCATCATAATAATTTTATTGGGATCCTGAATCTTATAAATCCCATATATTGTATTGTGGTTCATCTCTTTATCGAGCTAGGCACACTGTTCCTTATTTCAATCTTTTTGCCCTCAGTGATGCGCTACAGAAATATATACTTTGGTACGCGCATGCTGTTCAATTATGGGTTCATTCATGCGCAGTTAACTTAATAAGTTACCAGACAGCGTCTTTAACATCGGTCTAGTCTTGACCCGACACGCGCAAAGTCAGTTATTATTCCACACAACGCATGCGTGCGAGGGGTTGCATTACCAACAGCAACCCGTCGTCGACGCATGCGCAGTCCACTTGACTCGAACGCACAGCGCATGCGCAGACTAGCGTCAGTAAACTTTGTGTCGACGCATGCGCAGTCTACCTGCTATTCATAGCGCATGCGCAGATCGACGATAGTGTCTCATTAACGCGGCGATTCTACGATATCAGCTGCAGCTCATTATTCAATTAATACAGATATAAATAGGCATGCGCGTCCAAGAGTGAGTCACCTCCACTCCCTCTCGGACGCTGGTGTAGAGGTACCGACGGACAGGTAGGGCATTACATCTCACTGCCCCTTCCTTTACTTGTAGTCACTTTTTAGTCATCTTAACGCCTAGAAGAGTCCTCTGAGTTTTGCTTTTCTTCAGAGACTCTCTCTTAACCTTTTACTGCATAGTTCTGGCCATTTGCTAAAAATGAGGTTGAGTCTTTTCTCTTTACATAACTAGGTTCTGTTAGGAGAATACTGGAAATAAAAACGTTTTGGTCATAAGTCCCTTTGATATTTTTCTGAGGTCCTTTTTTACATTTCCATCCTAAATAGAGCGGGGCCTCCTTCTTCCCGAGTGGGTGCCGGGTGAGGTGGGGCGTACTCCCACACAATGCTGGGTAAGTCATTACACTTTTACCTATGTGCGTGATTGTATACACGTGTTTACATAGACAGGATCTAGTGTTTGTCCTGCCAGCGGGGAGAGACATTCTCCACCGCACTGTTTGTGTGCTTTGTAATTTGTTCTTGTTTCCATAATACCGTTACACACTATATTACCTGATGCACGCCTATCCTTTCTTTATAGGAGATATTGCGAGTTCTGGATTCCCTCCAGTATACATCTGGGCTCAGAGGAACTGGTAGGATGTATCCAGCATATAGCGTGCACAGTTATAATGTTTTTGTTTTGATTTGCAGTCGCAGTTTCTCAAATGGTCCTGAAGAAAGCTTAGACCAATAGTCAGTTTAGCTGAAACATGTCGACCTCCACTCACTTTGCCTACATATAGTTATTATTTTAAACTATTTTGGCATTTTTAATGTTGACCCTAGCACCATACTGATTAAACTTAATTTTGGTCCTTGGAGTCAATTTTATTTTCACCTTTTTCACTTAATTTTTCACTTGCACTGCACCCCATTAGCATCCCCAGTGAAGCCCAGTGGTCTGGATTTACATCATGATAATCCATCTCCACACCATGACTAGGTGCATTGTTTGAGAGTTGGATTGATGACATCTCCCACGTGACGACACTCCACCAAATGGGTGGGCTGATGGGAATTTCTTTACCCGCCCTGGGTTATCACTTCTAGTGTTACTAATGGTTTTAGGGTTCTTTTTTTTTGGACCAGGCCACTTCCTTGTGTTTTGATTGTTGCAGTTCCCGCCGGAACTCGAGCAACAGAGATCGACGAGATCAAGCTTGCCTGCCTTCTCCCAGCCCGATCCACAGTCCCTGCAGAGCTGAGACCCGTGGAGGCGACCGGAAGCGTGGGGATCGCCATCTTGAAAAAGGCCACGAGACGCTAACCGTGCAGCCCACGAGTGACCCTCAAAGCTGTACACCGGGGTTTGAGAAGCCCCAACCCTGAGCTACACTTGCACCAAAGCTACCCCCTCCACACTCGACGAGTGCTGCGTGGGGCCCTTCTGCTTGTGTTGGCTCGACGCGTTGGCCCGGTCACTTGCCAGCTGGCTTGTAGCCCCCGTGCCGACGAAAACTTGAAAACGACTTTCTTTTCTGGTTGCTCCACATCTGCAATCAAAAGGGAGTTAGTTCCTTTCTGTGGTTCCTGACTTAAAGCACCCAACGTTTTGGGGAATGAGACACCAAAAACATTTCTGATCTCAGTAATGTAAATACCCTGACATGTTCCACAATTATCTCAACAAAACATAATATTTGTTAAAATCAAATTTATTAAAATATTTAGTCAAAAGACAGCATCATATAAACTCAGTTTTGCATATAAAAACAATCACAGTACATTGATATTAAACACATGTATATTCACAATATTTAAAATTTGCCAAGTTGTCGACGCGTTTCGGTGTTTAGGTTTGATGATACACCTTCCTCAGGACTACAATACAATTTTCTTCAGTCTAAAAATATATGGAACAGTCAGTTAGTATACATTCATTGAGGAATCTTATTTACAGAAAGTTTTATCTACAGTACTATCGGTGTCTCAAGTATAAATTAAATGGATTCTTACTCAATTCGCAGTATTCAATTTGCGTTGTCAGTCTTAATCCTGGGGATAGAAAATCTTATCCACTTTTATATTTCTGCTACGTTCCTTTAAGAGACCTGTGTACACATAATGTTATGTTGTGCACAATTAGTGTGTTGATTTAATCCACACCACTGTTTATTTATTACCACTAAGGTTCAATGATCTATTGCTTACTTTGTATTTTTTAGTTGGAGCCTTAGGGTTTTACTATCTTGTATTGGAATCAATCATATGGAAATGCTATCCTTGTCCACTGCTGATAATCAAGATGATTCTTTAAAATAACCTGTGTATACATAATGGTATTAGGGGGACAGTCAGTGTATTTCCTTTACGACACAACGATTAAAAGTGCTATACATAACTAATAAAAATTATCTTACTGTGTTGCAGGTATTAAGAGCGTCTTTTCCACTTTTAGCTCTTGCTTTGAAGGAGATGGACTTCTTCTTTTTTAGAATTTGAAGAGGATTCTTTGTATCTAGATAGAGAGTAAGTATGTACATTTTACTCTCTATCATGTTCTAATAATAGGAGGTGATGCTATTAAGTATTGATGGTGCTTCACTTTGTTATTATAACACAAAGAGTGTATAGACTGGAGCAGGGCATATTGGTAAGCCCTTTCAGTGCATAGAAGCTTAATTACTATTAAAACAAGGCTTAAAAAAACTCTCATCAGGTTTAACTACTTTGTTTAAGGGTTAAAAGCCTATGCAAACAATATCCTGTTAGTTTGGATATGTCAAAATACGCTAGCGCTGAGAGCAGCAGTGCGTCCTGATATCCCTTACCTCCGTGGTTTGAGCTCCTCGCCGCCTGCCTGGTAACCCGGTCTCCAGCGTCAGTTCAATGCGCTTGGAAAACCGGCTGCTTTTGTACTGTGCGGCGGTACGATATAATTGAGTAACTGATTACACCTGTGTCAATTATCCATAGCCACCGTGTCTACGCCATTTTGGTAGTTTTTATAGGTCTCCTAGCGTAATGATGCCTACAATAAAGGAGGGACTACTCGTAACGTTTAAATCGTGCACAAAAGCGGGGTCGCAATTGATTGTAGCGCGACGCTTGCTTTTCATGAGGTGTCCATTTGGTTTTTAACATTATAGCCCTATTACTTTTTTTGATGCCCCGCTAACGTCGGTATGTACTGAGGCGTACTTCCGGTTCCCAGCCACAGGGTCATGTCGCCATTTTAGTAGTTTTTTTGGCGTTATTGCGAGGATCGATGTTCTCTCGGACTTTGTAGTGTCTATAGTTAGAAAAGGGGAGATAAATAGCGATCGAGGTCATTTATGTGTGACACTCATAATTTTTATGTATATATTTGGGCAACACAACATGAACTTATATTTTATAGTTTTATTATGACTAATTAGCCCATGTTTGTATAGGTCTATAGCGGGTCTTGTTGCCACTATGTAAACACCAAATAGGGCCGCCATTTTGGTAGTTTAGTGGTGTCTACACGTGATTATATATTATAGGGACAAAAACCTCAATGTTGTAATGCCTAACTTGCTTATCTAGTGATGGTACATCTTCGTTTATTCACAGATAATTCACAAAATAAATCATGTTATTGTTTTTGTTATACATAGCCTCTTACTTCCTTCTTTATGGTACAATGTAGTTTCTTCACAAATAAATCATACACTTATATAATTCACCGTATTAACACATAATCATACCTGAGGTTTCCTTGTATGTGGAAATCGGGGCATATGGAATTGTGCATATGGACATGTGTAATTTGTGGTGCCCAATTAGGTGTGTGGAAAAATGTAAAAAAATGGATTAAGAGTCAAAAAGTATCAATACCGTCACTCTATCAAAAAGTGATGAAGATAAGTGGAATAAGTTGTGGAATCTTAAGAAGAAAATAAATGGTGTTTACATAGTGGCAACAAGACCCGCTATAGACCTATACAAACATGGGCTAATTAGTCATAATAAAACTATAAAATATAAGTTCATGTTGTGTAGCCCAAATATATACATAAAAATTATGAGTGTCACACATAAATGACCTCGATCGCTATTTATCTCCCCTTTTCTAACTATAGACACTACAAAGTCCGAGAGAACATCGATCCTCGCAATAACGCCAAAAAAACTACTAAAATGGCGACATGACCCTGTGGCTGGGAACCGGAAGTACGCCTCAGTACATACCGACGTTAGCGGGGCATCAAAAAAAGTAATAGGGCTATAATGCTAAAAACCAAATGGACACCTCATGAAAAGCAAGCGTCGCGCTACAATCAATTGCGACCCCGCTTTTGTGCACGATTTAAACGTTACGAGTAGTCCCTCCTTTATTGTAGGCATCATTACGCTAGGAGACCTATAAAAATTACCAAAATGGCGTAGACACGGTGGCTATGGATAATTGACACAGGTGTAATCAGTTACTCAATTATATCGTACCGCCGCACAGTACAAAAGCAGCCGGTTTTCCAAGCGCATTGAACTGACGCTGGAGACCGGGTTACCAGGCAGGCGGCGAGGAGCTCAAACCACGGAGGTAAGGGATATCAGGACGCACTGCTGCTCTCAGCGCTAGCGTATTTTGACATATCCAAACTAACAGGATATTGTTTGCATAGGCTTTTAACCCTTAAACAAAGTAGTTAAACCTGATGAGAGTTTTTTTAAGCCTTGTTTTAATAGTAATTAAGCTTCTATGCACTGAAAGGGCTTACCAATATGCCCTGCTCCAGTCTATACACTCTTTGTGTTATAATAACATAGTGAAGCGCCATCAATACTTAATAGCATCACCTCCTATTATTAGAACATGATAGAGAGTAAAATGTACATACTTACTCTCTATCTAGATACAAAGAATCCTCTTCAAATTCTAAAAAAGAAGAAGTCCATCTCCTTCAAAGCAAGAGCTAAAAGTGGAAAAGACGCTCTTAATACCTGCAACACAGTAAGATAATTTTTATTAGTTATGTATAGCACTTTTAATCGTTGTGTCCTAAAGGAAATACACTGACTGTCCCCCTAATACCATTATGTATACACAGGTTATTTTAAAGAATCATCTTGATTATCAGCAGTGGACAAGGATAACATTTCCATATGATTGATTCCAATACAAGATAGTAAAACCCTAAGGCTCCAACTAAAAAATACAAAGTAAGCAATAGATCATTGAACCTTAGTGGTAATAAATAAACAGTGGTGTGGATTAAATCAACACACTAATTGTGCACAACATAACATTATGTGTACACAGGTCTCTTAAAGGAACGTAGCAGAAATATAAAAGTGGATAAGATTTTCTATCCCCAGGATTAAGACTGACAACGCAAATTGAATACTGCGAATTGAGTAAGAATCCATTTAATTTATACTTGAGACACCGATAGTACTGTAGATAAAACTTTCTGTAAATAAGATTCCTCAATGAATGTATACTAACTGACTGTTCCATATATTTTTAGACTGAAGAAAATTGTATTGTAGTCCTGAGGAAGGTGTATCATCAAACCTAAACACCGAAACGCGTCGATAACTTGGCAAATTTTAAATATTGTGAATATACATGTGTTTAATATCAATGTACTGTGATTGTTTTTATATGCAAAACTGAGTTTATATGATGCTGTCTTTTGACTAAATATTTTAATAAATTTGATTTTAACAAATATTATGTTTTGTTGAGATAATTGTGGAACATGTCAGGGTATTTACATTACTGAGATCAGAAATGTTTTTGGTGTCTCATTCCCCAAAACGTTGGGTGCTTTAAGTCAGGAACCACAGAAAGGAACTAACTCCCTTTTGATTGTTGCTACATTTTCCCAGTCCTTTCTGGGTTTATTGGGGAAAACTCTCTCTTTGCTGAATCAACCTCGGCTCCTGTAGCCAGAGAGCTTACAAAGAAGTAATGGATACACTTCGAACCTTCGGGTTCTCTGAGGACCAATGTAAAAAACTACTAGGCGGGTCTTCTAAAAGTATCAATACCGTCACTCTATCAAAAAGTGATGAAGATAAGTGGAATAAGTTGTGGAATCTTAAGAAGAAAATAATACGCACTGAACTCCACGCAGAATTTATAATCCAATACTGTAAGAAAGGTGTTATCCCTAAAGGTCTACAAATTGCAAATGAACCTGGGCTATTTGTCACCGATGAAAAATTTAAGGATAGTTGGACTCTGATCGCGAACCGGTGCAGTCGCGACTGGATGTTGCTAATTATAGATACAGCACAGGGACTCTTAATTATAGAAAAAGAAGAGATAGATAAATTAGAAAAAGAACTTAATGAATCCACTGCACTCGATGAGGCCACAAAAAAACTAGCAGAAATAAAAGAAGACATTACGGGATACCAAGAATATATGATAAATAAAAAAACAAATAAATTAAGAAAAGATATAGCAAATTTTAAGTTGGAATTGGTGTACCCGTACCTTCAAAAGGATTATTTTGACCAACCAATCCCAAATGAATACAATAATCGTCCATACAAATATAATAAAAATAAATTTTATAAAAAGAATGTGACCTTTTCAGATACATCCTACAATACTAGTGACTCAGAAGCCGAGAAAGTCCAAGAAAGCGGCAAACGGAACGAGTCCAGAGACGATAGTGCTGACGAGTTCCATAACTATCAAGTTTTTTTAGGCCAAGAGAAAAGGAGACAGACCCGTGGTTTCAGGACCCGGGGGAGGGGCCGTCAAGGCTTCCGCCAAAAAGAGACAATGACAAGAAGACCCTATATGAGAACACGCAGCCAGAAAGAATGGGAATAGAGAATCATACCCTTAAAGCCCCAATAATTAATCTATCAGATAGGGAACTAAGCACAGGAGAAATAAGGATCCTAGAGAAAGGGCTAGGATTTGCCCCTAGTACAGGTATTTGTAGCTATACAATAGAGAAAGACATCAGGGATTTCTTTCGAAAAATTAGGATCAAAAGATTCTTTGAGAATAAAGATTTGAGGCCGAACGATAATAGATCAGGTCTAAAACCCCCCTCAACGTGGACCCCCGACATCTCCATGGTCAGCCAAGAAGTGGACACGTTTGAAAAAGTGATCACAATAGGACTTGAAAAATTATTGGCAGGAAAGATTTGGACACCCAACAATTTATCTAAAGTAGAAAGGGAGGCACTAAAAAACTTACAAAGCTATGATGATATCACCATTAAGCCCGGTGATAAGGGTGGGAGCATTGTAGTCCTTAACACCAAAGACTACAATCAAAAAATGTACACCCTGCTTAATAACAAGGCCCACTACAAAAAGTCCAACATTGGGGACTGGAATAGACTAAAAAAGAAAGTTCAAAATATAGTCACTCTGGCTAAGGAAGATTGCATTATATGCGAAGATGAGTACAAATTCTTACTGAACAGTCATCCTAAAATACCTGCACTGTATGGGCTCCCTAAAGTCCATAAGGACATCGTGGACCCACCCATGCGCCCCATAGTTTCAGGCATTGAGTCATTAACGGAGCCACTCAGTAAATATGCCGATTGTTTCATTCGCCCCTTAGTTGAGAAACTACCATCCTATATAAAGGACACTAAGGATATGATCACCAAGATAGAGGGAATTAGTTTTAACAGTGAAACCCAGTGGTTGGTGTGCTTGGACATTGAGTCCTTGTACACCAACATACCCCAACAGGATACTATTACCATGATGAAGAACATTTTGAGTGATGAAGAGGGCTATCTGTCTGCACACAATACTTTTATTGTGGAGTGCATAGAAATCGTTCTCCTTAACAACATTTTTTTATTTAATAGTGATTTTTTCTGCCAAATAAAAGGCACGAGCATGGGGGCCACCTGTGCGCCGAGCCTGGCCTGTCTTTTTTGTGGGAAATTTTGAGAAACTCCATATATATAACGAGCTATGTCCCTTCTATGAGAACATCAAACAGTGGTCTAGGTTTATAGACGATGTCTTTTTTATATGGGAAGGGACCGAGGAGGACCTTACCAAATTCTTGGAGTGGCTCAACTGTGGAGATGTGAACCTCAAGTTTACAGCCAATAAGAGTCAGATGGCAGTTGACTTTCTAGATATCAAAATAAAGGCTGATAATGGAAAGCTAAGTGTGGAGTTATATGTAAAACCCTCAGACCGCAATACTTTGCTCCACCATGAAAGTTACCATCCTAAAAATCAGAAAGATGGTATCCCTTATAGTCAGTTTGTCAGAATAAGAAGAAACTGCACTGATAAAAACTCGTTTGAGAAACATGCTGAAAATTTGAAAACCAAATTACTACAACGAGGCTACCCTAAGCGGTTAATAAGAGACAGCTATAAAAGAGCTAAATATCAAAGTAGAGAATCCCTATTCGAATCAGGTAACAAAAAGAAAGAACCCGAGAACAATATTGTTATGGTTTCGAATTTCAATGGACTGAGCAATAAGGTAAAAAACCTTATTACAAAGAATTGGTCAATTTTAAACAAAGAAGGTAAAATTCCATTACCTAAACCTATTTTCTCCTACAGGAGAAATAGGACCATACGAAACTGTTTAGTCCAAACTTATAGAGAGCCCAAAAAGAGTAAACAACTAAATATTGACCAGGGTAAACCCATCAGAGGCAACCAACCGTGTGGCTCATGCACTCATTCCAAGTCCATCATCCAATCCGACAAAATCGAATTGAGTGGTACGTCACATTGGGTTAATGAACACGTCAATTGTAGAACCCAGAATGTGATCTACCTAATAATATGTCCTTGTCAAAAGGGATATATTGGTGAAACTGGGCGTGAAATCAGACTACGCCTATCTGAACATCGATCTGCCCTGAAAAACCATAAGAAAAATGCCCCATTGGTAGATCATTGGATCATTGAAAAACATAAAGAAGATGAGATAAAATGGTGTATAATTGAAAAAATAAAAACTACTATGAGAGGTGGAAATTTGGACGTTAAACGTAAACAAAGAGAACAATTTTTTATGTCCAAATTTCGAACCTACACTCAGGGCCTCAACAGCAGGGAAGAATGGGAGAGATTAGTACGATAACTGGCTTAGTGTCCTTCCCCTTTGCATCAGAACAAGATATTGGCCGGAAATCTAGGATCTGCCATTATATGATATATTGTTGAATGAAAATCTGTGATTCCACTCTTAAGAGTATGATTTCAAGCAGGCATATTTGGTTCAGATATTATCAGAAAAATCATCCACATGATAAAAATGACTTTATATGTTAAGGCAAACAAGGATGTAAGAGGTGACCACATGGTGGCAATCGGGAGCCTTAATCCATTCATGAGCCCCCTTTTTGACTCTTAATCCATTTTTTTACATTTTTCCACACACCTAATTGGGCACCACAAATTACACATGTCCATATGCACAATTCCATATGCCCCGATTTCCACATACAAGGAAACCTCAGGTATGATTATGTGTTAATACGGTGAATTATATAAGTGTATGATTTATTTGTGAAGAAACTACATTGTACCATAAAGAAGGAAGTAAGAGGCTATGTATAACAAAAACAATAACATGATTTATTTTGTGAATTATCTGTGAATAAACGAAGATGTACCATCACTAGATAAGCAAGTTAGGCATTACAACATTGAGGTTTTTGTCCCTATAATATATAATCACGTGTAGACACCACTAAACTACCAAAATGGCGGCCCTATTTGGTGTTTACATAGTGGCAACAAGACCCGCTATAGACCTATACAAACATGGACTAATTAGTCATAATAAAACTATAAAATATAAGTTCATGTTGTGTAGCCCAAATATATACATAAAAATTATGAGTGTCACACATAAATGACCTCGATCGCTATTTATCTCCCCTTTTCTAACTATAGACACTACAAAGTCCGAGAGAACATCGATCCTCGCAATAACGCCAAAAAAACTACTAAAATGGCGACATGACCCTGTGGCTGGGAACCGGAAGTACGCCTCAGTACATACCGACGTTAGCGGGGCATCAAAAAAAGTAATAGGGCTATAATGTTAAAAACCAAATGGACACCTCATGAAAAGCAAGCGTCGCGCTACAATCAATTGCGACCCCGCTTTTGTGCACGATTTAAACGTTACGAGTAGTCCCTCCTTTATTGTAGGCATCATTACGCTAGGAGACCTATAAAAACTACCAAAATGGCGTAGACACGGTGGCTATGGATAATTGACACAGGTGTAATCAGTTACTCAATTATATCGTACCGCCGCACAGTACAAAAGCAGCCGGTTTTCCAAGCGCATTGAACTGACGCTGGAGACCGGGTTACCAGGCAGGCGGCGAGGAGCTCAAACCACGGAGGTAAGGGATATCAGGACGCACTGCTGCTCTCAGCGCTAGCGTATTTTGACATATCCAAACTAACAGGATATTGTTTGCATAGGCTTTTAACCCTTAAACAAAGTAGTTAAACCTGATGAGAGTTTTTTTAAGCCTTGTTTTAATAGTAATTAAGCTTCTATGCACTGAAAGGGCTTACCAATATGCCCTGCTCCAGTCTATACACTCTTTGTGTTATAATAACATAGTGAAGCGCCATCAATACTTAATAGCATCACCTCCTATTATTAGAACATGATAGAGAGTAAAATGTACATACTTACTCTCTATCTAGATACAAAGAATCCTCTTCAAATTCTAAAAAAGAAGAAGTCCATCTCCTTCAAAGCAAGAGCTAAAAGTGGAAAAGACGCTCTTAATACCTGCAACACAGTAAGATAATTTTTATTAGTTATGTATAGCACTTTTAATCGTTGTGTCCTAAAGGAAATACACTGACTGTCCCCCTAATACCATTATGTATACACAGGTTATTTTAAAGAATCATCTTGATTATCAGCAGTGGACAAGGATAACATTTCCATATGATTGATTCCAATACAAGATAGTAAAACCCTAAGGCTCCAACTAAAAAATACAAAGTAAGCAATAGATCATTGAACCTTAGTGGTAATAAATAAACAGTGGTGTGGATTAAATCAACACACTAATTGTGCACAACATAACATTATGTGTAGACAGGTCTCTTAAAGGAACGTAGCAGAAATATAAAAGTGGATAAGATTTTCTATCCCCAGGATTAAGACTGACAACGCAAATTGAATACTGCGAATTGAGTAAGAATCCATTTAATTTATACTTGAGACACCGATAGTACTGTAGATAAAACTTTCTGTAAATAAGATTCCTCAATGAATGTATACTAACTGACTGTTCCATATATTTTTAGACTGAAGAAAATTGTATTGTAGTCCTGAGGAAGGTGTATCATCAAACCTAAACACCGAAACGCGTCGACAACTTGGCAAATTTTAAATATTGTGAATATACATGTGTTTAATATCAATGTACTGTGATTGTTTTTATATGCAAAACTGAGTTTATATGATGCTGTCTTTTGACTAAATATTTTAATAAATTTGATTTTAACAAATATTATGTTTTGTTGAGATAATTGTGGAACATGTCAGGGTATTTACATTACTGAGATCAGAAATGTTTTTGGTGTCTCATTCCCCAAAACGTTGGGTGCTTTAAGTCAGGAACCACAGAAAGGAACTAACTCCCTTTTGATTGTTGCTACATTTTCCCAGTCCTTTCTGGGTTTATTGGGGAAAACTCTCTCTTTTGCTGAATGCTCCACATCTGCGCCAGCTCCTGTGAAAAGGAGCCCCCACTCTGACCCTCCTGGTCCGAGTGAGAAGCAATCTCCCGGTTCCGCGTGGATTGCTTTTGCCAAGTGCTGTTTGCTGCAATCTTGAAGCCGACGGTGCTGACGGCGAGAGCCTGCGTGGGACAGATCGTGACCTGCTCCTGGACGTCTCAGATGCCCCAGAGCCCACGTGACAGCGGAGAGAAGCCTCTCGACAACCATCTGATTGCGCCCGACAATGCCTGGTTCCGTCCTGGTTCCACCCTGGTCACTGCTGAGTGACCCAGACTCTGTCCCCTCTGCTTTCAGATTCATCTCGACTTCGATCCACCCTTGGATCACACCGGACACTTCTGCTTCCCATCGCCTGCAGCTTCTCCAGCTCCAAGCACCAAGAACCTGCGTGTCAAAACCCGACGCCACTTCGACCCTGTGCACCCACTTCATGTGGGTGAAGTAACATTGCAACGCCGGTGTTCCTACACTGGTACACACCTCTAGGGTCTGTGTCTTAAGTTTTGTTCCTCTAGGTTCAGCGGAAGTATCTTTAAACTAACTTTGTGTAACTTTTACGCACCATTGACATTGCATTGGTGCAAGCCGCACTTTACGTGCTGCACCCGAATCCCGCGGGCTTCTCCCGACTTCAGCATTGCTAGTTCTGACTGCTCCCAGCAATTCTCTAGGCCCTAGGCCTAACCACTGTTCGATTGGTATCTCTTATACCATTTTTTTAGTATATGGTTTGAGTGGCCACCCGCCCTCATCCATAATTGTGCAACTTTGTATGTTATACTGTGCTTTTGATTTAACGCTTGTGCCCCTTTGCTCATAAAGAGTACTGGGGATTAATTTAGAAATAAACACATATATTTTTATAATATATACTTGTGTGGTGTCCTTTCATTTGGTATTACAGAATTGTATGTGGTAAAACAGCTCGCTTAACACGACCTCTTAAGTTAAGCCTTTAAGGCTGCTTAGTCCATGCTACCCCTAGGATAGCTTGTCTACAAGGTTGACTTACAACCAGACACCATAAGGGATTGTTTGGACTGATACAAGGTGGTTCCAGAATTGGAAACACAACATATCAAGCCAACTTCTCACACCCCTAATTTCACTCTATCAGGTATGCTGGTTTATGGGGGCGTGGCTTGGCGCGCGATGGTGACGGGTGCTCCGATGTAGAGCCCCGACCTGAGCTCTCCTTCCCCGGGCGCCAGCCCTTTAAAAATTATCCAGATCCGGCACACACACGAGATGCTGCTGGAGCAAGCTGGCGGCCGCCACTGGGCCGACTTTGGGACCCGTAGGACGCTTCCACCCGCGCCGAGGGCTCCTGGTGCGAGAGAACAGCCTGGAAGTAAGGTGGTGGCAGTTGTTGGGGGGCGCTGCACCGCGCTGGAGATAACAACCCGGGGGGGTGCTGGAGGTGGTTCCCCCCTCTGCCGTGCCCAGCTGGATGCCCGTTGGCGATATCCGGAGGGGGGACACGCACGGTGTTGGATCCGAGACGGCCTGGGGAGCCGGGGAGGCCCGTGGAGGAGAGACACGGAGGGGCTGCCCATGCGTAAGTACCCCACTGCGGAGCGACGGGAGTGGGAGGAGACGCCTGGAGGCTCCCACGTGTGACTTCCTTGCTTTGCACAGGTTGTGATCATCGGACAAGCCGGGGCAAGGGAGTTGGCGATCCCCCACTGCCACTGGCTGATGAGATACCGCTGGGGCACTTCGCACCGGGCGCACCCTACGGGCTCACCCCCCTTGCAGCCTGCGATGCCCGAACAGCTGGGGGATCCCCTCCTTCCACACCCCCTCCTGACGTCCCCGACTCTGGCTGGAGATCTGCGGATAGCGGAACTGCACCACGCCGAGCGCTAGCTCCAAGCACATTGCATCGCCCATGTCTGGGGGCACCAGGACTAGAGCTGGCTCTGGCAATACCCAAACGAAAGGAAGAATGGAGAAGACCGCCAAACAAGCGTATTCCGACCTGACTGCGACAAAACTGGACACGATGCTGGCGGCCATGGAGGGGCTGGAGAAGTCGATGCAACTCACTCGCACCTCCCTGGAGAACAAAGTAGATAGTGTGGCAGTCGACCTCACGCACCTGCGTGCCGAACACAAAAAGCTGGCAGACCGCACCGCCACCCTGGAGGGCGCCATTACGAACTTCACACCTCGAGTCGCACAGACCGACAAACAGGTGAAAGACCTTCTCAACTGTGTTGAATTTCTTGAGGATCGCGCAGAGGACGTGGAAGGACGGGCACGAAGGAATAACGTAAGAATAGTAGGGGTGCCGGAGAAATGGGAGGGGAAAGAGCCCACGTTCCACATGGAAAACTGGCTGAAAACACTACTACCGGACGGGACATTATCGCCTCACTTTGTTGTGGAACGGGCACACCGGGTGCCGACAAGGCCCCTGCCAACGGGATCGAACCCCCAGCCATTGCTCCTCAGAATATTGAACTACCGCGACAGAGACTCCATATTACGGGAAACAAAGCAGCTCCAGGAAGTCCATATTGACAATGCTAAAATTATGTTCTTCCCGGATTACACAATACAGGTTCAACATCAGAGACACTCTTTTCTGGTAGTCAAACAGAGACTACGCCAACTGGGACTCAAATAATCCCTTCTATTTCCCGCCAAACTGCGGGTGGTCGCGCAAGACAAAACACACTTCTTTGCCAATCCAGCAGAGGTCAAGAGCTGGCTGGACGGCAGAATGGCTGCGGGGCCCAGCTCTACCTGGGTCCCCTCCTCAATGTCATGCTTCAGAGGACAACGACAGCACCGCAGAAACAGGGTATCCCCAGTTTGCGTGGTGCGAGCGGAATCCGTATCAGCCCATCAAAGGAACTCATACACAGTGAGCAGCAAGATACACTCAGAATAGTGGAGGAACTCAGCTGCTCCCCGAGCACGGATATGGCACTGGGCGCCAGCCCTAGAGACCTACCTATTGATGATGAGAACATTTATGGCCTACCCGACTCTCAGAAGTCAGCAGAGCAGCCGGACGTGACCCCACAAACTGCAGACTTGATTCAATAACTGGCTATCTACCCCAATGTACACTGGAACACTCACCGTGAAGCAACCCTGAGCTGCAGCCAGATCGAGGCCTGTCTGGACCCCCGGACCAGGGGGCGTCTGGAACTAGACAACTGCTGTGGCCCTTACTATTGGCCCGGGGCGCAGTGAGTAACGACGTGGGGACAGCTGTACTGGGGGAGGGGGGCGTACAGGTGGGAACCCCCAAGCAATTGGAGTGGACAGGTGAGACCTGGGGGCCCACTGCAATGGCAAGGAACTGTGATAGCTGCTGAGCTTCAAGGTGGGAGCCCTTTGTTCCTTCCCAGACACTTTAAAGAGCACCTACAGAGGCGCTAGCTGGTACAATCATTTTTTGGCCTTACTGATATGGGACGCTAGGGGATGGAGACTTTCAACCCAACTGACCAGCAGTTGTAACACCACAGCTGTGCCAAGCACGCAGCGACCCCCCTAGATTTAGGAACTTGTTACCTCATTAGAGAGTTTGGACAGTGATATGTTTGGTTGCCGTTTTGGTATTTTAGGTTTGTTATGTACCCTTAGGTTGTATGTATGCACTGTTAGGATCGCATGTATGTTTTTATTTGCCGCAGCATTCACGAACATTCACTGATGTTACTTCTGGGAACCGTGAACGGGGGGGGGTAGCAGGGGGACGATTATGTTACTTGTGGTACTGTAGCTACTGGAAAAGGGGGGGTAACTCAAGTTCATAAATGTCAGTGACTAAAATATGCACGTGGAATGTGAGCAGTATGCACACACCTTCTCGCAGATACCAGGTCCAATCCTACCTTAAGCGTCATAATGTACACATAGCCCTATTGCAGGAAACACATCTTGTGAGAAGTTGGCCTGATATATGATGTTCACTAGTTCTAGTGATCACCTTGTATAAGTCCAAACAACCCTTATGGTGATTGGTTGTAAGTCAACCTTATAGACCAGCTATCCTAATGGTAGCATGGACAAAGCAGTCTTAGGCTAAACTCTTTTGGCATGTAAAGCCAGCTGTTTTACCACATATAACCCCTTGAATATCAAATGAAAGGACTCCACACAGGTAGTTATGGTAATAAACAAGATATTTATTAACTAACAAACACCTCTGAACTCTTTATGAGATCAGAGGGCTAAGCACATGACAAGACTCTTAAGAAAAGTACGTTTAAGTTGCACAATTACAATGTTGCCCTAGGGGCACAACAAACCATATACTAAGTAAGTGGAATGTGAAAGTCGATAGAAGGAATGGAGCTGTCCAGAGGCTGTAGGATTGCTGGGACTACACTATCCTAACTTTAGGTAAGTAATAGGAGGCCCACGGAACGCGTGTGCAGAGTGTGAACTCACACGCGAGATGCGTAACAATGTCTATGGACAGTACAGTTCAAGAAAAAGGTGAGTACGGACAATCCTGACTAGTTAGGACTAAAACGACTGAGGAACTGGACACTAGGAGAGTCAATCTACCCTTGAGCACCGAAATGCTCTTGTTACCTCACCCACAGGCGCGGGTGCATAGGTGCGAAGTTGTGTCGGGTTCCGGCGTTGAAGTCTATGGAGCCTGGAAGAAAAGATGCTGCAGGCGACCAGGAGGAAGATGTCCGGTGTGATCCAGGGGTGGATCAGTGAAGAGGAGAACCTGAAAGCAGAGGGGACAATGTTCAAAGTCACTAGCCAGTGACTGGAGTGGAACCAGGAGTGGAACCAGATGTCGTCGTCGCGATCAGATGAAGAGTGGACGCTTGTCTCTGCAGCCACGTGGACCAGGAGGTGTCTTCGACGACCAGGATGGAGGCACGAGCTCTCCCACGCAGGCTCTCGCTGTCGGCGGTGTTGGATCCGGATTTGGAGTCAACAGGCCTTGGCAAAGGCAACCCACACGGCGAACGGAAACGGTGTTCGGAGTGGACCAGGAGGGTCCGGGGTGCTTCTCCTTTGCAGAGAAGCAGGGGCCAGTCTGGAGCAACCAGACCAGCAGATTGGATTTCAAGGTTCGTTGTCTAGGAGGTCACTAGCCAGCCGGCAAGTGACCAGACAACGCGTCGAGCAGCAAACAGGCAGAAGGGCCCGACGCTGATCTTGTGGATGCTGGAGGGCTGGTCTTCGGTGCAGGAGCTGCTCGGGGTCAGGGCTTCTCAGTCCCCAAAGCACTTGGTCGAGGTTACCTCAGAAGTCGTGCTGGAGTGAAGTGCTGCTTCTTCCAAGATGGCCGGTCGCACGTGTCTTGTCGCACCCACAGATCTCAGCTGTGCTGCAGATGTAGGTAGAGGTCGGAGAGGTCTGGGAATCCGGGTCTCGTAGGGCTCTGAAGTCTGGATCCTCGAGGGAAGACGACAAAGGGAAGCCGCTGGACGCTGATGGTGCCTGCTTGTGCAGGGTGGACACTCCTCGCCCACAAGGGAGATTTCTTCAGTCTTCTTGGCAGAAAGTCGAAGGCCAGAGTTTCTTCTTGTAGAGTTTCAGTTCAGGATTAATCTAACTTGGAATAGGACCAACTCCTACCTTTATTCTCCTAAAAGGGGCTGTACTATCACTAGGTCCCTCCTATGGGTGGGACCAGGAAGGGGGGTGGTTACACCCCATATCCTTTGTCCGGTCTTGCGCCAGAGCTGGGGCTGGAGAGTCCCAGGAACTGGTTTAGACCGGTGTATGCACAGGGACACCTTGTGCGCCCCAGGCATGTCTCATTCCTTTCAGCCCTGTCCTACCCAATACACAAAATCCTTTCTGGGGTGGTGCTAGCATCTCCCAAGGCAGGAAACCCTTTGTCCAAACCTCCCTCGCTGGAAGGACTCCCAGCAGCAGGAGGTCAGACTTGTGTCTGTGGTGGCAGCATCCATTTTGTGATGCTGAGGCTCGGGTTAACTTTAACCGGGGTTCACAGTTAGGTACATGTTGTGTCCCTCTAGACAGACCCTCCAGGATATCGCGATTTCGCGGGTTGCCACGAAATCGGCACTTTTGTAAAAATGCCGCGATTTTTACAAATGTGCCCGCGAAATCGGCACTTTTGTAGAAATCGCGCGGCATTATTACAAAAGCCGCTATATCCTGGGGTGTCTGTAATCAGTGTGTCACGAGGGACATAAGTGGCATCACCTTGAACTGCGAGTATGTAAACAACATGCTACCGGGGTCCCAGTCTGTGCCTGGCACACTTTAAACACCAGGAATCTGGAGAAGAGAACTCTGTATCTATTGAATTGAATTGAAAATTCCATTTATATAGCGCATAACCACCCGAAGGCCTCGCAGCGCTAGGGACTGAATTCTGTGTGCGACTGCAGGGAAAGATTAATGCGCTTTTGAGAACAGATGGGTTTTCAATTCTCTCCTAAATGACATCAGGTTGCTGTTTTTCCTGAGGGACAGGGGTAGGGAGTTCCATGCCTTCGCCGCTGAATGGGTGAAAGAGCGGCCGCCCCATCGAGCTCTCTTGATTTTTACTTTTGTTGCCAGGTGCAGTGAAGCTGAACGTAGGGTTCTAAGCGGTACATACGGCGGTACTAGAGGGTACAGTACTGCCGGGCCAGTTTGATGGAGGGATTTGTGCAGGATGCACATGGCCTTGAATAGTGATCTTGAGGCTACTGGAAGCCAGTGAAGCTCCTTCAGGGCATTTCTCGCTGACTGCCAGCGAGGGATATTAAACAGTAGGCGGGCGGCGCAATTTTGAGTGACCTGAAGTTTTTTTGTCACTGATGCCGGGGCCCCAAGATATAAAACGTTTCCGTAGTCCAGGCGGGAGAGAATCAGGGCCTGGACCATGACCCTCCTCGCCTGGAATGGGAGCAGAGGGAGCACTTTCCGGAGCATTTTCATTAGCCCTATGCATACCGAGGCAGTGATAGTAGCTTGGGACGAGAAGTCTAGCGCTCTGTCCAACCAGACTCCCAGACTCTTTATCTGCTCTTTAGGAGGGGGGGGGGTACCGAGACACAGAGGCCAATCATCCAGGAAGGAGGTAGGGGAGGAATTGCCAAGCACCATGATCTCGGTCTTCTCCCCATTGAGCTTGAGGTGGGAAAGTTGCATCCACCCAGCTACAGCCTCCAGACATGGACCCAAAGTGTTCGACGAACCCCCCTCGTGGTCCAAAGAGACCACGAGTTGAGTGTCGTCAGCGTAGGTGACAATCCGCACACCAAAGGGGAGAACGATCTTCTCCAGAGGCTGCATATAAACATTAAACAGCGTGGGGCTCAGGGAGGAGCCCTGAGGAACCCCACAACTGAGAAGATGTTTTGATGATGTCACCTCGCCCTCAAATACCTGGAAGAAGCGTTCCTCCAAAAAGGAGGTCAGCCACGACAGGGCTGCGCCCGACACTCCCAAGCCACTCAAGCGATGTAATAATGTGGCATGGTTCACAGTGTCGAATGCGGCACTGAGGTCCAAGAGTATGATGGCTGTTTTACCACCTTGGTCCATTATGGCTCTCGCTGCCTCCGTGACCGCTAAAAGAGCGGTCTCAGTGCCATGTTGTGGGCGAAACCCTGTTTGGGAGACCTGAAGCAATTTGTTGGATTCCAAATATTCCCCTAAGGCTTTGTTGATATGCCTCTCCAGCAACTTACTCATCCATGGAAGCAGCGAGATAGGGCGAAAATTGGATAGATTGTTAGGGTCCAAATTCGGTTTTTTTAACAAGGCCCTTACCATTGCACACTTCCAGGCGGCTGGTACAGAGTTGGAGGTAATGGAGGTATTAAGAGCCTCCAGCAAACAGGGGCGGATGGTATCCATTGCTTTGACTAAGGTCTGGGGTGGAGCCGGGTCATTTGGGGATCCTGAGGTAACCTTCTGAGCAAGAGAATCTAAAGTATTAGGGTCCAGGAGTGGAAAGGTAGCCAAGGAGCAAGAAGGGGGCAAATCTGAATCTGAGGTGGGCAGTGGATTAGTGCCCCCATCATTTGCTGCTAATTGGGAATAAATGGCCTGAATCTTCTGTGAGAAGAAAGTGGCAAGATCCTCACAGCGGGCCTGCGCCCCCTCTGATATAGGTCTCTCAACAGGAAGAGATATCAGAGATTTAGCGATCTTAAAAATTTCCCTCGGTGAATTAGCTGCCATATTAATTTTATTTTCATAAAACTTGGCTTGAGCAAGTTTTATCTCCCTCTTGTAGTGCTTTATAACTGCCCTGTACTCCAATTTTTTAGATTGAGAGCGGTCTTTCCTCCAGGCTCTCTCCGCTTTCCGGCATGTTTGTTTCCGCTTTCCGGCATTGAAATGCGCGCGGAATAAGTAATCTCTAGAAAGCAAAGCAGCGCTGGAAGCTGACAACTGGAAGAAAGCTTTTGTGCTTGGTGAATGTTATCTGGAAGGATCCCATGTAAGGGAGATACAAAAGTAGCGAAGACCGCAGACCAATGTATAGAAGGGCCAGTGTCCGCAGGGTCATCCTCCCGCACACAATTCCGGAGCACAATCTCCCCAGGACACAGTGGAGCATTGCATCCTGCGCACGCAGCATAGAAATATTACTTTCTTCTATCGGAACTTGGCAATACTTGTAAACCAACAGATTATGCCAAGAAAACGTCACTGAATGGAATAGAAAGAGAGGGATTGAGACAAAAGCATGTTTAATATAACAAACACATTGAAGGAGAGAAAGGGATAGTGAGAAAAAGAGAGAGAGAGAGACAGAAAGAGAGACAGATAGAGAGAGGATAAATGGAAAGAGAAATAGAAGACAGGTGGAGAGAGAGAGAGACAGAAAGAGAGACAGATAGAGAGAGGATAAATGGAAAGAGAAATAGAAGACAGGTGGAGAGAGAGAGAGACAGAAAGAGAGACAGATAGAGAGAGGATAAATGGAAAGAGAAATAGAAGACAGGTGGAGAGAGAGAGAGACAGAAAGAGAGACAGATAGAGAGAGGATAAATGGAAAGAGAAATAGAAGACAGGTGGAGAGAGAGAGAGACAGAAAGAGAGACAGATAGAGAGAGGATAAATGGAAAGAGAAATAGAAGACAGGTGGAGAGAGAGATAGGAGGAATGTCAAACTTGTCAATGCTAGATCGTGTCTGAACAGTGCCACTAGTATACCAAGAAACACGGACCCTCAGAATAGGCCATTGTGCGTCTCTGAATCATTAACATCACTTGTAGACAGACTCAAAGGCATCTTGCATTTCTGATGAGTCTGGACTGGTAACAGAAACCTACAACTGCAAAAGCAGGTTTTTTTAATCAAAGCAGGTTTTTTTAATCAGAATATTTCATTTTTTAACTAGCTAGCACTAGAAATTAACATACTCATTTAAGAAATACTTGATGGAGACACTATTCATACGGAGGCAGGAGTTACACCAGAGTCAGACACCAACAATCTAGATAGAATGAGTATGCTTAGTATTATGCGGATACCAATAAACTTAGACACCGCATTATCCAGTCTGAAATTGCCAGCATTTTATCAGTCTTTCTTTCACCAGGTTATTGCTACTTCAAATTTTAGCTGACATTCCAATAAGCGGTGTATTTTCTCCCCGCGTCTATTTAATCAAGCCCCACAACCATTTCCCCATCACTGGAGCAGTACGAACCTTCGATTGCATGTCAAGAAAGCTTTCTTCAACAGAATTATGGCACGCGGATGGCAGCCAGGGCCCAGTGCAGATGTAGAAGAGAATAGAGGGGCTAACTTGATATGTTGTTCACGCGCAGGAGGTGGAAAAAGCAATATCAGAGGTCGGTGCTGCTGGGTCTCAAAGCTGTGCAGTGACACACAGATATGTGCCCGATCTTAAACTTAGAAATGCAGACTTTATCACCTAACACCACTCATGTTCAGCAATGACGTCTTTGGATATATCACCAAAAGGCAACATTGTCTTTTAAACTGTCAACAACGGAGAGATTTTGCACGACATTACCGAATTCTATTTCTAAAATCTTGTTATAATAGAAAAAGATGTGTGACTTTCAAATATTTAGTTAACTGAATGCACTTGTGTCAAACCTGTTGATTTTAAATTGCAGTCTCCAATATTCTTGCCAAACTCTTTCTTGTCCAGGTCCTTACGTAGATTATGTGTAACCTACATCCAGAAATTGGCTCCTCGGTGCTTATCAAAACCAACAACCTTCTCAAATCCTTTCTAAGGGCTTCAATATTCTGCAAGAGTATCATCGCTTTCTATAGAGGGCAATCCTTGAAGTTCCAGCAGCCAATGTGTACCTTCTTTTACCCTGAGCATATCCTGTTGTGCCCGCACAAGACCTGCCAAGCAGGGGCGTAGCTAGAGCTTGTGGCGCCCGGGGCTACCCCTCAGATTGCCGCCCCTTGGGGGTGGGGGGAAGGGTGCTGGGGGAAAAGGACGGTAAGCACTTGAAAGATGTCCGAGTCTCCGAGGAGAGACACGTAGTATTGCTGCTAACAGTTACCTCGATCATGAAAGTTACATTTAGTAATTTATAAAGTTTTATATAGCGTGAACTTGAACCCGAAGGATGTCAGAGCGCCTTACAATTTGAGGCAAAGATAACAAATCAGAACATTAGTTTAACATGGGGAATCTAATGGGCATTGAGATGTTTACTCCTCTCAAAATCGGAATGGTTGTTTGTTAGAAATGCGGGTCTCTAGTTGGCAATGGCTGACCACTGTCCAAGTGGGGACCCTTCTTCCTGAGTCAGAGTAAGGGGGCTACTCCCTTTGATAACCCCTGTTCAATCCCTGTGGTAACATAGCACGAGCAGCTAGGCTTATCTCAGAGGCAGTGGGTAAAGCATTTATGATCATACACAGTAACACAGTGCAGAACACTACAAAGGGACACCACACAAGTAGTTATGAAAAATACGTATCTTTTATGCATAGACTTAACACAAGACCAATAACGATAAAAAGCCACAATACTGTAAACTAGGGATACTCTTGAGATGATGGAAAAATAGTTCAAAGTGTGCAAAAATGCACATACATGACACGGTCAAAACAGTTGAATACACCATCGACTTGCAGTACAAAAGAGAACACACAGACTGCATGATCTATCTGGGGACTCAGAAAAACCACATGTGACATCCATCAGAGAGCTGTGCGAACAATTACCCCTCAGCACAAAGCAAACATGAAAATACATGACACTGTTCAGGGATCCATCATCTACAGCTGACCATTAAATGACCATACATCATAGTGCCCCCATTAGAGCAGTGGGGACCTGTACAAACGTGATGTGCTCCTGCACAAACGTGATGTGCTCTGGGGACCCAAAACCAACTTAACAGTGTCAAAGCCTGTGTTTCTTTACCTTTCAAAAACAGAAAATTAATTATTATCACAGGGACTGACTCACTGTGTGCGCCCTTAGAACTAAACACAGCACAAAGGGGTCAGTCAGCTCCACCTTGCCAACACAGACTGGATAAACAGCCCACTCTGGTGGCCCAAAAGCAACAACTAGGGGTTATGCTTCTTTACCCAACCACCCTACATTTCCTGTCTCTTATTTTACTCTTGCAGGGTCTGCTTTCACCCCTGTAACCTCTCTGTTTTCATATCTTTCCTAACTGGCTCTTCCTAATTCTTTCCCCATTTTACAGTTTTTATTTCTGTTGTTCTGGGTAAACGATGGATGGTTACAAATAATTTCCGGTCCCCAAAACTGATTGCTGGTGCCTAGGATCTGCAATCCCCAGCACAACTTAAGCATTGGCAGTGTAGCTCCGCTTAAACCGTTGCCTAAATAATCTGGAACTCCAGTTTCAGGATAGTATGTCTTCAAGATGGTACCTTCCACCTCCGGCTCTCAGGCCTATTGTTCAAGAAAATCTGTACGCCCACTGCCTCTGGCCACAATGGTTCTAAGAGGTGACCGGCCTCAAAGAGGCTTGGCCATGCCAACCTGGTCAGAGGCCTAAGACAGTCTTCCATTGCATCGACACAAACCCCAGACGTGAGCACCTCTGGGTTCTTTCCTCCTTCTACCAGGCTTTACCAACTTGGAGGGCTGCTGCCCCTTGAGACATCACACAGATGTGCTTTGTAAGCCTTTTATCCAGTAAGTGTAACTCTTGGCCCCCTTCTTCCTCAGCTAGCCCTCTCCATACCTTTTCAAAAAATCTTTTCTTCATTAGCGCTTCAAGGTGATTGAGAGGTGCCATCTAATACTTTCCCAAAACTATAAATACATAGATAACTCAAAAACAAGCAGCCATATGGTCCATAGATACAAGCAGAGAGCTCTTTAACTCTCCATGTTACACCATGGCATTCAGTGATACAAGTCGTGTGGTGTGTACAACTACACACAATGAAATAGCGGAAATCTCTAAACATCCTGTGTTCTTTGTGTCTCCTTCACAAGTCGACCCTCTGGGGATCGGAGTGTACCCAGGCTCCATGCCCATTTAATAATTGGCTTCTTCCATAAAATCCACTCTAGCACAGTAAATTTACCCTTCTTGCCTGCCCATGCAATCACTGGCCTCTCCCTGAAAGGCTCAAGCTGATCTGATTAAAGCACTAGCTGTGCTTGTTCAGACTTTCACGCTTGTCTAAAGACATGAACTCCACAGATGAAGAGGAGCCCACTCAACCTTTGACCTCTCGAGGTAAGTGGAAAGTTCAAGTACCAGGATATGGCATTTGCCACATCGACCTCCAGAGATCCTTCCTGTGTGGAATTAACCTTTAAAAATACTACCTTGCATCCGATGTGAACCAAAGCCCTGAATTAAAGCGTTACCCGGCATATCCACGGCGCCATCCTGTCCTCCCCCCAGCTTTCCTCTGTCCCACGTCACGTGCCTTGGATGATGGATGGTTCTCGCCCTGCTTCCAGTATGTTCCTATTTAATAGAATAATTATTTACATATATAAAACTCCTATTATTACAATCTGCAGACTCGGCACATTCTTCATTCTGCCTCATACCTGCATTGGTCCTTGGCAAGGAGTCAATAATGCATCATAGACCCTGCCCCACCACCCTGGTGTCTCGTGTCTGCCCCGGGCCGGGGCCCCATCTGACTGGACTCACGGTCCGACCCGACTCTCTCTCACCTCAATTGTTTTATCGCCTGTCGCGCAGAGTGCCGCCCGCCCGCAGCCACAGCCAACCCACAGAGAGAGACAGTACTGTCAGTACTGTAAAGCTGAGCAGCAGAGGGCCCGGCCATGCAAAAAGAATGGTGGTGGTCTCCTCCACACTCCTCAACTGCTGCTCGAGTCGACACGACGGGAGGGGCGGTGAGGTGGGCGCGCATCGCGTAACGGTCACACTACGGTGTGGTGGCAAGAGGGCTGGCCCAAAATGTTACAGGGCCGTCATTGGTTAAGGCTGTGCGCACCCGCGCACCCTACCACTGTTGACGGCCCTGTCAGCGAGGCTGGGAGGAGGTGGGGGCCCCCCAACAACGGTCGGGTTCACGTGATTGAATTTGATTCGGAAGTCGGAACCGACATTTATAAATGATTTATTGTGCTTAGCCTTAGTGCTGCTGGCGCTGCGTGCTATAATAATCTATCACTTCAGATATGGATTGAACCGACGGCAGGTGACGGGTCACTCACTACTAGTGTCAGCAGGGGTGAATCGGGTGATAAATAATATGTGTGCATCATGTAAAGCGCCACAGGCCACCGCACCGCCCTACACTCACAGGCCTCCGAGGCCGCAACGGGCTGCCTCAGTCACTAGTCAGTCAGCGAGTGAGTGCCGGGCCCGCCCAGCAGCCGCGGCCGCCTCAAAAAAGGTGCCGCCTGGGGCGGACCGCCCCCCCACCCCCCGCTCCCCCCCCCCCCCCTAGCTACGCGGCTGCTGCCAAGTCCGCCCGCAATCTTACTCCTTTCTTGTAAATTCACACTGTGGATGAAGATAGAAGGTTGGCTGGAAGGACTCGGGCAGCTGGCTTCATGCAGGCTTATTTCCACCGAACTTAGAAATTGGCCTAGAGCGCCCTCTGCTCTTTGGCTCCCAAGCACCCATCACATTTGACGGTACACCACAGCAAAGTTAGAGGAGCTGAATTAGTTACCACCCAAAACATCTTGCAATCCTAAAAAGCCTTCCACAGTGGGTGGGTGTGTAGTATCTTTGCGCTATAGTCAAAGAATTCTCAGTTTAGGAAATGGTGTGTTTCAAGGTGATGGAACCACCTGCTGAATGTGTTACGGGGTCCTGAGACTTCCATATGTTGCATATATTCACAGTTTTGGGGGTGAATGGGGGCACCTAAAGGTTGGGGTGCACCCTGCACCACAGTGGCTTTAACACACTGTGTTACGCCTCTGAGTTCCGTTTTGAGTCATTGCATTATATCACTGTGCAATAATGAAACATTATATCACGGCACCTAGCTACAGGGAGGTCCCGACCACGCAGATTGCCTTTCCAGTGCATTGACTAGATCAGTTGCCCGACCAGGCAGAACACTTCCATATTAGGCACCCACATGGCTCCACTTTAAAGGGGAAGCATCACCTTATTTATTGCCATTATTTTGCATTTGACCTCCTCCAAATCAAGTCGAACAACAAACTACTGGGTTCCTTGAAAAATGCTACTTTTCAAATCATGGGTCTGGCCTCAAAGAAGTACAGCAGCAAAGGCAATAATATCTTTTTAACAACTGTGACTCTGCATTTGGGAGAGACTGATCATTTACTTCAAAAGGACACCGAGGACCTCACAGTGTGTCTACATTGTAAATAAACCAAATATACATAGCTCATGTTGTTAAATAACTAAAAAAAACTAAGATATGTGTGTTTGTTGTAGGAAAAATGGCCACATAAAATGCCGAAAAATTGCCGCTAAATTTCCATATTTGTGCCGCTAAATTTCCATTTTTGTGCCGTTAAATTTGCTAATCCATGCCGCTATATCCTGGGGGGTCTGTCTAGAAGGGTGGAATGCTAACCCCGTCGCCAGAATTGGCGAGGGAGTAGTATTCCAATTCGTATGACACCTTACTCGACATGTTTTGATAAAGCGATACCAAAGATAGCATATAACCGCGAGGATTATAATGCACTTAAGAGTATATGGTATAGCGTTATTATGGAAACAGCTAAAGGACTTGGTTCCGAAAGCCGTAGACAAGCTCAGCTCATGCCAGAGCACTATCTCACATAATTCCAAGCACTCTGCCTCCAGAATTGTTAAGGCCTGCCATAGGAGTGACTTATAGGAGTTTATGTGTCCATTTTAGGTTTAGATATAGGTATACTATATCTAAAGCAAAGGGTGATTACACCACCTTGCCCCAGCTGATTGATCAGCCAGTTGTGTCAGATTTGGAGGGCCAGCCAGGGGTGGCATAATACATGCTGCAGCCCCTGGTAGGCCCTGGGTGCACCTATGCCCTGGGTACCTAAGGTACACTGTATAGGGGTTGATAAGGTGACTCAGTATCCAATTAGATATGTACATGGAATCCATTTTACAGAGAGAGCAGTGGGCCTGGGGTCCTGAATAGCAGGGCCCCAGGTCAACTAAGTCGAAAAACCAGCTAAACACCAGGCAAAAAGTTGGGGGCAACCATAGTCAGAAATCCACCTTCCTACACACCTGAACAGTGTAGAGGTGCGGAACGTGCGCCGCTGATGGCGCAGACAACTCTGCGCCACCGAGTACTCGTCCTACGCTCAGGGGACGCTGCTATGGGTAAGGCCTGGGATACCTTTTGTGATCTCCCATTCACACTTGGATCCTGAGGGCAGGTTTGTCATAGTGAATGGCAAGCTAGATGGCCAACCAGTGGTCCTGGCCTCGATATATGCCCCGAACACAGACCAGGGGAGCTTCCTTGAAAGGCTGTCTGCAGCGTTGGCGCCCTGGCACGGGCTCCCCTGGGTGCTGGGGGGAGATTATAACTTCATACTGAACATAGCCTTGGATCGCTCTTTTCCACCACTACCCAGCACTCCTGTGCATGGCGTCATGCAATCACTGATGAATTGGGCCTCACAGTGGGAACTACATGACGTCTGGTGGAACCGTAACCCAAACACCAAGGTGTACTCATATTACTCGGGCACACACACCTTACATGTCCGACTAGAGAGGTACATGCTATCGGGCGAGATGCTCCCACATGTCGCAGACACGTACGACATGGGGAGCACTCACTCAGACCACAACCCACACGTCTTAGAATAAGCATGGGAGCTGCCGCACTGCTGATTCCCACATGGAGGCTCCAACCTAATTTATTACTAGACGCACCCTTCCGCAACACATTACATACACGCTTGGGCCAATACTTTGAGGAAAATGATAACACTGCGTCTACCCCTCAAATTGAATGGGACGCATTCAAGGTTGTTATCCGAAGTCACTGCCTGGGCACTCAAGCAGGCATGCAGAAACAACTAGATAATGATCTGAAGCGCATAGAGGCTGAACTACTTGACAAAGAATGCACAGCAGTGGAAGGTGATGGAGAACTGTTACAGGAGACACGCGCAGACCATGCTTGACTGTTAGAGAGGCTATGCCACCTAAACTATGCGGCCCATTCAGCGCGCACACACCACCTAGGGGACAAGCCAGGGAAATTACTAACTTGGTTGATACAGCAAGACACACGAACAGCACAAGTGGCAGCCATTAGTAATGGACAGGGAGAAGTAGTGTACACGCAGCGCGGCATACACACAGCTTTTGTTCAACACTACACGGACCTATACTGCTCTCGACTGAGACTCCCTCATACCGACATAACTGCATACCTTTCCCATATAGAGCTACCGAGACTGGACGACGCGCAACGCGACGAGTTAGAGACTATACTCACACAAGAGGAACTACGCAAAGCCATTTTCTCCCTTTATAATAGAAAGTCCCCAGGCCCGGACGGACTGCCAGCAGAACTTTTCAAGGTCTACTCTGATCTGCTGATCCCCGAGCTATCCAGAGTGTATGCGGTGGCCGTAGCGGACTCCTCCCTCCCCCCTACGATGAATGAGGCCAACCTCATCTCACTCCCCAAACCTAATAGGAACTGCTCACGATTAGGCTTGTACAGTCGACTGGTCCTTCTAAACACGGACTATAAAATACTCGCTTCAGGGCTGGCACAGCGGCTGGCTCCTTTGGTCCCCACCCTAGTGCACAGTGACCAAAATGGCTTTGTGCCCATACGGAGCACCTCGCACAACATCCAGCGCTTGTTTAGGGTGCAAAGCTATGCAGTGCAGCAATGGCCCCACTCTGGGTGCTTGGTGCTTGACCTAGAAAAAGCATTTGACTCTGTGGAATGGCCCTACCTTGTGGAGGCACTTAAGAAATACGACCTTGGAGACGATTATATCCACATGGTTGGTCTGTTATATCCAAAGCCCACGGTGCGTGTCAGCACTGGCAAGCTGCTATCGGACGCTATCCGAGTCAGGAGGGGCACCAGACAGGGATGCCCTCTGTCCCCGCTTCTCTTCTCGCTCGTAATGGAACCTCTAGCGGCACTATTGAGAGCCCAGGGAGCAGAATTGGGGATCCCTCTAGCAGAAGGCCTACACGCGGTATCTTTATATGCTGACGATTTATTATTGTATGGCAGGGACCTGACCCGTTTCCCACAGACCCTGTCTGATACCTTCGACGTATTTGAAACCATGTCAGGGCTGAAAGTCAACTGGGCCAAGTCTGGGGTGTACTCCTTTAGCGCAGACACACTAGAATGCAACATTAGTATTAGCAATGAGAGGCTCTCCTGGTACCCCACCACTTTCCGTTATCTTGGAATACATATCTATCGAACATTACCAGACGTACTGGATGGCAATATAGTGAGAGCCATATCCTTCCTAAAGGCACAGATGTCCTTCTGGAAAACTCTGCCCCTGAATGTCCATGCTCGAGTCACATTAACGAAGATGATAGCCCTGCCTAGGCTACTATATTATTATGCTAACGTACCAGTATATGTCCGACTCGCATTTTCCGAGATCTGGAAACCACAGTCAGAGGGCTGATATGGATTGCCGGGAGACCACGTGTAGCGCTACAGAAACTATATGCACCTCCAGATGCTGGAGGCCTGGCGGTCCCTAACCAGGAGTTGTACTACTTGGCAGCGCAGCTGCAGTGGGTGGCCGGATGGCTGAACGGGAAGAACCTATGCGACACTGCCACAGATGACGCAATACGGACCTCCACACAAGTTCATACACTATTTCATCCACTGACCAAGACCACCTGCCCAAAACAACTACACCTAGCAGTGGCTCG
The DNA here is from genome assembly GCF_964263255.1 of Lissotriton vulgaris. Taxonomy (NCBI): domain Eukaryota; kingdom Metazoa; phylum Chordata; class Amphibia; order Caudata; family Salamandridae; genus Lissotriton; species Lissotriton vulgaris. Next base: position 749,020 of record NW_028247623.1, read on the forward strand.
CAAATGCTTTGTGAGATGCTTAAGACTAACCTGCATAACGACACCATACGCTCCGGTGCTCCCACTGCTGGGCACACCCAGAGACAGGGGAGTGGTAACGGAAGTGGCGCTGGCGCGCTGGATACAAGCGGAGGTGGACACGGTGGGGGACCTCTATGCAGAAGTTGCACTGATCCCTTTTGAGCCACTAGCACCAGACACGGGCCTCCCGGCTGGACAGTTCCTCCTTCATGCAGCGATTCTACATAAGTTATCACAGAGCTGGGGAGATTTATCTGAGGAGTCACCGACTCACATGCTATTGCAATATCTACACATCCTGGGCCGAGGCTCACATGTGGTGCGTTGGCTGGTACAGTCTCTCTTGACGCACACACAATGCTCCCTCCAGACCGTGAGGGATAAATGGTCGGAAGACAGGGGAAGGGCATGGACAGATAAGGAGTGTACGGCGGTCCTGTCTGGAGCCACCAACGTTCCCCGCAACTCTTGCTTCAAACCTATTCAACTTTATATTATCCACCGAGCCTACCTGTCACCTGACAAGATTAATAGATACTTCGAGGTCACAACATCAACGTGCCCGAGGTGCTCCCTTGTGGGGGCAGACTTACTACACATGTTGTGGTCCTGTCCCACATTGCAGACATACTGGCGAACCGTGACGGACGTACTATCGGGGAGCGTGGGAGGGGAATTGCGACACACGTGGGAGACATGCATACTAGGCCTTTATAGGAGGATGAAACTAAACACGGTCCCGGCTAGATTTTGGGACCTTGGGCTGATTATGGCAAAGAGGCTGATCACCAAACATTGGAAACGCAACGAGCCCCCACAGGTAAAATACTGGTGCACTTCCTTTGACAACTGGGCCAGGGCGGAAAGCATAATACACCATAGAGAAGAAACCGCGGGACTACAAAAATACCCAATCGCACAGCTCTGGGACGACACCCTGAAATCCTTCCACAGAGAATGCCTCAGCAAAGGCATTAAGCAGACACAACCACTTCCGGCCTCGCCAGGTAGACAGGGAGACAGAGGAGCTTCATGAGTTTCCACGACTGGCTAGCACCTGATGCCCATACACTACCCTTCACAACCAGGACACACAGCCGCATGACAGATCCACCCACTGAATACCCTGACTTTACGAGATTGTAGTACTGACACACTCAGGACGCTGTCGGCAGTCTCATCCCCCCTTGGTGGACGCGAGATAACAGCCGGCTCCCAAAACTCTGCAGCCCCCGCACTGGTGGACCCCCCGGGACGGTGGACACACGCTTACATCAAATAGCAAAAGTATGACACATGCGCGCCCACATTGTGATCCTTCCTCCCCCCCCCCCCTTTTTTTTTTACTTTCTTCTTCAATTTTCCACCTTTTTCTTTACACGGTTGAGACCTAGTAGTATATTGTTTGTTACACGGTTTTTGTTCATTTGTTAAAATGTTATGGATATCGAGTTATCAGAATCTTTCTCCCTTACACAACAACACTCACCAATGGTCCATCCGTGAGACTGAACCATGCCCACGCTTCCCGGAGCGGGCAGAGAGAAGATACATAGAAAGGTGGTCACACTTCACTAACAAACGTGTACCAGACCTGAGGACTGCAAATTGAATGCCTGGTAGGCTGCACACTCTCTAAAGCCAATTGCGATACACACACTTTCTTTTCGCTTGCTCAGACTATACTAGAGATTACACCACGTTAACCGAATTCACAAATCACCCTTTCTATTTGCTGTAGAACTATCTCCTTTGAGACACGCGATTTCTTCTTATCACGACAGGGTCCTTGTGAGCGCAAATAATCCTCTTTGACGATTCTCCAATCTCCTCTTATTATACTATGTACAGTAACGCAAGCAAAATGCAATGTAGCAGTTCATGGACTCTTTTCATATATTTTCTGAATCATCTGGAATGATTGTAAGAATTCATGTTGTATTACCCTGCTTCAATTAATGTTGATCGCTGTGAGTAAATATCTAAAAAATCGATAAAATATATTATAGCAAAAAAAATCAGGTATGCTGGTTTATCGTCCCCCAGGAAACCAGGCACAGTGGGCTACCACCTTCGCCAACTATATCACCCGCTTCATCTTAGCTCTAAAAACTTCTCTCTTATTGGAGACTTTAATCTTCAATTAGAAGATCTTTCTAACAATATCTGCAATAACCTTATAGATGACCTTGCAGCCCTTAACATAAGGCTTCTTAATTCTGGCCCCACACACAAAGCAGGTCATCTGCTAGACCCTATATTCTCTAGCCTTTCTGAGATGGCATGCTATCCTGCCATTCCTATATGCTGGTCAGATCATTTTTTATCTAAATTCACTCTTGGACTACCAGCCCCAACCACTCCTCCTTTCTCTCCTCAGATAACCCCAAGAAGGAATCGGAAAATACTTGACCTCTCCGCTTTAAACAAAGCTCTCTGCGGTAATTCCCCCCAGATGATCTTGAAATGGAAATCGTTGCTGAGACCACGCGAACCTGGTGTTCTAAAACCGTTGATTTATGTTTGCCCACATCTCACAAAAAACTTAATAACCATCGCCCCCAGCTCCATGGTTCAATACTTCACTCAAAATTGAAAAATCCAAATGTAAAGCACTAGAGAGGAAATGGCGTAAACATTACTCGTCTGAACACAGTGCTTAATTTGTAAAATATGAAGTCCAGGTGCTCAAATGTTTTTGGGAGGCCACACCCACTTTCCTCAGCTCCACCCACTTCCTCCACTGGCTCCACCCACTTCCTATATTGCCTCCACCAACATCCTAAACTGGTACTGCTGAAAGTCAGATGTAGTGCCCGATCTGAATTTCAGCATGGGAGCATTCCTCCAAATAAGGTTTTGCTAGGAGGTTCCCTTACCCCGTAAAAATGTTGAAAAAGAGTAAATCAAAAGTCCATTTAAAGCTCAATTTTGGAATAAAATAGCTAAAATGACTAATGCATTGAATAGAGACATGTGAAATATTCCAGTGCTCTATGTGCCAATTTAGGGAAAGGACAATACTGGGTTATGCCGTTTTTAAGAGAGTCTCATTGTGTGTCATGAGTTCAAAGATACAACTTTTACATATCATTAAAGTCAGAGGATTTTGAACAATCCGAACTTAACACCTAAGAACAAGAACAACCCATCTATGGCCAAAAGGCATGTCCACAATGCAAGGATCACAATGGAAGGACACCAGGCACAATTCTTTTACTAAGTACTTTACATAAAACATCTTGGTCTGTGATGTTTGCTGAGTTGTCTGAATAAAGCAGAGACATGCAAACAAACAAAAGGACAACTGTACATATGCTTGCACATGCGCATACACAGATATATTACATTTGTGGATAGTACAGGACGCACACAGAGTGCAAAAACATAACAATACAAAGGTGTTGCACATACTCAGTGGCAAATACCGAGGACAGAAATGAAAATGAACCAGTGCAACTGAGACTTACAGAGAATAAAAATATGTGCCCTTTACATACAAACACAAAAAACCCAAACCATTCCATACTGAGCGTTACCCGTCCTCCACACTCCCTGTCCCAAATACACACACACAGAAACACATTCTATGCAAAAGGCAGAGAGAACAAATTACACATTAACATATGTAGAATATGCCAACACCCATGTGGAGTACTATAGTAAAACACTGTTCTTTGCTGACAAGAGAGTGCAGTGTCTCCCGCCTTTTGCTAGATAGCACAAATAGTGGTTCAGCACTTTTTCCCTGAATTCTCTCGAATACAATCTATCTACATAATCGTGGTGGGTGAGTGGATGTAGGTTGTAATAGTGTTTATTGCGTTAAAAATTGAAGAATTGATTTAAATGAAACTCTATAGTTCAATCTCTGGCAATGTAAAGGTTCCATGCTGCTGAAGATAAGACAGCGCCCAGACATCTACTCCATCCCCACACATTAATCCACCATGTAGGAGAGTAGGGTCTGCTATCCTATGGTCACCCCAATTTTTGCTTTTTGCTTCACTGGTTTTCGACTTACTGAGGCTGTGGGCCTGCTAATCAGACCCCCAGCCTGCTGTTCTCTCTCTAAATTTATAATACATGTGCTATAGGTACATACCACAATTGGAAATGGACTCCTTGTCAGCCCCTGTACCATGCACTATAGGTGCTCAGGGCATAGGTGCCACCAAGGCCTACCAGGGGCTGAAGCATAGCTTTTGCCACCCCTGGCGGGTTCTTAAATTGACACAACTGGCTGATCACTCAGCTGGGGCAAGTGGGTGTAATCACCCCTTGCTTAGATATAGTATACCTATATCTAAACCTATATCTGGACACATATATAGCCTGTGAGTCACTCCTATGGAAGGCCTCATCAATCCTGGAGGCAGAGTGCGTGGTTTTATGTGAGATGGAGCTCTGGCACGAGCTGAGCCTGTCTGCAGCTGTCGGGAACAACTCCCTAAGCTGATCCGGGATAATGCCATACCATATACTCTTAAGCGCCTTATAATCCTCGCGGTTATATAGCAACTTTGGTTTGGCTTTATCAAAACATGTCGTGTAAGGTGTCATACGAATTGGAATACTACCCCCTCGCCAGTTCTGGCGACGGGGGTAGCATTCCACCCTTCTAGAGGGAGAAGACATGTTACTTTACTGAAACGCGGTTGATTTAAAATGAGCCTCAGATCCACAAAATGGATGCCCCTGCCACAGACACAGGTCTGACCTCCTGCTGCTGACCGAAACCCGGCAGAGGAGGCCTGGACAAAGAGTTTCCTGTCACAGGGCGGTGTCAAACCACCCCAGACAGGAGATAGTGGATTGGAGTAGGGAGGTTTCAAAGAAACCAGACACTGCCTGGGGAGCACAAGGCTGCCCCTTGCAGGATCCGGCCAAACCGGTTCTGGGGCCTCCCAGCCCCTGTCCCAGCGCGGCCAGGATCAAAGGAGAGGGGTGTAACCACCCCCTTCCTGGGTCCCACCCATAGGAGGGGACCTAGCAGGATGTCCAACCCCCTAGATTCGAATAAGAGGGGGAGCAGTCCCAACGGACTTCAGATCATCCTGAAGAAACATAAGAAACGAAATCTGGACCCTTCGACTTTCTACACGACGTGAGAAGACTGAAGAATCTCCCTTGTGGTCAAGGAGTGACCACCCTGTGCAAACAGGCACCATCCAGCCCTCGACCCTTGCTTTGTTGCAGTTCCCGCCGGAACTCGAGCGACAGAGATCGACGAGATCAAGCTTGCCTGCCTTCTACCTGCCCGATCCACAGTCCCTGCAGAGCTGAGACCCGTGGAGGCGACCGGAAGCGTGGGGCACGCCATCTTGAAAAGGCCACGAGACGCTGACCGTGCAGCCCACGAGTGACCCTCGAAGCTGTACACCGGGGTTTGAGAAGCCCCAGCCCCGAGCTCCACTTGCACCAAAGCTCACCCCTCCACACTCGACGAGTGCTGCGTGGGGCCCTTCTGCTTGTGTGCGCTCGACGCGTTGGCCCGGTCACTTGCCAGCTGGCTTGTGGCCCCTGTGCCGACGAAACTTGAAATACGACTTGCTTTTCTGGTTGCTCCAGATCTGCACCAGCTCCTGTGAAAAGGAGCACCCACTCTGACCCTCCTGGTTCGAGTGATAAGCAATCTCCCGGTTCTGCGTGGATTGCTTTTGCCAAGTACTGTTTGCTGCAATCTTGAAGCCGACGGTGCTGACGGCGAGAGCCTACGTGGGACAGATCGTGACCTGCTCCTGGACGTCGCAGATGCCCCAGAGCCCACGTGACAGCGGAGAGAAGCCTATCGACAACCGCCTGATTGCGCCCGACATTGCCTGGTTCCGTCCTGGTTCCACCCTGGTCACTGCTGAGTGACCCAGACTCTGTCCCCTCTGCTTTCAGGTACTTTTCTACTTCGATCCACCCTTGGATCGCACCGGACACTTCTGCTTCACAGCGCCTGCAGCTGCAACAGCTTCAAGCACCAAGAACCTGCGTGACAGAACCCGACGCCACTTCGACCCTGTGCACCCACGGCCTGTGGGTGAGGTAACTTTGCAACGCCGGTGTCCTTACACTGGTACACACCTCTAGGGTCTGTGTCTAAAGTTTTGTGTTCCTAGGTTCAGCGGAAGTATCTTTTAATTCACTTTATCTAACTTTTACGCACCATTGACTTTACATTGGTGCGCGCCGCACTTTCCGTGCTGCACCCGTCTCCTGTGGGCTACTCCCGACTTCATCATTGCTAGTCCTGACTGCTCCCAGCGAATCTCTAGGCCCTAGGCCTAACCATTGTTCGATAAGTGTTCCTTATACCACTTTTTTAAAATATGGTCTGAGTGGCCACCCGCCCTCATCCATAACTGTGCAACTTTATATGTTTTACTGTGCTTTTGATTTAACGCGTGTGCCCCTTTCCTCATAAAGAGTACTGGGGAGTAATTTAGAAATAAATACATATATTTTTATAATATATACTTGTGTGGTGTCCTTTCATTTGATTACAGGATTGTATGTGGTAAAACAGCTCGCTTAACACGACCTCTTAAGTTAAGCCTTTAAGGCTGCTTAGTCCATGCTACCACTAGGATAGCTTGTCTACAAGGTTGACTTACAACCTGACATCTTTGGGGTTTGTTTGGACTGATACCCAGTGGTTCCAGAATTGGAAACACTACATATCAGGCCAACTTCTCACATTGGTGTGCAGCGGTGCGGATTTGAGCTTGCTGTTTGTTTTACCATTGCAATCTTTATCAAATTGAAAGATCACATCAAGTACCTCTAGGTACATATAAATCAAAAGCTTAGCATATTAAGTTCTACTGAACTTAGTAGTTGTAGATTAAAGGGATTAGCACACCCTGACTACAACTCACTAGCAAGGTACAGTAGGAAACCACTTAGTGTAGGTAAGTGCACCACTTACACCTCACTAGCAGTCATGTCTGATACAGGTAGAGCCTCAGGCTCTGCTCCTGTAGAAGTTGATCCTATAGGGACAACATCCAGATATGACAACCTTAGCCACAAAGACCTGAGTGCCTTGTGCACAGCCAGGGGGCTAAAAAAGGGCAGAGGCCCTACCATTCCTTCCCTAATAGCTCTCCTAGAAAAGGATGACCTAGATAAGGTGAGTCAGGCTCCCTTAGAATCAGGTGAAGGGATAAACTCCCCTGAGAATGAGGATCTTCCAGATGATGTAGTAGAGGAGGAGGAAGAGGAAGAGGAAGGCTCTGATTTAGAAGAGCCTGAAGATCAGGATCAGAGGGGAAACCAGGTACAGGTTGCCAGCCTTAACCAGGCCAACTTGGACCTACATGGGAATGGGGAGGGCCAGCACCACCCCAGATCTCATAACCAAATTCTCCCAGGTAATAGGAGGGAGAGGTCTCTATCAGGGGACTCTCACCTTTCTAGTGCCTCAAGAGAATCTCAAAGAGGGATGACTTCCTCCCAGAGAAAAGAGCATAGGGCCAGAATGAGGGCTGTCCAACTCCAGATAGAGAGGGAAGAGGTAGCCCTGGCTCAAGCTAAGCTTACCTTGGAACAAGCTAAACTTACCTTGGCAAGGGAGAAAAAAATAAGTGGCTTAGATGCCACTGGTGGCAGCAAAATTCCTAAAGAAAAAGACAGGGCCTATGACAATAGAAACCTGACAAAAATTGTGCCCCCCTACAAGGAAGGGGATGATATCCACAAATGGATGACTGCTCTTGAGAGGGCCTGCATGGTACAGCAGGTCCCTGAGGATCAGTGGGCAGCAATTTTATGGTACTCCTTTTCTGAGAAAGGGAGGGACAGGCTCCTCACTGTTAGACCTGAGGATGCCAAAAACTACTCTGTTCTGAAGAGTGCTCTTATTGAAGGGTTTGGCCTAACCACTGAGCAATACAGGTTGTTGTTCAGAGACACCCAAAAAGCACAGACTCAGGACTGGACTGATTTTGTAGATTGTGCCACTAAGGCTCTGGAGGGTTGGCTGCAGGGAAGTAAAGTTTCAGACTATACAGGATTGTACAATCTTATGATGAGAGAACAGATCCTTAATAACTGTCAGAACCAGCTGTTGCATCAATACCTTGTTGACTCTGATTTGACCTCTCCCCAAGAATTGGGAAAGAAGGCAGACAAATGGGTCAGAACAAGGATTAAGCAGAAAAACCAGAACCAAGGTGACCAGAAGAAAACAGACCAGAAGGGTGGGAATCAGAAAGATAAAGAAAAGGACCAGAAGTCTTCAGGCCCCCAAACTAGCAATAAGGAGGGGGGTTCCCAAAATGGAAACAAGAAAAAGAAGAATGATGGCCCAAAGAAACCTTGGTGTAATACCTGCAAATCAGTTTCACACTGGGGCAGTGAATGCACTAAGAAAAATCCAGTCCCCACCACTGCAGCTCCTAAAGCACCTGCACCCCCTAGTACAGTTAACAGTGGTGGTACACAGCCAAAGGGTTTAGTAGGGTTGACCCTGGGTACTGAGGTGGAATCTGGCCTAGTCAGAATCCCCACACAGGCAGTTCTCCTATATGATGTGGACTTATCTTTGCCCACTGCAGTAAGCCCCAGTAACCTGGGCAAATATAGGCAGACTCCCTTAATTAATGAGAAACTGGCCTACAGGGACACTTGTGCCAGTGTCACAATGGTGACACCTGGCTTTGTGGATCCTGGACAGATTGTACTAGGTGAAAGTTACCTAGTGACCAATGCAAGCAACTCCACTACTTCCCATAGTGTGGCTGTTGTGAACTTCTCCTGGGGAGGGGTAGATGGCCTAAAGAAAGTTGTTGTGAGTGCAGACCTCCCAGTAGACTGTCTGTTAGGCAATGATCTTGAAAGCTCAGTTTGGTCAGAAGTGGAGTACAGGACTCATGCAGAAATGCTAGGGATTTCAGCTCATGTCCTTGCAGTGACAAGGTCTCAGGCTAAGAAGTGCCTTCCTGAACCAGTGGTGGATCTTGAAACAATAGACCAACCACAACCCAAGAGGAGGAGCAAGAGGGTTAAGGCTGTGCCTTCCCACTTGCCCCAGGTTGAGGATCAAGTTTCACAGGAAACTGATTCTGCAGTCCAAGAGGAGACTGTCTCAGATGAGCTTGAACCTGAACAGGTTGAGTTTCTGGGGACAGGGGGACCCTCAAGGGCAGACCTGGGGCAGGCTCAGTTAGATTGCCCTTCACTTGAACCCCTCAGACAGCAAGCTGCAGGGAATGCTCAAGGTACCCATAAGGTGTATTGGGATGAAGGGCTCCTTTATTCAGAGGCTAGAGACCCCAAGCCTGGCACAACCAGGAGGTTGGTCATACCTTTGAAGTTTAGGGGCTTCCTTCTTACCTTGGCCCATGATATTCCCCTTGCAGGACACTTAGGCCAGAATAAGACTTGGGACAGGCTTGTTCCACACTTTCACTGGCCTCACATGTCAGAAAATGTCAAGGAGTTTTGTCGCTCCTGTGTCACTTGCCAAGCCAGTGGTAAGTCAGGTGGCACAACAAAGGCCCCCCTGATACCACTACCTGTGGTGGGGGTACCCTTTGAAAGAGTTGGAATAGACATTGTGGGTCCCATGGATCCTCAAACAGCATCTGGGCACAGATTTATACTGGTGGTAGTGGATCATGCCACCAGGTACCCAGAGGCAATTCCCCTGAGGACCACCACAGCTCCTGTGGTGGCAAAAGCCCTCATTGCAGTTTTCTCAAGAGTGGGCTTTCCAAAGGAGGTTCTTTCAGACAGAGGTACTAACTTTATGTCTGGATACTTAAAAGCAATGTGGAAAGAGTGTGGAGTAAACTATAAGTTTACCACACCCTACCATCCACAGTGCAATGGGCTTGTGGAAAGGTTCAACAAGACCCTAAAGGGAATGATAAAAGGTTTACCAGAGAAGCTCAGGCGGAAATGGGACATCCTTTTACCCTGCTTGCTCTTTGCTTACAGAGAGGTCCCACAGAAGGGGGTTGGCTACAGCCCTTTTGAACTTTTGTTTGGCCACCCTGTAAGAGGTCCATTGAGTTTGGTGAAGGAAGGATGGGAGTTACCTCTCAAAAAGCCTAAACTAGACATTGTGGACTATGTACTTGGTCTCCGCTCCAGGATGGCTGAATACATGGAGAGAGCATCCAAAAACCTTGAGGCAAGTCAGGAATTACAGAAAGCCTGGCATGACCAAAAGGCTGTTATGGTTGAGTTCCAGCCAGGACAGAAGGTGTGGGTGTTGGACCCAGTGGGGCCAGCAGCTCTCCAGGACAAATGGACTGGACCCTACCCTATCATTGAAAAGAAGGGAGAAGTCACCTACTTGGTTGACTTTGGTACCCCTAGGAGCCCCCACAGGGTGCTCCATGTGAACAGATTGAAAGCATTTGTTGACAGGGAGGACATGAGTCTCCTCATGGCCACAGATGGGGAACAGGAGGAAGAGAGTGACCCTCTCCCAGACCTGCTTTCCCAGAACCCTGATGATGGTTCAGTTGATGGAGTAGCCTTGGCAGGCAGCCTCACTGAGCAGCAACAGGTGGACTGCAGACAGGTGTTGCAGGCCCACAGACATTTGTTTTCACTCACACCCAGTCAGACTAACTGGTGCACCCATGAGGTGGACACTGGTGACAATCTGCCTGTGAAGAATAAGATCTACAGGCAACCTGACCATGTCAGGGATTGTATAAAGGCTGAGGTGCAAAAGATGTTGGAGCTTGGAGTGATTGAGCCATCAGAGAGCCCATGGGCTAGCCCAGTGGTCCTTGTGCCAAAACCTCTTACCAAAGATGGGAAGAGAGAAATGAGGTTTTGTGTGGACTACAGAGGTCTCAATGCTGTCACTAGGACAGATGCTCATCCCATTCCAAGAGCAGATGAGCTCATTGATAAATTGGCTTCTGCCAAGTTTCTGAGCACATTTGATTTGACAGCTGGCTACTGGCAAATCAGACTAGCTGAGGAGTCAAAAGCCAAAACAGCATTTTCGACCCCTAGTGGACATTATCAGTTTGTGGTAATGCCCTTTGGCTTGAAGAATGCACCTGCCACTTTCCAAAGGTTGGTGAACCAAGTCCTTGCTGGGTTGGATGACTTTTGTGCAGCATATCTAGATGATATTGCTGTCTTTAGCTCCACCTGGGAGGATCACCTGATCCACCTGAAGAAGGTTCTGGAGGCCCTGCAAAAGGCAGGCCTGACTATCAAGGCTACTAAGTGCCAGATAGGGCAGAGCAAGGTTGTGTACTTGGGCCACCTAGTAGGTGGGGGTCAAGTTCAACCACTGGAGAGCAAGATCCAGACCATACAGGACTGGGCTCCTCCAACTACCCAGACACAAGTCAGAGCCTTCTTGGGCCTGACTGGGTATTACAGAAAATTTGTAAAGAACTATGGGTCCATTGTGACACCATTGAATGACTTGACATCCAAGAAGATGCCCAAAAAGGTTCAGTGGACAGTTAGCTGTCAAAAGGCATTTGATGACCTGAAGAAGGCCATGTGCTCTGCACCTATCCTGAAGAGTCCTGACTACTCCAAACAGTTCATTGTACAGACAGATGCTTCTGAGTTGGGGGTGGGAGCTGTGCTTTCACAACTTAATCAAGATGGTCAAGACCAGCCCATTGCTTTTATTAGCAGAAGGCTGACCCCCAGGGAGAAACGTTGGTCAGCTATTGAGAGGGAGGCCTTTGCTGTGGTTTGGGCCCTGAAGAAGTTGAGGCCATACTTGTTTGGTACTCACTTCCTAATTCAGACAGACCATAAGCCCCTCTTGTGGCTAAATCAGATGAAGGGTGAAAATCCCAAACTGCTCAGGTGGTCCATTTCCCTACAGGGGATGGACTTTACAGTGGAGCACCGCCCAGGGACTGACCATGGTAATGCAGATGGTCTCTCCAGGTACTTCCACTTAGAACATGAAGACTTATCTGGTCAAGGTTAAGTTTAATGTCCCTGCGTTTGGGGGGGGGGGGGTTATATGTAGGAGAGTAGGGTCTGCTATCCTATGGTCACCCCAATTTTTGCTTTTTGCTTCACTGGTTTTCGACTTACTGAGGCTGTGGGCCTGCTAATCAGACCCCCAGCCTGCTGTTCTCTCTCTAAATTTATAATACATGTGCTATAGGTACATACCACAATTGGAAATGGACTCCTTGTCAGCCCCTGTACCATGCACTATAGGTGCTCAGGGCATAGGTGCCACCAAGGCCTACCAGGGGCTGAAGCATAGCTTTTGCCACCCCTGGCGGGTTCTTAAATTGACACAACTGGCTGATCACTCAGCTGGGGCAAGTGGGTGTAATCACCCCTTGCTTAGATATAGTATACCTATATCTAAACCTATATCTGGACACATATATAGCCTGTGAGTCACTCCTATGGAAGGCCTCATCAATCCTGGAGGCAGAGTGCGTGGTTTTATGTGAGATGGAGCTCTGGCACGAGCTGAGCCTGTCTGCAGCTGTCGGGAACAACTCCCTAAGCTGATCCGGGATAATGCCATACCATATACTCTTAAGCGCCTTATAATCCTCACGGTTATATAGCAACTTTGGTTTGGCTTTATCAAAACATGTCGTGTAAGGTGTCATACGAATTGGAATACTACCCCCTCGCCAGTTCTGGCGACGGGGGTAGCATTCCACCCTTCTAGAGGGAGAAGACATGTTACTTTACTGAAACGCGGTTGATTTAAAATGAGCCTCAGATCCACAAAATGGATGCCCCTGCCACAGACACGGGTCTGACCTCCTGCTGCTGACCGAAACCCGGCAGAGGAGGCCTGGACAAAGAGTTTCCTGTCACAGGGCGGTGTCAAACCACCCCAGACAGGAGATAGTGGATTGGAGTAGGGAGGTTTCAAAGAAACCAGACACTGCCTGGGGAGCACAAGGCTGCCCCTTGCAGGATCCGGCCAAACCGGTTCTGGGGCCTCCCAGCCCCTGTCCCAGCGCGGCCAGGATCAAAGGAGAGGGGTGTAACCACCCCCTTCCTGGGTCCCACCCATAGGAGGGGACCTAGCAGGATGTCCAACCCCCTAGATTCGAATAAGAGGGGGAGCAGTCCCAACGGACTTCAGATCATCCTGAAGAAACATAAGAAACGAAATCTGGACCCTTCGACTTTCTACACGACGTGAGAAGACTGAAGAATCTCCCTTGTGGTCAAGGAGTGACCACCCTGTGCAAACAGGCACCATCCAGCCCTCGACCCTTGCTTTGTTGCAGTTCCCGCCGGAACTCGAGCGACAGAGATCGACGAGATCAAGCTTGCCTGCCTTCTACCTGCCCGATCCACAGTCCCTGCAGAGCTGAGACCCGTGGAGGCGACCGGAAGCGTGGGGCACGCCATCTTGAAAAGGCCACGAGACGCTGACCGTGCAGCCCACGAGTGACCCTCGAAGCTGTACACCGGGGTTTGAGAAGCCCCAGCCCCGAGCTCCACTTGCACCAAAGCTCACCCCTCCACACTCGACGAGTGCTGCGTGGGGCCCTTCTGCTTGTGTGCGCTCGACGCGTTGGCCCGGTCACTTGCCAGCTGGCTTGTGGCCCCTGTGCCGATGAAACTTGAAATACGACTTGCTTTTCTGGTTGCTCCAGATCTGCACCAGCTCCTGTGAAAAGGAGCACCCACTCTGACCCTCCTGGTTCGAGTGATAAGCAATCTCCCGGTTCTGCGTGGATTGCTTTTGCCAAGTGCTGTTTGCTGCAATCTTGAAGCCGACGGTGCTGACGGCGAGAGCCTACGTGGGACAGATCGTGACCTGCTCCTGGACGTCGCAGATGCCCCAGAGCCCACGTGACAGCGGAGAGAAGCCTATCGACAACCGCCTGATTGCGCCCGACATTGCCTGGTTCCGTCCTGGTTCCACCCTGGTCACTGCTGAGTGACCCAGACTCTGTCCCCTCTGCTTTCAGGTACTTTTCTACTTCGATCCACCCTTGGATCGCACCGGACACTTCTGCTTCACAGCGCCTGCAGCTGCAACAGCTTCAAGCACCAAGAACCTGCGTGACAGAACCCGACGCCACTTCGACCCTGTGCACCCACGGCCTGTGGGTGAGGTAACTTTGCAACGCCGGTGTCCTTACACTGGTACACACCTCTAGGGTCTGTGTCTAAAGTTTTGTGTTCCTAGGTTCAGCGGAAGTATCTTTTAATTCACTTTATCTAACTTTTACGCACCATTGACTTTACATTGGTGCGTGCCGCACTTTCCGTGCTGCACCCGTCTCCTGTGGGCTACTCCCGACTTCATCATTGCTAGTCCTGACTGCTCCCAGCGAATCTCTAGGCCCTAGGCCTAACCATTGTTCGATAAGTGTTCCTTATACCACTTTTTTAAAATATGGTCTGAGTGGCCACCCGCCCTCATCCATAACTGTGCAACTTTATATGTTTTACTGTGCTTTTGATTTAACGCTTGTGCCCCTTTCCTCATAAAGAGTACTGGGGAGTAATTTAGAAATAAATACATATATTTTTATAATATATACTTGTGTGGTGTCCTTTCATTTGATTACAGGATTGTATGTGGTAAAACAGCTCGCTTAACACGACCTCTTAAGTTAAGCCTTTAAGGCTGCTTAGTCCATGCTACCACTAGGATAGCTTGTCTACAAGGTTGACTTACAACCTGACATCTTTGGGGTTTGTTTGGACTGATACCCAGTGGTTCCAGAATTGGAAACACTACATATCAGGCCAACTTCTCACACACCAGTTCCCTTTCACCGCAACAAAATCAAGACACCATCTTTGTGAGTGTGTGGGTTGGCTAAAGATAGCCTTTTGCAACAATAGTAATGCTGGCACTCCTCATTTCCATGTCAAAATTGTATCTGACTTTAATAGTATCTTTCATTCCTCTGACAAGAGGGAAGCAAGTTAGCAGCAGTCAGTTGCTGTTAAAGAAATAACTGCTTGCTGCACTGGTGCTCCGCATTCCTGCCAGTGTAAGCAGTTGTTTAAATTAGTTAATACCTGGGCCAGAGATGCATGTGGCTGGCACTGCATTACTTAAATGTGCTTGTGGACACTTTCTAATGAGAGCTGTTAGAGGTGCCACACATCTTCTTATCTATGCTTTGGAATGCAACCCCATGACTTGCATTGCAAGTAGGGACATCTAGCCATAAATTTGTCTTTGTTAAATTGATTTGTCTCATATCTGAGGCACTGCTGGCAATGTGTGTTGGCAAAAAAAGAGAGCAAAAGAGAGAGCGAGAGATACAAGGGCTTGTTTGTTTTAAGTTTCCCTTCTATTGCTCTTCTGCGTCCTTACATGGGCTTAATAGGAGGGCATGGCCCAAATGCTGCCTGGATCAGATAGTCATGCTTATTTGTTATCCTCTCATGTTGAGTGAGTTGAGTGCGGTCCAAAATTTGCTACAGTGTGAATGCTAGTGTGTGCCCTCACCTGTTTCTCTACAATCATGGCAGTGCTCACTGATCTCCTATGCAAGCTTCAGTACTAATGATCACAAGCAAAGAAGGGGCTTGTGCTAATAGCTGATTACCTGTTTACGTACTATGACATGAGCTTCGAATGCGCAGCTATAACATACATGATTATTTCTGCCCCATAGGCACTAAGCTCCATTTTTCTTTTATACTCTAAACTTAACTACATCAGGCATGGCTGTAATCAGGTGAAGCTTTCTACAAACTACATGAAACCAGTGCTACATTTGAGGCAGTGATTTCCAATGCTCAGCAATGGCACTTAATTCTCAACACAGACACTAATGACAGTCCACCACATGGCAGAGCTGTCTGTCTAATTTTGAGAAAAGCACAGCGACAGTGTTTAATATGTCAATATACATTAAAAATGAATACCTGCTGCCCACGCCATCCTTATTGCTTTGGATGGCCAGCAATAGTCTGAATTATCACGCTTGTAGGAGTAAGATGGTAAGTATTTGTGTTGGTACTATCATTGGCAGAGCTGACAGGGGCAATGGCTGCAGTGGCCTCCTGAGATGGGCATTGGCCCCCACATTTTTCAAATTAAGCACTGCATGAAACATATTTTCCAGAAATATAAACGAGGATCCCATTTGGCATTCTTGTGGCAAAGCATATCATTGTCCTGAAATCTTTAATCAGGCTGCTTTAGTGCACAAAGAAAGTTTCTTTAAACAAGTGTTTCCTTCCTGCAGTTTTAGGTAACTCCTGATTAGTTTGAGTGGAACCATCTAAGCATTCAACCAGCTAGACTAATCCTGTATATCTTAGATTGGCTTCATATCATCATATTCGACTGCCAAAAAAAGACAAGGGTTGTGGCACAAAGGTGATATATTCTATGATACCATGCCAGCTGTTTTCCGTTCTCTATACACAAGCAATTGAGAGAACAAATAACAAATATCATGTTTTGCAGGCTCATGTTCGACACCTTGGCTGATTTAATGATTATGAATGATTCTCTAATGCAGAAATAGGTTTTAGGGTTTTATTTCATATTACACATCATAGGTTTGGATAGAGCATTTATCACCAACGCCTTATAGTTTTGTTCGAATGTGCATGCCAGTTTTTTATTGCTTGCCCATAACAATGAGACTGTTGTCTGAAGATTGGTGCTTTCCTAATGACAGGCACGACCCAAGTTTTGGAACCTTCTGCTTACCTGCATGTTGTTGTGTTCCTGTACTTAGTATGTATACAGTTTATTTTTGTTAAATGGTTGTGGTTTTTTTCTCATGCGCTGTTTATGCAGGGTGCATTTTTTGTGACTTTCAAACAAACTCTGTAAGTGTTGTTAGTTTCTGTGCGCATGCTACTGTCTTGTTGTTCAAGTGTGTTTGACATCTAAATTTTGAGTTGAAAATTGCTGTCAGCTGTGGTGGGCCCTACCAATAATAGTCTCAACTAGGCATAGAGCAGGCAGGCCCTCCAAAGTGGTGTTATAGACTGAGGAACTAGAGAATGTGACTAAATGTAATATGCATAGTTTACTCTCTATCTATCTATATAAATATATACTTACGTAAAAAATAACTGTCATGTAAAATCTTATCTCTTTGTAGTCAGATTTTAACCAGACCCCCTCCAGCACCATACGTTTGGAACGCTTCTGCACACATAAAAATGTTTAATACAATGTGACACTGCATCTTGCAGTTAGATTCATGATACATCAACTACTTAGCTTAAAATCTCCTTGAGATTATCTATTCTGTGCATATATATGTATAAACACAATCCCGCCCCTTTCATTTGATCCCACGAAGGCCAGTAGCTTGTGACATATGTAAGGAATACAAAAATAAAAATGAAATACATATTGTATAATATACTTTCACAAATTAGGAATTGATTGGCTGAGGGGTGCACTGAATATGAACAATATGTGTAACTTTAGATGCATTTTTCTCTCAAGTCACTTGGTATGCTTATGGGGCATTTACTCACTGGGGTTGGAACATGGAAGCCAGTTACTGACTTCATTCATCCCTTGCTACGCAAAGTGCACATCAACAACTCTTGGACGCCATCAGGGTCCACAGCACAGCAGATATTAAAGTATATGAAGGTCACCACACACTGCTCACTCTCCACAGAGCGGGGGCTCCAGTGCCTCGGGACATTCATCAGACAAACGTCGAAAGAGCCCCATCAGCGAGAAAACATCACTGAAGCTGAATGTGCACAAGCAAGGCTAGCAATGTTAGGATGGCAATGGAAATTAAGTTGAAGGTAAACTGACCATGATGCAGCCAAACATCTTCTGCAAACGAACTAAAGAGGCCATGCAGCTAACAGATGCAGTGGCCCAACTGCTCTGTACCCACAACAGGAATGACCACTGCATGCACAAACAACCTGAGCCACGAGGCTTGGAAATAGCCAGATTCCGAAAGAGATGAAATGCACGGAAAAAAAGCATTTCATTTAAATTAAGACCAGTAAAAGTAAATCACAGACAGAAAGGGGTTAAAGGCCAAGACCCTGCTGCCCTTCCAGTCTCCAGGTCGACTTGTGCTCCTGCACACAGTGCCCCGCCCAGCGCAGGTGGCATAAGTGCTGGGGCCTGCCTCAAACTCTGTTCATGCCAAGTCTGTTTTACTGCCCCACACCCACGGTGATCATCACCACGCTAAAAAAAAACAGCATTGGTTTTATACCTACTGGTTTACTGATGACACTGCCTTTATGAAGGGGCCTGCTACTGGTGCTGCTTCGAGTTCGAATGAGAGTGCCTGCCTCAACGTCCTGCTCTACTGGCGGTGACGCAAGCAGTGCGTGTGTGCCGGATGCAGGGGCGTAGCTAGAGCTTGTGGCGCCCGGGGCTATCCCTCAGACTGCCGCCCCCTGGGGGGCGGGGATGGGTGCTGGGGAAAAAGGACGGCGAGCACTTGAAAGAGGTCCGAGAGACACGTAGTATCGCCACTAACAGTTCTTCATCATACGAGCTGTCGGGCTCTCATATCACCATTGATCAGTGAAATCTCAGGCTGTGCAACTCCTTTAAACCTATCAGCCACTCATGGCTTTGGGCAGAGCAGCTCCTAAAACTGACTTTGCAATGGATCACTAATGGGCATTATAATCAGCTCCTTAAATTTCAAGGCAAAAGCATGGATCAATATCTCAATAATGCTCAAAGTGTGAACTGAAATATATACACCTGTTTCAATAATGGCCATAAAAAAACCCTAAAGATAATCCATGTCATCAATGCAGTTCCTGTTTACAGCACAGAACACTGTGTCAACGACACAGATGTTTACAGTTCATCTTCAATACATCTTTCATTACATGAGAGTATTTTCTATTTTTCGATTTATGAGCTATATCGTTCCCAGACGACAAATTAACTTCTATTCAAATAAGAAGGCATCCTGTACCTTTCTTCTGACTAATAGAATTGAGTCTACACACATTTATTTTAAAATAAGATTGAAGTAGAACATAAACAAGTCCCACAGGACTATTGATGGAATATAATACAATTGCCCTGCTTCTCGTTGGCATATAAGGTTCTCCATATCCTGTTCACTCAGAAACAGAATAGGGGCACCTCTGGGGAGTATAAAGTTGTATGCTGTTTATGGTGCATGTTTTACATGAGATGTCTATCATTGTGTATATGTGGAAGAATACTACTGGATAAACTCAGAGACACCCCTGCCTGCTACTTTACTGGGTGAAAGATAGGGCAAACAGACTGGGTCAGCACTAGGGTGTACTGTGTGTGCATGCTACTTATGGAGCTTGTTCTACATGAGATCTCTCAAAACAAGGGTACCATTTAGTGTTTATGGACAAATGCTACTGGCTAAGCTCTGAGTCACTCCTGCCTGCTGCTGCCCTTGGAGAAAGAAGGTTCACACAGAATTGGAGTATGCCTCTAAATAATAGCGTCAAGGTAGAGGTACCATCTAGTATGTATGGGATAATGATAATGGCAAGGCTGAGAGACATCCCTAACAATTACTACCCTGATACAAAGAAGATGGAAAAAGAATGGGACATCATAGGGGAGTTGTGTGTGTGTGTGTAAAGCATATGGTGCACGCCTCTACATGAGTTCTCTCACAGCAGAGGTACCATCTAGTATGTATGGAATCTCATACATTATTGTGCTTTAAGCATTATCATGCATTCATTGGAAATGCATGATAATTAACTTTATCCAGTGCATTTTTAACACCCTACCCTTTGTCAGACACAGTCCCACCTTCTTTGTATGTGCTGCCCCACCACACTTAGTCTCAACAAACATGGTGCCTCGAAAGCAGATCAGAATTGAAGGCAGTATGACATAGTGTGCCTAATAGGAAATCTTGTGTGAAAAATACCTCATCAGTAACAAACATCTTATCTAACAGCCAGAATGCCCAAAGGCTTGAATGTTTGCTTTACAACTGCAGATGTTACAGGACTCCATTAATCCCTGCTCCTAAAGCAAAACCTTTCCACATTCTCAAAATCATACATCCAGACACAATGAATCATACATTTGTGAATTAGTGCATAGAAAATGTTGCATACGGCAAAGACCACCAAACTGTGTAAGATTCATATGCCACCCATGCTAGTAGGCACTTTTTAAGAGTGCTGGGTCTTGAGGAGAACAGACTTAGAACATAACACAGTGTTTAGGATCAACTTTAATAAAAATAGATTAACAGCAAGGGACAGTGACTAAGAAGGTCAAAGAGTAGCCTTGTCTGGCAGGCCTTGGGCCTGTGGGTAACCTCAGCAATGTCTGCAGACTGGTCCACCACACTGGGTTTCACCACGCACTCTGCAGGCTTTGCCCGGCAGCACCTTCAGGATACTACAGGTGAGTCCAGCGCACCTGATCACTAGACTAACTTGAGTGCTGCAGCTGGGGCAGTACCAGGCTGGACGAGGGGGAAGAGGGCTGGAGGACAAATAGGTTTATTCAGTCACTAGTTTTGATTGTCTTCACCTTCAGGTAATAGCATTCAAAATAAAGGCATACTGTATGTTTGAAGATAAATCCAAGTTAAAGTACTCAGTAGGAAATGCATTTGTTTGCATTATGAAATCTTATAGATTAATTCCGTCACTGCAGATGAATGTAACCAGACAGTAAAGGAACAGATTTTTGGCTAGCAGGGAGGTAAGGAGTGGTGGTTAACGACTTCTGTATTTATAGTGCTACGATGTCAGAGCTTATGACTTGAAGCACAATGAATATACAAGGTATTATTTTAACACAGTATAAAGTGTTTTTGAAATGTTACGTTTTGCTGTGGAATGTCACTCATAAGTCACTGCAAACATGGAATGTCACATCAGCAATGCGAATACGTGGCAGCTACGATATTAACACTCTGGGCTACCTTACACAAGTGAAAACTGCCCCTCGACCAAACTCCCATCTCTCCCCAGCAGGTAAATTAATCACCAGAGTTAACTTGACACTTTGTGTGTTGCCCTAAACTGCTCAACATACAAGGAATTTTCTACTGTTTTAAACACAACTACACTACACTGCTACAAAACTGCAAAATAATGCTCCATTACCGAAGAGAAGAATATTTACATGTGAAGGTCCATTTAAAAAACACTTTCCCTGTTACTGTGAAGGTTTCTCACCGTGTCCAAGGGCAAGGCGCCTGCAACCCACTTTCTCTACAAAAGACACAGAAAGCACTTCTATTCCGTGCGCTGTCCTCCATTCCCTAACCTAACCCTCAGAATGACCTGCATTTTATCTTTTCAGACGTGCCACCTCAAAAAAACTGTGTATAAACTAGAGGAAACGTATCTGCTACTTGAATCTTCCGACACGCACGCAGCTCAAAGAGAGTTGAAAGTAAAAGTATACTCCCACACGACCTGCCCCTCGTTTAATGTACTAAGACTGGGAGAGAGCCGGTGTTCTAACTAAAATCGCACCCCCGTCGTTTTGTACACCCCCTACGTCAGAGGGGTGCCGATTCATGCAGGTGCTGCCTGTATATTCGCGCTGCCCCATCTGGTTGTGCACCCTTTCCTTGCGCATGCGTGAACATGCCCACTACTTCCACGGGGCACTTGGAAGCCAGGATGGCAGAGCATGAAAGAGGCCTCTTCAGCAGCGCACCTGCCGCACTGTGCTTTACAATGCCCCTTGGTTCAGCCCCCCTTCCTTAGGGGAGGGGGGTAGTGATAGGGAATGGAGGCAGGGAAGGAGCTGGACCAGCAGACCCCAAGTGTGGGGGTCTGCTGAGTCATAAATGTCATCTTAGGAGTTCGGCAGGGAGGGACGGTGGGTTATTTAAGCACAGTCGTCGGTCACAGGGCCCTCTTTCTCCTGGGAATTGTACCAGAGAAGAGAGGTGCTGTTACTGCATACTGTGAGGTGAGGAGGGGTGGGAGGGCTGCAGGAGCCCTGGGGCTTGGGTGGGATGAAGTGCCGAGGAGCAGGGTGAAAGGGTGGGGGAGACGTGGACAGCTTGCAGGGGGTGCTGTGGAAAAATGTGCAGAAAAAGCGCCTGCTACAAACTATACTTTTATATCACGAAAATGACATTTGGTTGTCAACCTTGAGGACTAAACTTTATCTATGTTTTTATAATTAAAAATTGAACTTTGTGAGGACATCTTCCAGTGGGAATTACGTCACCGCTTGCCCAAAAATCAGGACAAGAAGCACAGTCATTTTAATTTCCTCCAAGATCTTGAGGTATTGTCAAATAAAAGCATTGTTGGGAAATAATAACTGTGTAACATGGTTGTCACATGAAGACTGCAATTGGGAGCATAGCCTTGCAAGCAGGGGTTGTCGTCATGAAGTGAACAATGGCCAAGCTCAGCAGGGGTGAACTGCAGTTCGAGTGCAAAGCAAGTAACTCAGGGCCATAAAGAGATGGCTGAAGGTGGCACCTACGATGCTGCTCTCTTGTTTCAATAAGCCAGGATGTCTATTACTATGGGGGGGGGGGGGGGGGGGACTCTTTTTTGCATTGCTCTTTACATTTATGGTCCTGACAGGATTCCGCGGAAGCGTCTGATCCTCACATGCGGTCGGTCTAACACCGCTTACACATCGAGTTTGTCCAGAAAAGGGCAGCGTGTGCAGTATTTTTATTTCTACGTCTCGTTGCTATGATGAAGTCTGTTTTCGAAGGGGAAAGTGAGCGGCTGTCCACATCAGACAGGACCCCTCCCAAGCCCAGAGGCCGCCGTGCCTTCGATATTAAAGTACAGATTCCTAGATGATGACAGGTCCCAGGATGGGACTTCTTGCAGCCACAGGTGTAGTGACGTTTGGACACCACTCTCTCCCCTCAAATGTCTTATACGTGATAACGCGCCCGAGTCGGGCGGGAGACTCCCGATTTTTACAGCAGGAAATAAGAAACTTTTTGTTGCTTCACACCTGAAATTGCCTTCACTACAATGGAAGTCAGTGGAAAAAATAAACTCCCCCGTATTTTCTACAAAACTTTCCTCTTGTCAAATGTTGGCAGATATGTCAGGTGCACAATTTTCTGGTTGCAGGAGAAATCTAGTGTTTGGTTTGGTGGCGCCTCAGGCAGCTGCCCCTATTGCATAGAAAGGGGCATGTATGTGGCTGCAGGTGAATTTAACTGGTTTTCGCCTTATGTGGGATGATGAAATGCGGAGGGTGGTCGACATAGGAGTTAAACCCTCTGCAGACATCTGTGTGCTACTTGGAGGTCACCGGCTCCACATATCTGGTGGTCCTCAGTCTGAGGTGATAGCGTGCCACTTGGGGTGTAAAGGCAACACCTGTTATTTACAGCATTACAAAAACGCAGCATCCATGATGACAAGCATCTTATGCCGAATCAAACATTGTTATTCGTCACTGGAGGTCATATTGAGTTTTTTAGTGTAGGAGTATATAAGAATATTCAGAATCTGTAACTACTACTTGAGGTACACCGGCTATTTTACTCAGCTGAACATACTCTTAACCCCATTGCGTCCAAAAGGTGGACCCCATTTTATTCTGAAATTGATAAGGAAACAAACCCTTAGTAGCTTTAAAGGCACCTTTTTGGGCTCCTTTTATGGCTACGAACCCCTAGAGGTCATATGGTGGCATAGAGTTGTTACCTTGGCTAAGGCAAGCCTTTAGCTGTATCCAGGCCCTAATGTGACTGTGTCTGGCCAGCATCATGGATCCTTTTGTGCACCTTAAAAACCAGCATTGCAAAAAGCCAATACCAATAAATCTGGCTGTAATCTGTGAAGGGTTTCCAAGGCCCTTTCTGCGTGACCAGGTTGGCATTTTTAATTATGCCACTACTGTTAGTTTTGTCAATACTTGTTTTGCACACAGCACACACAATTACAACACGGACCCAGATACAGCTAACATTTAACAAGCATTGGAAATGCAATAGGTCTCGGATTTATTTGAGTTAGAGCTAATGGCATTGTAAATGGCAATGTCTTTTAGCCATGTGTTATGGAGTGTATGCATGTGGTGTGTAGTGGAATTATGTGGGTTGGATTTGAGTTGTATCAATGGTGGCATGCTGCGCTTTAGATGAATATGTTTAAAAGTAAAGTGCACCATATTGAGATTGCTACAATAGTTAATTGTGGATGCGTTAACAATTGATGTGTGCACTGATGGCTGGTGGTGTGTGTGCCTGGTGGAAGCGTGCACTGACGGCTGGTGGTGTGTGTGTGTGGTTGTGTGTGTGGTGGTGAGTGTGAGGTGGTGAGAATGTGGTGTCCGAGTGTGTGTGTGGTGGTGTCTGTGTGTGTGGTGTATTTGGTCTTATGTGTGTGTGGTGGACTTAGTTCCAGTTTTTGTACCCTGCACACTCACACACTGCCCCTACACACTCACACACTGCTCACCCTACACACTTACACAATGTTCACCCTGCACGCTCACACAATGTTAACCCTGCATACTCACACACTGCTCACCCTGCACACTCACACACTGCTGTGAGTGTGTGTGTGGTGTTGTGTGTGTATGATGTTTGTGTGTGTGTGGTGTTGTGTTGCGTCTTCTCTCGTGCTGATCTGCTGTTCTCTTCCACCCCACCTCCTTCTCTACCTCCCTGTTCTCTTCTCCCGTGCTGTTCTGCTCTCTTCCACCTCACCTCCTTCTCTAACTCCCTGTTCTCTTCTCTTCTCCTGTGCTGATCTGTTGCTCTCTTCCACCCCGCCTCCTTCTTTAACGCCCTGTTAACTTCTGCTGATCTGCTGCTCTCTTCCACCCACCTCCTTCTTTAACTCCCTGTTCTCTTCTGCGGTGCTGATCTGCTGCTCTCTTCCACCCCACCTCCTTCTCTACCTCCCTGTTCTCTTCTCCCGTGCTGTTCTGCTCTCTTCCACCCCACCTCCTTCTTTAACTCCCTGATCTCTTTTGCTGTCTAATCTGCTGCTCTCTTCCACCTCACCTCCTTCTTTAACTCCTTGTTCTCTTCTGCTGATCTGCTGCTCTCTTCCACCTCGCCTCCTTCTCTAACTCCCTGTTCTTCCTGTAGGTTGTCAGCTGGTCGCCATGCCTGCCTCCAGCAGGCAGGTCATAGCTGCTGAGTCCGCCAGTGGTGCCAGTCAGCAGTTATTATAGACTGCATGGCCATACGATGGGGGTTTAAGGCCAGTGGTGGATTGGATATTTGTATAGCCGTGCTGTCCCTGTGGTCCTGTCTTTTGTTGTGCTCTGCCTGTTTAGCAAAACACAGCACCACTGTTTGTAGATAGGCATTTCTGGGAGTTTTCATTTCTATTACCTATAAACATAGCACCCATATTAGTAGACTGCAAGTACAACCCCCAGAGTTTGGTTGTGCTATTGAATGGTCAAAGATCCTCTGTTCAATGGTACTTGTTTTATCTACCTTAGAAGGACGAAAAGCTATGTGAACATTTGAGTATAGGAGAGCAAACACAGATCATTGGAGTATGCACATTGGCTCCTTGGGCCACCAGTGTAATACATAACTGTTAACATACCACATGTTCCAGTACGATAACGGTGTTCGGACAGTGTAGTGACACACACACAGTAGAGTGTTTTGCTGCTACTGACGTTCGTCTCTGCAATATTGCTGATCAAACAACAGCAGGGGAAGGGCCTGCTGGGGACAAAGATGGCAGATTCTGTTGCTGCTGAGGGCGGGCTCCCTGTTTTCTAGTCATGCCTGTCTTCAGAGCAGCCTGTGACCGAAAAGGGAGCTCTCTGTAAGCTCACTGACTCCTAGTAGTCACTGCAAACCCTCCTGGCCTGATAAACATGTCAACCTTGCTGACCTCTGATTCTCTCCAAACCCACTGGCCACTGCCCACTCTGCTGTGACACCTACAACACACTGCAGCCCTAACTTACTCAGTAAACCACACACCTTCAAAACACACTGCAGCCCTAACTCACTCAGTAAACCACACACCTTCAAAACACACTGCAGCCCTAACTCACTCAGTAAACCACACACCTTCAACACACACTGCAGCCCTAACTTACTCAGTAAACCACACACCTTCAAAACACACTGCAGCCCTAATCACTCAGTAAACCACACACCTTCGACAAACACTGCAGCCCTAACTCACTCAGTAAACCACATACATTCCGCACACACTACAGCCCTAACCTACTCAGAAAACCACACACCTTCGACACACACTGTAGCCCTAACTTACTCAGTAAACCACACACCTTCAACACACACTGCAGCCCTAACCTACTCAGTAAACCACACACCTTCGACACACACTGTAGCCCTAACCTCCTCAGTTAACCACATACATTCGACACACACTGCAGCCCTAACTCACTCAGTAAACCACATACATTCCGCACACACTACAGCCCTAACCTACTCAGAAAACCACACACCTTCGACACACACTGTAGCCCTAACTTACTCAGTAAACCACACACCTTCAACACCCACTGCAGCCCTAACCTACTCAGTAAACCACACACCTTTGACACACACTGTAGCCCTAACCTACTCAGTTAACCACATACATTCGACACACACTGCAGCCCTAACCTACTCAGTTAACCACACACCTTCGACAAACACTGCAGCCCTAACTCACTCAGTAAACCACATACATTCCTCACACACTACAGCCCTAACCTACTCAGTAAACCACACACCTTCACACACACTGTAGCCCTAACTTACTCAGTAAACCACACACCTTCAACACACACTTCAGCCCTAACCTACTCAGTAAACCACACACCTTTGACACACACTGTAGCTCTAACCTACTCAGTTAACCACATACATTCGACACACTGCAGCCCTAACCTACTCAGTAAACCACATACGTTCGATACACACTGCAGCCCTAACTTACTCAGCAAACCACATACATTCGACACACACTGCAGCCCTAATTTACTCAGCAAACCACACACCTTCAACACACACTGCAGCCCTAACCTACTCAGTAAACCACATATGTTTGACACACACTGCAGCCCTAACTCACTCAGCAAACAACACACCTTCAACACACACTGCAGCCCTAACCTACTCAGTAAACCACATACATTCGACACACACTGCAGCCCTAATTTACTCAGCAAACCACACACATTCGACACACACTGCAGCTCTAACTTACTCAGCAAACCACATAACTTCAACAGACTCTGCAAACCAGCTAACCCACAAAACATTCTGCAAATCTCACCAACCAAACAAACAATTCAACCCTCATTGTGCACACAATATATTGCAAGCATGCACAACACACACGGTGTAAAACAACAAAAGCAGTAAAATGTATTTCTAATGCGAGAAATAAAGACCTACTCGAAAGCCCTAGTGTAGTAATGAGGGCAAGAAGGAAAATGTCTTAGCTAAAATAAAGTGCAGTGCTCTAAATGGCCAGTGTTTCATATATCTTGGGCTGTGATGTGCTTGACACTGAATCTCCGTTCTGCACCAGGAGGATGGGACAATCTCTGGGTGCTCTGGGCTTGCTTGAGCAGTGGTCTAAGAACTGCAAATAAGTAAACTACAACCTACAGGTTCTCACCTTCGGCTGTGTGTCTGTATGTGTTTTGATGGAGTCTTTGCATTTGCAAGTATAGTAGACACTTAAAAAATACATATATCTGCCTATGAAAGTGCAAAATAAATGTCAACCACTCAGGCATTGGATATTGCATCTTATTGCTACCATTTTAATTTCAATTTTAAGCCTCCAACTCCTCAAGGGCATTCTCGAATCTCACCAGTTTGCCTTGTATGAAAATGACTATCCCCCCTCCTAAGATGCTTGTGAAACTTTGGCCTCCTTTATCTAAGAGATCGAGGTCATTCATGACTGTATTTTCCATCTTATTTCATGCTTTCCCATGCAGAATCATTACAAGCCTTCATCCCTCGTATCCTAGTTCTCCCAATGATTAAGGAAGAGGGGATATCTTCCTTGCTTACCGCCTGAAAGGCAGTCTATCCAGATGATGTATTTTCCAGTCCGGACTTTGAAAATCTTTATCTGCGGTTGTTACACCTGCTTTCTAACTTCATCCTTCTAAGGAAGAGAGTTACGACTTGAAAAGTATGTTAGTCCTTCACAAGAAATAAGTCTGCAACATTCTCTGTGCTGGGAACCAAGTACACGATTGTAGCACTTGACTCTGTCCGGCTAATGAAGCAGAGCAGTGCAAGGCCTATTCGGGAGGTGGTGTGGCCTAGTACCCCCAGCTTGCTAGTACGTGACAACCACACTCAATAAGTCATTGTCCAGTCAGTGCTTTATTTCATAAATATTACATTATTGCAAACACACTATTACATACTATGCATCATTTACTCTTACATTAGTATTAACGTTTTCATGATGCAAAGTTCTCTATACATGTTGGTACACCCAAGATTCGTTGTAGTAGAGTATGGTACTCATTTAGAGTTTGGCAGGCGACCCACCAGACCGCCATGCCAGCGAGGTTAGGCACATCTCCCCTGGTAGAATAGAGCCTGCCACACCTGGGAGCCCCACAAGGCAGGCAGAAATGTTTGTGCTGTAAGTGGAGCTGCCATTACCCTTGCCAAATGGGCACCATGTTTACTGCACCTTCTCAGCAGAGCGTTTTGTTTTAAAGAGTATATTACAAATGGCTTTGACATACTGGGAATTTTCTCCCAGCAACTGGGGATCATTTATTTTGTTTTCTGTTGGGAACCACCAGGCTTTCAGTGACACAGTCTCAAACAGGAAAAATATACCTTGGAATGACTCCCCCCCCCCAAGGGAAGGCTTCTGACTTACATTGACTGATGGTTTCTGCCGTCGGAAACCTGGTCTCATAAGTACTGTTGTTGTACCGTGATGTGTGACAGTAGCTGTAACTGGATGTTGCGTTGAGGTGGCAAATGCTTAGGCGACTGCATGAGCCTTGTCCCAATGCATGATGTTGGCAGGTACTGTGTCTAGCTTGTTACGCTGACATAGCACACAGTAAGAGTATAACAGGAGTTGGGTGTTATGTTGAGGTGGAAAATGCTTGGCAACCTCTATAGGTTTGAGCCATGTTTTGCACATGTAGCTGGGGTTGTGTTTAATGAGTGCTCTTTGTATGTCCTAGATGTTCTGCTCCTTAAAATGGTGCAGATGTAGGGTTTATCTGTGGGAGAGATGCACAAGGGGAGGCAGTGCTAGTCCAAGGCTCACAAGAACAAACAACAGTCTTCTGTCTAAGCTTTGGACACCAAACAAGTAAGCATCCTGTCACAGTCTGCCCTCCACCCTAAATTTAGGTGCAGTGAAAACAAGGAAACCCATGTGTGGAACCAACCTGCCCAACAGAGCTGCCTGAACCTCCTACCCTCTGGAAGTGCAGTTTCTATGTCCGCCATGGCCGCAGTGAGCATCCAGGTGAGCTTTACGGGTGGACGGCTGATATGAAAATCCATATGTATGAAGTATAGGGACTTGGATCAAGTGTCTCTCTATGACCCAGACTGGCCCACACAACTTGCAAAGGGTTTCTCCACCACTAATAAAATGGAGTGACGTGTTTGCTAATATGACCTTTGCCCCCCGCACATCCTGTTAGTAAATTCAGTGAGCAGAACTTCCAATAGGAGCAGAGGTGAAGACAGGTGTTGCTGTCTTTATATTTTTGTCCATCTGTATTTCTGGGCGGAAGAGGAAAATGCGACCTATGACAGACACTTTTAACCCCTGGCTCAAACATCTCCTCTGCATCCTATGTTTCTACAGGGAATACAATTTTCTGTTTGGAATATTTCATGCCGAAGAAAATAAGGCATGCTGTTGCAGACCTTCAAGTATTGTATTTTTAACTCTTTAGAGCCAATTATTTGGGAAAATTCTAAATGTATTTTTGGGATTGTCAGCACAGCCCTGAAGTGTCAAGATTCTATGTTGGCAGTTTGCTGTCACTGCAGTCTAGAAAAAAGTGCCAGGGCACAAACAGCCTGATAGAGACCTGTTTCGAGACAGCAGGCACATCGATGTGCGCTGCCCACACTGCTCACTTCTCACTAGTGAACAAGTTACGGCATGACGTCATGCCAGGTGAGCGTTGTGGGGGAAGGCAAATCCTTTAAAGAGTCATTTTCTCTCTGGATTTCCCTTCTCTTTCTAAAACGCAAGAGCAGAAACATTGTGGTAGGGTCACCAGGGCTTTAATTGGAAGCTTTTTCAATATTATATGTAATAACCATAGTTGCAGCTTATTTATATTATGCAACAAATACCTATTGGCAAAGCCAATAGTCCTTACTTCTTGTTGTATCATATATCTAGATGCAATGACAGATACAGCAAAATACAAGTCGGTCGGCACACTATGCTAAACACAGATTGTTAGCGTAAGTGTTTTAAAGCCGCGCCCCTAATTACACTGGCCACGCCCCTTTGAGAGACACCCCCCCCCCGTTTTTTCATCCCACTTAAAGCCCTGGTCAGCAGTGATCTGTTTATGTAAAATACTGCAGATTTTAAACAAGTAGGCCAGGTGTCAGAGGTGCGGCACGTAGGCCAGCGTCAGACTAGAGATGAGGAAGAACTGAACAGAGAGGTGGGAGAATGGAGGCCCTTGGACTTCAGAGCCAGAGGTTCATGCCCAGATGGAGCGCAAGGACTGACAGCCTTTGTCACTAGAACGAGTTCCCTGCGACATGCTGTGACAAAGTGTGAGGAAGCTGGTGGATGAGGTAATGAAGGGGGCCAAAGGTCACAAGTGGAAATCATGGCAAGACAGACTCCTTTCGAGGGCTGTACATTGAGTGCCATAAATGTGGTAATAGTAGTATCTGTTATTTACAGTACTTAGAATCGGCAGAACTGTAGCAGACAGCGTTCAATAAAAACATTTTATTTCTCTGTGATGCAGGAACAAACATGAACTCTCATTTGGCCTGTTCCATTACCTAAAGAAAATTTGGAGCGCCTAAAGGCGATTGAATTTTCAGAGAGTGCTACAAAAGAAAGCACACCTGACGTGGGCCACTTTATAATGGCAGCAATGGAATGAAGGGGAGTCCTTCAGCTGCACACCTGGCGGGGGGGGGGGGGACAACGCACTGTGCAGGGGGACCGGAAAGAGGAGCTGCATCTGAAGCAGTGAATGGGCGCCTTTCTTTGGCGGCGGGGGAGCTTGAAAAAGCACCCCTCGCTCCCCGCAGCCCTCCTCGCCTTTGTGCGGGCCTCACCTCGGAGCCTCGGCCAGGTAGGAGCTCTCCCTGGTGAACCGGGGTTAACGCTGCTCAAGCAGGAGTAGTGTTCGGCCTGGATCTTGAAAGCGCATGCGTGCAATAACACGCATGCGCACTAAATCGGCAGAAGAGTGGGGAGCTTAAAAATACAGGCAGCCAAGACATGGGGTTTCCACGCATGCGTATAATTATGCGCATGCGTGGAAACGCCGGGGGTGTAAAGACAGATGGGGTGGGTCTATTGATAGTACACCGGTTCGTGTGAGCAGCTTGTGGTGGCCTGTTGAGGGAGGGTCACTGGGTGCATTCATGCACGTCACCACGTACGTTGGTGCGCAGGGCCGTCATTGGTAGCGCTTTCAGATTAACGGCCCGGCCCGGGACCCAAACATTAAGGTGCACTTTGAAAATAAGCTGCTGGTGGTGCGTGCAATGCAGTAGCATTCACACACACTGGCCCACCACCGAGTCTTAATTAAGCTGCGCAAGGCACTTTGTTTGGCTGCCAATGATAATTACTCTCATGTTCATTCTGATACTGCTGAGGCGCCGCCCGGCCACCCCCAAAATAGTGCCGCCTGGGGCGGACCGCCCCCCCCCCTAGCTACGCCGGTGGCCGGATGTGAAGTTTAATTTTTAAAGAAAGCTTACACAGAACACGAAACTGAAAGCAAATTTGCAGGGATAAATATTTATTATCGGCTTTCTCAGCACAGCAACACTTTTATTCACCAGGAGACTCGGGCGACTGTAGCAGAGTTTGAATAACACTGCAGTGATTGAGCCAATTATTTTTCAATTGTATGTATGATATGAGGTGTAGTGAGTTCAGTCCTGATGTTGATGTGAGTGGGCAGTGGCAGTGTAGACCCGGCCCTGGTAAATAAGTGCCGGTGCTTCCGGCACAAATTAAGCGCTGCCCCTACAGCTTCCGGCCAGCGTCCAGAGGCCGTCGTGCGCCCCGCTGGCATCCACTTTACTGCCGGCACAATACCGGTCATGGTTCCCCCCACCAGGTCGCTTCAACCAGGTGAGCCCCGAGCACCACGGGGCCTTGCGCCATGCAGACGGTCCCTCACCCCTACTCACAGTGCCTTTAAAAGCCACCTGCATACCCCGACCGCACCCCAGAGCCCCCCCACGCGGCAACCCCAAAGCACGGCTCACCAGGTCCTCCCTCCGCACCGCCACCTGTCACCCCCCTTCCCCAGGGGATCGTAACAGCAACAGGGAAGCCCTTGCATTCAAAACATGTGCCAGTTTCCTCCCCCCGCCAATCGGGGTCCACGCATATGATGGCAATGCTCCGTGACCCCACTACCGTAACTGCAACCGCTGTAGCTCCAGGAGGTGCCTGACCACACGGTCCGACACTGCAGACGCACGTACGCGGACACCCGCCTGGAGGCCGACCCTGTGTCGCATACAGCCGTCCTCAGCAGGATGCCTGCGAGCCCGTGGCCCAAGGAGAACTTTCCCGCACACTACATTAAAACCCCCAACTACAAGAGAAACCCCCGCCGATTGACAAATCGGCCCCTGACCCTACCACCCACAAAGGTTTTTTCTCAAAATTTTCGAGGGGACACTTTGGGGTCCATTGAACCGGCTGCTTCTTGAACACTTTCCCTTTCCGTCTCAGAGCTCGAGCACCGCAGCTGGCGGGGATCAGACACCTCCGCGCCCTCAGGGTTGGGAGTGTCATGTTCGACCAATGCGAGCTGTGCCGCGGTGCCGGCGGCACAGTGATTGGTTCTGGCAGCCCTGCCTCCTCGCTCGTATCAGCCGTGCTGTGCTTTCTGACTCTTCTCAGCCAGCGCAGAAGAAGCCCGGGCAGATTCTTCAAGGCGCTGTGGAGGATGCAAGCAGGGGCACAGAGGCACGCAGAGGGAGCACCAGGAAGTGCCAAAACCACACCGCGGAGCTCTGGGGACGCCTCTATCCCCAGCGAGGATGGACCCTCTCAGGCTCTGCTCCAGGGGCCACAGTCTCCATCCTCTGGGGGTGTGGGGGCGCATCGGAGGCTCTTCAACAGCCCCAGGGCCCCCTCCAGCAGGGCCAGTGCTGAGGACGTGAAGGTGGTCGTGAGCCCAGAAGCAGAGCTGGGGTGCACCCGGCTGCCCTTCACCCCAAAACAGACCCAGCAGGAAGAGGGGGCCGGAGCCCACCCCCGGGAGGAGCACGAGGGCGGCGTGAAAGGTGAGCCCCCACCCATGGAGTCAATGTTAAAGAACCCCCCATGTAATATGTGCTGTCACGAGGATATACAAGTGGCGACGAGAAATACAGCTCTGACGTCACGCAACATCTCATTGTATTGTATTTTATTTGGCGCGTATTACCCCTATCTCTCTTGGTATACACTAAGGGGACAGTGGCGGTGCGTCCATTGGGGGCGTTGCCCCACTAACCATGTGGACGACCGTCACGCTGAGAGGCAGGATGGGATGTTATTATAATGTGGTGATTGTAAGCGCACACAAAACTTCTCTGCGGCCGTCAATAATTACCGGGACAAGGCTGGCTGGCTGACATCACGGAAAGTGTGGGGGCGGGTCTGTGGCAGTGATTGACAGCACAGACACATACAGCAAGCAGTCTGCAGAAACAGCGCAGCTGCAGTCTGCGCAAGTCAATGTCTGGCTACTCGATTTTTCAACTTGCCCACGCATGCGCTCATGTTACAGAACCTTCCCCTCCCTCCCCAACAGCGAGTCAGAGGGCAAGGGACCCGGGCCCCCGGGGTCTCATAAGGGCAGGACGTAACCCTGCTCTTAGCCAATCCTGGCGCAGTGGTGCTGGTAATGCAGCAAGAAACACTACGGTAAAAGAGGACCTCGGGGAAATTTATAGACCTTGCTCTGGGTACAATCCCCAATGAACCTGAAAACAACAAAAGGTACCAGAGGGTCTGAAATCAAACAAAGCTCAAAGGTGTACGATAACCACCTAGACAACCACAGTCCCTCATTAACCCAGGGGTCAACAATGATTGACACAAAAGGCTCTCCAGGGATGAGGAAAATACCCATCAGTCACCATACGGATCCGCCCTTCATCATTTGGGATTTTATCCGGACCACCCGTCTGAGAAAGTCGGTGCCACAATCAAAGGATGACCTGGTGGTAAGGAGGTCCCTTAAGTTGTAATTGATTACAGTGTGGTCTACCACTCGGTATTAATGAGTGGAAAAAAGGCATGGGACTGGGGTGTGCAGTGCAAATAACTGAGTGAAAAAGAAACAAAAACAAGAAAGTGTGTTAAAAATTGGTCAGAAGAGCACGGAACAACTTTTATTCTGTGTGTGCTCTCAATACCAAGATTAAAAATATATATAACCTTAGGCAGTCAAATTAGGTAGACTGTCTGAGGTGAGATCGGTCGACATGTTTCAGCAAACACGGACTTTTGCGTCCTTGCTTTCATCAGGACCAGAACTATGATGCTAGTGCTACTGCACAAGGTGAAATAAATCATAAAGTGACAAAGTGACAAAAGGAGATGAGAAACAAGTGCAAAAAGTCACCTGTATGGTCCAAATGCCATTACAGTTAGTGCTGTTCACTGTGGAAAAAATAAAGGAAGTGAGTATCAGGTTAGGCTATCTGTATCCTATGAACTATAGAGTAAGTCCATCATCTATGGATCAACAATGAAATTACATAAAAATGATGTTGATGTATGCACTCTTATTATTAGAGAGTCAGTTATCATCCATTCGGAAATACATATTTTTAACCAAACGTCACATAGTTCTTACCTTAATCTGTAAGGTAGAATTGCCTCACCCCTCCTGGCAGCGGCTCAGGGGAAAATGAAGCACCGCTCTAGAAAACATGTAAAGCACATGTAAAACATAGTGTGCACAACAAATTACAAACACCTCTCTACCATCAAGGACCGGGAATCAGCGAGACTCGCACTGATATCTAATGCTACCGTTCCCAATTACTACCAGTTCTAAAGAAGGAGAGACTCTCTTGCGTGAGACTGGCTCTTTGAAACGGAGCATAGCAGCGAGTAATTAAGTAGGGAGCAGCTCGTCTTACCTCTCCGTCGGTACTCCGTGGCCGGCGTCCTAGCCGACTGGGGAGGTACCGGAAGGCAAGATCGAAGCTGTTTATCAACCGCGCTTCCATTGGAGGACAGGTCACGTGGTGTGTGCGGACGCGCAATCTTATTGGTTCCGCTCGCGTCTAACGTCTTACAAGTGTGCCCATTGGTGGTCTCAGGGTAAACAAGTAATCTTATAGGTGGAATGGCGGCCACGCTGAGCAAAGTCTGATTATGTGTGTGGGTTGTCAAGGCAACTGAGGGGACAGTGTTACTGGGTGCAATACCAGACTCGTTTATACAAGGTAAAGTTGTAAACAGATTCAAATGATAGCACTCGTGTCATGTTCAAATGACAGCACTCGTGTCATGTGTTGTCATGAATTTCACAGTGGGTGTGTACTAAAGGGAATTCACTCTAGAAGGAATATTAGAGTGGAAAGTTTGGCCAAAGTAAACCATGGGGGTTCGAAGGGTTATTGATGCACAGTTGAGCGTAATTAACCAATGCGCTCATGTACCGTTTTGTCAAAGAGGAAATGGAGCACATGTCCACGTGGTGGACATGAAACCCAGATGGAATGGTTAATATTAATCAAGGGGAAGCTGTGCAGAAGGCAAAAAAAGTTCAGTGATGACATATTCATATGGTCGATTATATCTCAGATTGGAGAATTCATTGAAGTAAGACAGACTACAAGGTGGACCATGGGATTTCATCGTTCAGGCCTTCATGATGTGTGTTAAGTTTTAGTACCCATTTTTGTTCTTTAATCAATAGGTACTTGGCCACATCCGCTGTGTGTGATGGAATGAAGGGTTGTTCAAGGACGGTCCAATGAAAATCCGTAGCTAGATGTTTTGCTTCCAGAAAGTGGGTGGTTAATTTCGTGGCCTGCCTGGCACATCGAATGGTGCTTTTATGCTCCGATATCCTTATGCGGACTTTATGTGTGGTCATACCCACATACTTATATCCACAAGGGCAGGTTATCAGATAGATCAGACGGTCACTATTGCAGTTGGTAAACTTCGTCTGTTTCCAAGGTCTTGATGTGCCAATGTCAATTTCGACCGATTTAGTCGTCTGTGCACACACTTGACAATTCCCGCAAGGGTGATGTCCCTGGACTGGAGGGAGGTTCCATAGTGAACCTACAGCTCTTGGTTGGTCTTCAAGTGGTCTGGTATGTACCAGTCTGTCTTTCAGATTAGGACCCCTTTTGAAGGAGACTAGGGGACGTGGAAGGGTCAAACGTCCCGAATTCAGAATCGGCCAGTGTTTCCGGACCATACTCTGGATCTTGTTGGAGAGATTCCCAAAAGTATGAACGAAAGTTAGTCGATCCAGTGTGGCCTTAGGGGGTCTAGGAAACTGGCCAAAAGGAAGATTCTCCTTCGAAATCTTTGAAGGACAATCTTCCTTTTGGCCAGTTGAAATTGTTCTACAACCACGGCATATAAGAAACATTCCAGCATTTTGAGCACTCAACTGGTTGCCCGTAAATACCCACACTCCGACAACCCCCGCAATTTTGACCAGAGCCAAACACCCCACCAACCCACACTCAACACCACGTACAGCTATTACAGCAAAGAAACCATACAACTACAATGGTAGCTCTTCCCTGGCTTCATGTTGCACCCCATATCTGCACGGATTGGGGTTCATTGCTGTAGTGTCCTGCTGGACACGTTCTGGTGTTTCAGCATGCACTTGTATTTCCAGCTACTCCCTCGAGGGCTGGACACATGTGCACCCCACACCCATCCATCACAGGCATCACAAATGATGTGACTCTGCCAGTAAAAGGGCCCGGGTGCACGTGCCCGTGGCCAGTTCCAGATATAATACTCCGGTGTCTGTGTCAAATATTAATAGCATGTGGGCCTAGGGCCCACAACATGATATTGTATAGTATGTATTGTATTGCGTATTTGTATAGCGCGAACTGTCACCCAAAGGGTATCCTGGCGCTTTGACTTAACCAGACCAACGCAAAACACAGCACTACACTGCCCTGGGGACGAGAAGGGTCAGACCCCCACGTATACCTAGGCTGCAGCTCTGCCGTGCCCCGAGGGAAAATGCAGTTCGACACAGCCTGCAACTGGTTCCTGTAAGGCATGCAACTGCAGCAGCAAACAGTGAGCCTAAAAAAAATGGGCCTAGGAGATAAAAGGGTTGAAGTGCTGCCGTACCATGGAGTGACGCCCTCCGGCACCTACAGCACCCACATAGGGTGAGGAGACAGCGCGCCCAAGTACTCGCGATGAAGAGGATGTGAAGCATGCCATCCTGCCCTCCTGTTTGCCCTGTGAAGCTCCCTGCAGCCACCCGCCAGCGGTGCTTTGGCCCCCTCTTGCCGATGACGTCTTTCGCTCGAGTCTCAGCAGCAAGCGGGCCAGCAACCTATTGTTAGTGACGGAGAGAATCAACTGATCCCGTACCTTCTCCCCTGTCCACAGAGACTGATGGGCTACGTCACAGCTGAGGACAACCAGCAGGAGAGATAGCGAAAGAGCTGCTGCAGCTCACTCCCCACAGCCGGTTCCATTCTCGTAGAGTAAAACACATAAGAAGCCCAGCACAGCACGAAGAGTGCCTCAACAGCAAACACTCACCACCACACCTGATTCACCAGCGCTTGGGTGGCGACAACACCAGCAAGCTGCCACGGTCTCCTACAGTGCCACCTTCAATAGGAGAACCCAACAGGACCAGGGATTTCTGATGGCCAAAGCACACGGAAGGAAGCTGACGACACACACAGAAGACTGGGCTGAAGCAAGAGCCTGCTGGAGCGGTGCTAGCGCGGCTCTGTGCACGGCTCGGTGCAGATCAAATTCAAGCAATTTCTCCCAATTGCTAACAGGATTCAGAGACCGAAACCCTGACATTGGGCGGCCTCACGGCTTTCTGGGTCTTCGATGACCTGCATACTGCCGCAAAATGGTTCATTCTTCTGCAGGCTGTGCACCGCTTCCCTCTCGCTGGGCAGTCCTGCATGCGGTGTGGCATACCTCCACAGTAGCCGCATTCTTTCTTATTGTCTTGCGGCCGTTTTCCTGGGCTTTGGCGTGACTTGGCTTTCACCACGTTCACCTTCTCTGCCACGTCTACCTGTTCGGTCTTGATGGGGCAGTGGAGGGCGGCATCCATGTGGGATGCTCTGGCCTGCGATAGCTCTTTTGACCGACCCAGGGTGAGGATATCAGCCAAGGATTTACCAGACTCCTGGAAGATGTTCACTCTGAGCTTGGACGATAGCACCCCTGTATTATTTGGCACCGGATCTCCTCTTGTTCGTCCTGGAAACCGCACGTACTGGCCAGTTCCTTCAAACAGTCATGGAATGCGTCCAAAGACTCTTCCGCTTCCTGTTTGGCCTGGCGAAAAATAAACCTTTCATAGTCTCTGTTCGCCATTGGCTCAAAGTGTGCATTAAGAGCGTTGAGCAGCGTCACATACGTCCTGGGTTTGGCCTCCATTAGTGTTTTGTAAATCCAGAGTATGTCCTTGGCCCCTAGGTGAAGGAGTAGGGCTCTTCACCGAACATAATACTCTGCCCCTTCAAAATACATTTGGAGACGGTCAGTCCAGTCCCTCCATCGAGGGGCGAGGAAGGACAAAGGGCTCTATGGCCGGAATCAATGCCATCCTGATGCAGTTGTGGTAGCACCTCGCGGCACGTGCACTGCCTCCCTACTGGGCGAGGCGGCAGCCACCTGGCCAAGAGCGACGGTGGCGCAGTCGGGATTTATCTCCTGCATACCGTGGGTACTGAGCCTCACTTCCACTCCTACCTTCTCCAGGGCGCTGGGGACAATCAAGTGTGTGGGCTCAGGCGGGGGGGGGGGCTCTAGGTGAGTCACTTGCTCCACACAGGCACTCCCAATGGCTGCAGGGCCTTTACAGGTGGTAGCAGGCTCACATATGAAGCATGTCTGTTTTTGCATGTTTAGTTCTGAAGGCAACTGAACTGTTGTCCCCGACTATATGCTGTCAGTATGTTAAACTATTCAGTGTTTTGAGTTCATTTTCACATGGTGTTTACTTGTTAAAATATGTGTCTCTGGTTTCTTCCCCTTGCGCAAAGCAGCTCAGCATATATATGTATTTTTGTTGCGCTGCACTAAAAATGAATACATCTGCATCTAGATTTTACTGCCAGGGTTGGTGGATCCCTCTCCTAAGGTTACAGGTACCAATCAGCTTTTACCAGCAATTAGTCTCTCTATAATCTGGTTATGGGTCTATATATACTTATTTACATCCTCCTCAAAAATAAGAATTTTAAGATTACTTTCTTGTTGCGAAACTGTTTAAGCACTTTTATCAGGGCCTAGTAGGGCACTGGTCTGACGGGTGAAACAGTTTTGACAGAAGTTTTAAACTTACATCAAACTGATATTCTTACAACTGGTTTATCAAAATTTTAAAACCATATTTATTTAAAAGTCAAAAGGATTCATGGATGTACACATATTCAATTGAATTCATAAGTTTAAAGTCCATGTTATTCCTATCTTATATGTACATTTATACATTTTTTGTTTTGAAATAAGAAAATTCTTTGCCTCTTTGTTTCTATTAAAATATACACTGATGTTTGTTACTCCTGGTCAATTCCAAACAAATGCATCCAGCCAACACACGTTTTGCAGTTTAAAACCGCTTCTTAATGGCTCAAAGTAAGTTTTTAGAGTGTCCTAAGAAATTGTTCAGATCTACATATGCTGTTAAATCCAGAGTCTTTGAGTTCTAAACACAAATCATCAAAATGGGTTTTTAACATTTGAAACATCTGAAGATTGCATTCCATATTTTCGCTTCAGTGCTTTACCTATTACCTCACACTCCATAAGAATTAATATGTTTAACCCCTTGCCTGCTTATGACGGAACCACGCCGTCATGAGCCACGGGCGTGTGCTCATGACGGCGTGGGTCCATCATGCGGCTGCCACTCCGCCCACGCGGCATTAATTCCCCGCCTGTGCGAGCGAATTAATGAGCGGGCGGGCCGTGACAGAACCACGCCGTCATGAGCACACGCCACCTGTCACCCCACCCGTGCGCGCCGTGGCGTAATTCGCGCCGCGGCCAAGGGGTTAAACCGAGCCGTGCACCAAAAAAACCTCCTCGAGGCATGCTCCAACTACGAGAAATCTTTTTTTATTACTCCTAACTTTTCAGACATTGCTTGTGTTCTACATTGTACGACGCCCATATAATGAGAGAAAAGTTTATTAGTCAATCTGAATATAGTACTTTCTACTGGGAGGATAC
The DNA here is from genome assembly GCF_964263255.1 of Lissotriton vulgaris. NCBI lineage: Eukaryota > Metazoa > Chordata > Amphibia > Caudata > Salamandridae > Lissotriton > Lissotriton vulgaris. The sequence goes on from NW_028247623.1 coordinate 789,484, forward strand.
CCTTCCTGTACAAAACCTAGACATCATGCATGCCCCTGTGCACTATGGTGCAAAGGTGTGTACGATGCACTAGACAGCCTTAAGGAGCGCTAGCGCTGAGAAAGAAAGCCGGAGCACCATATCTTAGCCGATAGGGCGTTGTCCTGCACTCTTCCCGTAGCACAATGTCGCTCAGCAACTTTGACTTTTGTACAGCGTGCGCTATAAATTAGTAAACCTCCCCGTATGTGTGACCTTTACTATGCACTGTGAGTCATTATCTGTGTCCCTCTTTCGCTTCTCAGGATGCTGCCGTTACATGCTCGGTACCGTATCCATCCCTCGCTGGGGAGCTTTGCTCGCCGCACCATTGACGGGCCTTCTGGTGGTATCCACCCTCACAGGAATGTTGGGTAAAGTATTTCACCAATTCTTTCAAGGCACGGGCAATATTTCCAAATACTGCATATAAGGAGGTTTATCAGAAGCAGGTCCACTGTAATAATGTGGCAGTGGAGCTCCAAATTATGCAGCAGGGTTGACTAAATTATGCAGCAAGAAAAGCTCAATTGTGTCACATTTTTTATAGTATTCATTATTGTGGAATTTTTAGCAATACTGTCTGGGCAAAGATTTCACCTCATAAGTGTCAGTTTTCCAATGAAATACAGAAATAATCAAATGAAAGATGACCAGTTAGTCTTTGCGAAGGGCCTTCCACTGCAAGTGAACACACGTCACCACGTTTTTACTAACTTTTAATCTGCTTGAGTTAGAAATATTTTTTGTGTTAAAATCTGCCGATTATGCAGCAGATGATGGATTATGTGGCAAAAACAGCAAATCAATAAAACAGCGGAAAAAGCCACAGTTACACAATTCCAGCGGCCCTGGCCATAACCATTCCAATTCAGGATATTTTTCACACCCTACAGGGGCTGAAGGCTCGTGTGAGGTCCCCAAGTGCAGGCGAAGTGATTACCAACATCCTTATTGTGAGTCAGAGGACGAGCAGACTACTTGCTCGGCCCTCCCACCCTCCCCAGCATAAAATGACACCCCCCCCTTCCCGGAGGCGCAGCGGATGGGCGCAGCGGGCACGCCAAAGGCGAGCCCGTCTGCGCCCGTCCGTGCCGGTTCCGGGCCTATGGCCAGTCCCCCTGGCCCGCACACTTCTTGCCCTTCTCCCTTAGAAATCCATTATGACGCTGCCTTTCTCAAATCGCTCAACATTATCAATACCACTTGTACCCCTACAGACCTGTGTCTTTTAAATTACTCTCCTCACTCCTGCCCGCACTGCCCCTTCCAAATCCTGGATAACCCTCACGCACCAGGCTCCGCCAACTCATCTCGCAATAAGTCTACTAAAATCGTCAAAGTTGCACTTTTAAATGTTAGATCCCTCCCCAAGCACAGGTACGAAATTGCCAACTGTATTGAAAGTTGGAACTTGGACATTTTATTCCTCACCGAAACCTGGGGTGACCAGGCTTCTGATCCCGATTTCACCTCGGCCACGCCGGAGAGCTTTACCAATATCAGCATACCAACAGAGCATCTAACTCAGCCCCCTGGTTTAATGAGTCTCTCAGGCTAGAAAAACAAAGCTGTATACGGCAAGAACGCAAGTGGCGTAACAAATATGACCCCCATGAAAAAATCTGTTACAAAGAGAAAGTAAAGAAATACAAACATATGGTCATTACTCAGAAAAGTATCTTCTTTAACAACCAAATTGAATCAGCTCAAGATTCGGTTAAGCAACTCTACCAGGTGGTCTCTCACCTTACAGGCCAGGACAAATCAACCTCTAGAGAGGCGTCTCAATCTATGTGCGATGCCTTGTCAACGTACCTTCAAGAAAAAGTTTGTGACATTTACTCCAAATGTAACAAGCTTACCAACAACACGCCAATTTCCCACACCATACTGGACCCCTCTCCTACTAATCTACCCACTTTTTCTTTTGATCAAGTCTCACCAGATTTAGTCTATAAACTCATGATGACCATCAACTCTGGTTCACCTAATGATCCTTGTCCCCCTTCTATACTTAAAATGGCTCCCACTATAATCTCTCAAACTGTTGCTGACCTCTTTAATGTTATGCTTACTTCAGGCACTTATCCCTCGATATGGAAAAGAACAGTAATCAAACCCTTTCTCAAGAAAACCACCTTAGATCCATCCAAGGTCACGAGTTATAGACCTATTGCATGTCTCCCTTTTCCATCTAAGATTATAGAAAAAATAATGAATAGCCAGATCTCCGAATTCATAGATAATAACAACTATCTTGATGACTCGCAGTTTGGATTCAGAAAGGGTCATGGCACGGAGACGGCACTAATAAAAGCTTCTGATGAGATCAGAATGATCCTAGACAGAGGTGGTGCAGCAGTGCTTATAATGCTCGATCTTTCCGCAGCATTCGACACGGTCGATCACTCCATCCTTATCGACAGTGTCATAAAATCCGGAATCTCCTCGAATCCTATTTCCCTTCTCTCTTCTTTTCTAACAGGCCGGGAACAATCGGTCTCTATGGGCGGTTTTTCCTCCTGCTCCTTCTCCCTGCCTTGTGGTGTCCCCCAGGGATCCTCGCTAAGTCCAACACTTTTTAACATCTATGTAGCGGACTTAGCGAGGATCATCAAAGCTCATTGCCTAGCAGTTACATCCTATGCGGACGATACGCAACTTGTCCTGGCGATTAACAACAACGGACTGGAAGTAGCCACTAACGCCATCCGCAACTGGATGAGCAAAAATTGCTTAAAGCTTAATTCGGACAAAACCAAAGTCATGATCTTCGGAAAACTCACTCCTAGTTGGTCCCCTACCTGGTGGCCCCAAGACCTAGGACCTCCACATATCCCTGTCACTAAGGTCAGGAATCTGGGAGTGATTTTTGACAACAAACTCTCCTACACTCATCAAGCCAACTCCATCTGCATCCTTCTTCACGTTAAAAATGATCAAACAATTGCAGTCTTATCTCCCCGCGACTACCATCAATACCTTGATTTCCACTCTGTTAATGTCCTGAGTTGATTATTGCAATGCTCTCCTGCTTAATGCTCAAGAACAGGTGCTACACAAACTCCAGCTGGTGCAGAATGCAGCCGCCAGACTTGTCACTGGAACACCTAAGTTTAAACCCATCTCAAACATTATTCGTAAACTTCACTGGCTACCTGTGAGGCAAAGAATTAAATTCAAGGGTCTGTGCATAGCCTTTAAAACCATCCATGAAAAAGGCCCACTCTTTCTAAAACACTCCCTTTGCCCTTACAGACCACTTCGCACTCTCAGATCTTCAAAAAGCAAATCTTCTTGAAATAGCCAAAACAAGAAAAGCGACATGGGGAGACAGATCTTTTGTAATAGCTACGGCCAAACTATGGAACACCCTCCCCATTCAACTCAAGAGCACTCCCACACTCTTTCTGTTCAGGAAACAATTAAAAACTTGGTTATTCAACCAATAGACCCTGCTAATCACTTATAAACCTAGCCTCTCGATCTTCTGTCCAGCACCAAGACACCCATGGGTATTCACACGCTTAATAAATTGTATAAAATAAAATAAATAAATGATTATGCAAATGGGATTAGGTACTTAATTCTAATATGCAGCAAATTAGTACCGCCCAATCGAACCCACACAATGACTGCCAGTAAAATGTGTGAAAGCCTCCGAGGGTTTGATTAGGAGTTTTATAAATTCTCTGAAGGACGCAGTTTACATTCCTTATTTACTGTGTAAAAGTGGAGTATTATTTGGAATGGCTGACTACCCACTGCATGGGCATAAAAACAACCCATGGCAAGGTTAACACTCAAAGTACCGAAATCTGAACCCAACTCCCTGGTAGCTACGGTACAGAGCAGGCAGGCTTAACTTAGGGTAATGTGTAAAATACTTATAAAGTAGCACACCAGTAATAAAGTCAAAATGCAAAACCCTACAAATCTCCAAGAAAAATAAACTAAGATTTAATAAACAAAATGAAAAAAATCTTAGAAACATGTTAGACCTGGCACCATTGGCTTGGGCCTCCCTTCCATTTTTGCTGTTGCATCATGTGTTTTTGCTGGTGTTAGATGCTTTGGGCACTGTGCCACTGCTGTCCAGTGCCACAGTGCAAGTGCTCCCTATTGTAAATGAATGCTTTGATTGGTGGTTCCATGATTGACTATTTGGTTTACTTGTCAGACCCTAGTACAGTGCACCAGGAGTGCCCAGGTCTTGTAAATCCAAATGCTGCTAGTGGGCTTGTAGCACTGGTTATGCCACCCACAGAAGTAGCCGTGTAAAATGTGTCTAAGGTCTGCCATTGCAGAGCCTGCATGCAGTCTGGTACTGTCATGCTGACTGGGCAAGTGCACCCACTTGCTAGTCCCTAAACCTTCCCTTTTCTTCATATTAGAAACCCCTATGGTAGGCCCAAGGGCAGGGTGCATTGTAAGTATAAAGTAGGACAAGCCCTGAGGCGTGTGGTATGTCGTAATAGTAGATTACAGCCATTTTCGTTTTTCACTATTGCAAGGCTACCTGTTCTCCATAGGCCAGAATGGGATGTTAGATTATTACATGTTTATAATCCTAACTGACTCAGCGAACATGGTAGAAATTCGAGTTTAGTATGCCTGGACCCTGAATCATAAAATACATCTTTTAGTGTAGTTGGTTTTAACATTCTGTGTTTGAAAATACCACTTTTAGAAAGTAGGTATTTTCTTGCCTAACCTTTCAAGCCGGCCTCTGCTAGGTTGTGTATTCCTTTGTCTGGAGTTTGTGAGTGACCGGGCTGGGGATTCCAGGAGACAGAATGAGTCAGCCCAGTGGTGAATAGCGAGATCTGCATCTAGATGGGAGGAAGGAGTTGCACCTGAACCTTGAATAGGGCTGTGCCTGCCTTCCACAATACTGGCTCCACCTACTGGGGTGCGGCTGATGTCTCTGCCCTGCACAGTGAAAGAAGAGAAGGAACCCTGTCAACAAAGTCCTTCAAGGCTGTGCTTTCCCTCCACAATGCTGGCTCCACCTCCTGTGGGACGTCTGATGTTTCTGCCCTGCACTGTGAAAGGAAGGAAGGAGTCCTGTAAACAGAGTGCTCCAGAACTGGTTTGGACTGGGCAAATGCCCCTATGCCCTCAGAGGACAAAGGATTTTGGGGTATAAATATTGGGACCCTGATCCCAAGAAATTAGATCACTTTTAGACTACAAGAAGAAACATCTGCTGAGGAGAGGAACCTGAGGGGAGACTATTCCTTAGCTGAAGTGCTCCTTAGGGGATTGGCATGCAGTGGTTGCCTGACTGCCAAAGAGAGGAGAAAGAACCTTGTGTGCTTTACTTTCAACTTGTGAAGGATCTCCAAGGGCTTGGAAAAGAGCTTTCCTCCTGCTGAAGTCTCAGGGACAACAGACTTCACCCCCAGCTCCCCAGAGTTCTTTGGAAGTGCCTGCTGCTGTTTAAGGCCTTCTGAGGGACTGGGTGTCGCAAGGAGCTGGAAGCCCAACTCAACGAGGAAGATGCGTATTGCTGTCGCTGCTGCTGCCGTCGCATCGTGAATGTCGGCGCTGTAGCTGTTGTATTGCACCGCATCAAGAGAAGCTTTTCGCAACGAAGAGGAAGCGTGTCGCCGTCGTTGCTGCTGCCGTCGCATCGTGAATGTCGGCGCTGTAGCTGTTGTATTGCACCGCATCAGGAGAAGAGTCTCGCAACGAAGGAGAAGTGTGTCGCCGTCGTTGTTGCTGCCGTCGCATCGTGGATGTCGGCGCTGTAGCTGTTGTATTGCACCGCATCAGGAGAAGAGTCTCGCAACGAAGGAGAAGCGTGTCGCCGTCGTTGTTGCTGCCGTCGCATCGTGGATGTTCGCGCTGTAGCTGTCGTATTGCACAGCATCAAGAAAAGCGCCTCGCATCCCCCGGAGAAGCGCACTGCCGTCGGAGCTGCTACCGTCGCATCCTGAATGTCGGTGCTGTAGTTGTCAGATTGTGCGGAAGCCTCTCACAACGTCAGAGAAGAGTGTGCAGCCGAGGATGTTGCAGTCGCATAGCTGAACACGGGTGTCGCCGCAGCAGTTGACGTAGCGAACCTAGACTTCTCGCATCCTCGGAGAAGTGTGCCGCATCTGGAAGATCTTCACGTCTTTATTTCTTTGCACCAGAACTTTGCCGCATTTCAATTGCTGCAACATTGCTTCTTGTGGAGGCGCAACGCATCGTAAGGTACATTGACGCAAAGTGTTGCATCTTAAGAACTGAACTAAGCTAAAACTACCATTTTAAGTATAGTATCGTGTATTTTTGTCGGTTATGGTCTTGTGTTAAGTCTATATAAAGAATACTTATTTTTTATATAAACCTTGTGTGATGTCCATTTGTAGTGTTGTTACTGGGTTACTGTATGTGGTCACAAATGCTTTACACACTGCCTCCGAGATAAGCCTGTCTGTTTGTGCCAAGCTACCAAGGGGGTTAGCAGGGGTTATTTTAGGAGTGTACCCCCTTAGCCTGACTAGAAGCAAGGGTCCCTATTTGTCACAAGTACCTATCTGTGCCAACTAGAGACCGCCAAATCTGACAAAGGGTAACTAGGGATATGAATTTTTAAAGTTTTATGTAGAAATAGTGTTAAAAAGCGCAAACTGTCAAACTAAGTCATTTGTCACCTTAGACTGGGAACTATGTACAATTTGAGGATGATCGAGAGGAAGTGCCAGAAAAGCCAACCAGGCTCATAGAGGTCATACATTTTACCTTCTGATTTATGGGCCAATTTAGAGTTTGGCAGAGAGGGGACTTCATTGTGATTCCGACAGAGTACCGTCTCCATCAAACTGAAGGTCCTCCCACCTCATTTAAAGTTGGGCAGACCTTCATTATGTAGACGGTGGAGACTTCTCTGTCTACACCGCCGACAAAAACCTCCAATGGCCCAACGGTGTGAAGGGCGTCGGGGGTTTGGCCAAGTATCCGCCCGCCCGATTTAGAGTGGGCAAAACCTGGCAGTAATGGGCAGTGAAAACTTCATAATGCCCCCCTTTTCATGGGAAAAACTCCCATGGCAAGGGCAGGAGGTCAATTTTTATTTTATTTTCCAAAACAAAATCCCACTTTGGGTGGGTTTCGCTGTGGAAAAAAGAACAAAAACATTGTAAGTGCACAGTGCACCTCCGTCATGTTGACTGAGCCATCTATCAAACTAACAATGGTTTGGGCTGGAGGACATGTAAAAATTTGGCAGACAGGGCCTCGATCAGGGAGACAGAGTACGTTACTTCGTCCTCCTGATGGAATAAAACCATGGCAGTCAAACTCTAAACCGGCCCATTAGTCTGCAGTTTAAATCCAACAAAGAGTACACTTCTAAAGTACCTCAGGGGTGACACTAAGTGCCTGATTATGACTTTTGTTGGTGTGGGAGCGGGCGGCATGCCACTGCCACGCCCCGCCGCTACCCACCTGCCAGATTACAAGTAATTTTGCTAGCAAGTGGCGTTGTGGTCCCGCGGAGGTTCCATTTAAAAGCTCACTGTGAGCCTGAAACAGCACAGCCTCGGGACTGCCAGTGCAAGTTCTTGCACAGGAAGAAATGCACCATGTCATGCAGGGGGTGCAGAAATACAGGAGGGGGCACTTCCTTTCCTCACTGCCAGCCTTTACATGGAGGAAGAACCTCCATGACCGCGCTGGTGGTGAGGAAAGCCGTAATATGCTTGGTTGTGCCTCAGATCACAACCAAGTATATTTCAGCACTCAGACAGCTGCGCCTCCACCAGGGAATGGCAGTAAAATGGCAGTCCAACAGCCCAACTCGTAAGGGGGCAGTCGGACCACCAGTGCGGTGTTGGCTGTACCGCTGCGCCCCAAGGGGTCTGTTGATCCTCGGACCGCGAGGCTCGTAATTAGGCCCTTAGAGACTCACCGGGAGTCGGAGCAGGGTCCAGTACAGGTCCAGTTGCCACTGGTCTCGCAGGGTACTTCTAGAAAAAGGCCTCTGGAAGCCTATTACCTCCCGGTAGCACACAGGTCAGCTAACTGACCCTTGGAGTCCACCTTGTCCTGGGCACAAGAGGGAGCAGGTCCTGTCCTTCAAGCAGGGGCGACTCTGGGCTCATGGCGGCCCTGGGCAGGGAGCGTAGGTAGGGGGCCCCAGAAGAGGGGGTCCGGGCAGGGCAGAGCCCCCCGAAGCTCAGGAAGGTGTTTTAATAAAACGTCCAGAAAAGGCGTTAGATGACCAGTACCTCTGTCTGCTCCTACCCTTCCGAATTCGTCTCAGAATGATAACATTTAGGAGAAGGAGGGTATAATGTGACACACGACGTGAGGGACTGGCACAGACTGCTGCAGTGCCATGGCCATGAGGGGCCCCGGACCCACAGCCCCCTCTCCCCCAGAGAAAGAATCGATGGCCTACTTGCCCGGAAACATCCCTGCCAGGGGCCGCCACGAGTATTATTCTGCTCATGGGTATCATCATTTTTCTGTTCTTGTTTATGGTCGTCGGCCCCTGTTTTACCTAGTGCATCAGCAGTACTCAAATCAAATTTTTCAAATGTATTTATTATGTTTTGGCTCTCAAAGAGGGCCACATAAACATGTACAAACAAAACAACACAGTCATCAAAAGTGCAAAAGTTATAAAAACATAATATTCGAACCGTGATAGGTACACTGCAAGCCATCAGTCCCACAAGGCCGGGCCGGCACCATCTTCCAGAAAAATTAATAAATAGCTAAAAATCCTTTAAAAAAGTTAAAAACATAGGCACAAAACATTTCATTTGGTGGGCAATAAAGTGCATAAAGAAAATCTTGTAAAGTGACAATGCTGAGGCGTAGACAGATTACTTTAAGCCATCGATTGCGCAAGCTACGTAACATAGGACAAATCAAAAGTACGTGCATACAGTCCTGGTTATTCAATTTACATAAATTGCACAACGGTGAGGTGCCATGCCATTTGGACAGCAACACGTTAAGAGGGATTAAGTCATAACGTAATAAAAACCAAAACCTACGTATCCCATGAGGTAAGTTCCACAGGGCATACGGTTGGGGCTGTTTCAACCTATAGGAGGAGATGAGCGGCTCCACATTCCTTTTATCTCCAACTGTTTTTTTTGTCAGATAGAAAACAATACTCCCACGAAGCCTCCTTAAGGACCTGCTTTAACTGCGTGGGAGAATAGGAGAAAAGGGCGCTTTCATCCAGTCTAAGGATTTTCACAGCCCCTCTAAAATTGCTAACGAGTTTGGAGAACTCCTTGAAATTGCCCAAGAGTTCATTTTTGAGTAAAACTCGCAGAGTTCCTTCTCTCGCTCTAGCCAGCATCAGCAGTACTCTGGCTGGAGGATTCTCCATCTTTAGGTTTCCCTTGGGTGATAAAGTTCAGGATTGCTCCTTCCTGTGACGCTACGAGAGCCTGCTGAGCCGCCTTTCTTTCATTTCGAATAATCAGATTCGTGTACTCAAATTCTCTTCATTTTGCTTGCAATGTTATATATTCCTGTGCCAGCAGTGGGTAGGAAAAAAAAAGAAGCCAATCAGGAACCAGGAGGAATGCAGGCGCGGAGGCCAGTGAAGAGGGGAGGGGAGGGGGTGGGGGGGGGGGGGGTCAGGGTGTTTGGAAGTGGAACAGAGCCGGAGGCCGCCAAATCCCTGCCAGGGGCCGCCACGCAAATATGTATCCATCCTCAGAGGATTATTATATTAAGGATATATATTGGCGTGGTGGCCCCTGGGGTTTGGCGACCCTGTGCAGGTTCACCGCTTACACATGCCCAAGGCCGCCCCTGCTTCAAGGCTTTTATGAGGTCACAGCAAACAAGCCCACTCCGCTGCTGATCCTACTCAGCTCCAGAAAGTGGGTGCCTGGAGGTACCACATTTATGTCTGGAACCAGATATGGGGCGGTGTGACTCCTGGGGATGCCCTATGTTCCCAGGACCAAACTTCCTTCTGATTCAGAAGTTCCTGTTTGCATTACTGAAATGTTATGATGGTAAGGGTATTCGGCAACACTAGACTTGTGCTATGGGTGTGTGTGTCCATGTGTGTGTGTGTGTGTGTGTGTCTGTCTGTCTGTCTATCTGTGTGTGTCTCTGTGTGCATATGTGTGGCCTGCTATGGTAATCCTACTGTCCTCCCACATCTGATACAGAAATCCAGTATGAGGCAGGCTCTGTACCCACGACAAACGCAGAGACAGAAGTCCGGTCGGACAAAAGCAGGGTCCTCCAGCACCCAAACAGTGGATACACAAGAGTTGTCTTGGCATCTTGTTCTCTCCCTTTCAAGTATGCCCCAAGTGTGACATTGGCTAAGTGGACTTGTTAGGCAGGATATGACACTTTAAAGTGAAAAGGAAGAACAGAGGCCCCAACCTACATATTCTTTGGAGTTCAGAGGCGTTATCTCCACCCATTCAGGTCAGCATATTTTCCCCTGGGAAGCAGCTTATATTCTTTAATCACACATTTAAGGCCAATGACTGGCTTAGAGAACCTGGAGAGCCAGTGCGAAATCACCTACAGTAACTTCAGGAAGGGAAAAGTTACATTTCTGAAAGTTACTTTTCCTTGGTATTCATTAAAAGACAGCTGTCACAATTGACTTGGAATGTTAATAGCTGTAAGAGAGTACATCTTTTTGTAAGATCACCCCCCAAAATATTGGACTGATGATGCTGGTTTTTCAACTCTGAAGTAGACTGGCCTTGTTGACCAGGCCCCGATGCTTGTGGTGTGACCCTTAAAGTGTAAGTACAATTGGATAATCCCTGATTGGCATACTTAATTTACCTATGAGTCCCTATTATATGGTACAACGTGTACCCAGGGCTATAGTAAGTTGAATATCACTAGTGGCCAGCAGCACTTATTGTGCGACTACTGCGGTGGAAGAGTGAAACCATGGCTTTAGGTCTGACCTCACAGCCTTGTCGGGGAGCTTTTACACGCCCAACCCAACATGGCAAAATTAGCCCTTTTGCAAAGTCGAAACCTTCCTTTGAATATTTACAAGTCCCTTCTGGAAGGCCTTAGTGGCCCTGAAGGCAGTTTTCTAAATATTACAAAGGACAAGTTTCCTTGGTATTTTACATGTCCTGATAGTGAAAACTCAAAATTGTTGTTTTCACTGTAGTAAGGCCAGTCATACCATTTCCTAAAAGGGAGTTTCACTAGCCAGCGTGGTGAGTACGTGCTTCCATTTTGGACTGCCAAATATATTACTCCAAAATATTAAATTAATTGTTTTAATCAACCCGACTCATCGATGAAGTCAAATATAAAGGAACTGTTGCAAAATCATCCTGTGCCCTGGGCACCCCCCAACTTTTTGCTGACTGAAGCTGGTGGTAACTGATTTTGACTGACCCTGGGCTCTGTTTAAATAGGCCCAGGGCCAGTGCTAAGATGAAAGAAACACATTAGAATACAGTTACAAACCTAACATACACTCTAGTTCACTATGGTATGGTGGGGTACCCCTGTATTTGGCATGACCTACCCCATAAGTATATAATAGGGCTGGAGATTGAAACTACCTAGAAGTCTCCAGTACCCTGGGGCATGGCAGTTTAGAGGCCAGCAGCTTTTTCTGCACTTGCATGTGTGCACTGCTGAAGCCTGAGGTCAGTTTAAAAACAGCCCTGGGTGCCAGGACTGCATTTAAAAAGTAAATTGTACCCAAACTCGACTTTGGTGGTAGGGGCACTTAAAAATGGATAACCTACAATGTTTTGACAAATTAGGGACTAATAAAATGAGTTTTTATATGCCAGGGTAAAGTGAAATTTCACATTTCACTCCCCACATTGTGGTAAAGTGCTGCTCAAATTCGACTTTGATGCCGGGAGCACAGTAAACGGAGAATCTGCAATATTTCTACAGATTCAAACCCCTAAAGTCTCCCCTAATTGCACATGGGGTGGGGTTCCTGTAGATATAAGGGAAGTACGTTCTGGTGCTGGAAAATGGCCCAAGTCATTTTCCCCATTGCAAATCCCTTGTTACATAGGTTAACATGGTAGGAAGTTATGGATTAATAGCTATTGATAGGTGAGGACTAGCCGGACCGTTCAAAGACTTCCCGGAATGGTAGTAGTAAATCCAACAATATCATATTGTTGAATCTCTCCTAAAGTGTACATACAGGAAGTTATAAGACTTTCTTGTTTGTAAGTCCAAATTCAGCCTTCCAGTGGTCTGCCCTGATTGGTCAGAGGTAAGTGGATTAGCCAGGCTGCTTTGAAGAGGTGATAAAGAGCCCCTGGGTTTACCAACACTGCTTGGAAGGCAGTGTGCTGGTCCATAGGAATGCCAGGCCAGGGGGGGGGGTATCGTAAACCATGCGCTTCAAAGGCAGAGGGGAGGCATGGGTGTCAGTTACCCTTTTACACTCATGACCCAGAGTCGGGGCTATGCTTAAGGAAGGTATGTGCAGATGGTAGTGGGAGAGTCTAGGGAAATAAGCCATCCCTGGGGGTGTGTTTAGCCAAGTCTCAACTCTGCTGGAAAATCAGACATTATGGATTTGGAAGATTTGATGCACTCTGGGACAAAATAATGCCACACTCTACAGGATGTGGTCATCGCTTTGAGGAGTTACCCTGCTCATTGGTCAGGAGTGAGCCCAAGAACATTGCTGGACTCAGAAAGAATTGAAGGTCTGCACCCACTGAACCTGTGGAACTCAGAACGAAAAGCTGCACCAAGGAAGACTGCTCTTTCTGAACCAAGACAGGACTTCAGAAAGAGATGGACTGCTCCTGTTGTTGAACCCACAGCGAGAGATCTCAAGGGCTGGACCTGTTCAAACTTGTCTCAAGGACCAGTGAGTGGACTCCAAAGGGTAGTTAAGCTCAGCTCCTATTAAGCTTCAGATCCACAAAAGGTTCAAAAGCCTATACATGCAAAGTGGCCAGCTGACCAGTAGTCACTGGACCTGCTCTGGATTCCGCTGGTGTACCACATGTTGTGTCTCCCAGGTCCTGAACACATGGCGGGTGCTAGAGTGTGCTTTACCCATCCAGATCCGCAACATACAAGCCAAAGGCAAAAGATAGCGGTTTTTGGGAACAGATTCAGAGGCTCATAGTTTAGCACTACTTGTCGGCGCATGGGTAGCCTTGAATGCCATCCAGAACCAAGGCTCTTCACTGGACTGCTGGGTGTCGCCTATCCTTTGCGTTGAGCCCAGCACCGGTCTGTACCTGCAGAGTTTCCCACTGACCTCATTGTTGACGAGAAAAAAAAACATAACATTTTCTGAGTGCAAATGTAAACTTCTGACCGTGGCTAGCCCGGCTCCTGCATCTGACCCTGACTTCCATTGCGATCGGCCTGAAACAATTGACGCAGACCATCAAGTTTAAGGCTCATAGCCTACTGGTACGAGTAAAAAGCAGTGACTGACAAACTGTAAAAAACTTTTTAGAATGAAAAGCAGTGACTCTTTAACAACTTGGAAACATCTTAAGTCTGGTTTCCTGCATCTTATTTGTGCTATTTCGATGTTTATTTAAAGAAAAAAAGGTATACTATTTTTATGAATTGGAGAGATTTTTATCAAGTTTCTTATCAACTCTTTTGGTACTGATCAATGCTTTACACTTTTTCCCTTTGAGTTAATCCTCACTTCTCCGTGCCATATCGACCTAGAACTGAGCTAAAGTTTGTATTTAAAGAACCCCAATCGGACATGGCACAGAATAGTGGCATTAATACTTGGTGAGCTCTCACAAAAATCCCAATCCACTTTATTCCAAATAACTATTAAAAAATAGTTGTTTAATTATTTTTCAGTGCAACAATGAGTAGCAAAGTCCTTGTAGCCGCACACAGACACTAGTTGTTGCATGTTCATTTAGTTCAGTCTATTTTCGTAAATCGCATTGAGTTTGAGCACTTGGGTACCAATATTTTTTCATAGACAGTCTCATGTTCGATAGTCTTCTTTATTAAGATAGATTTCCCAAGCATTACACACAGTTGATTCTAACCAGCAAGCTTGTTGGTCAACTAAGACATTGTCTTGCTCAGGGCTAGAATGATTTAAAATATTGATCAGCACCTGTGCAACTATGAATTCTATTCCCAACCTAGCACAAAGTGCTGTTACCTATTCCTAACTACCTGCTTCTATCATTGACTAAAAGAAGGACCTCAGAACCTTGAACTGAAGTTGAGTAGGAGCCTAAAGACCAGAGGACCCTTGAGGTCACCCAACAGATAAATGTCTTAAGAGGGGCTCGTTTAGAGACATCGGCCACAGAAACATGGGTACCGAAGCAGGTCTGCTTGATGTGATAAGAGCTTGGTGTCGCATGTTGATAAAGCCAAGACTTTGAGGTCCTAAGTAAAAGTCAACATTGGCAAAGCCAATAATAGAGGGGATTTTTTTTATTTTTATAACCAATTTTAATGAAATTTTGACTGCATGACATATAGCATTCAGAGACACAATTCGCATATAGGCAATGACAGTTAAAAGAGTTGATACGACTACAACCAGGCTGCACAGAATTACATATCCCATAGTAAATGCACCATTTCCCCTGTATTCTGCTGTGTTTCTGAGGACAACCATGAGCTTTAAACACTATTTTTGCGTGCTATGCTCACCAGTCCACCCCTTTACGGCAACACTTGACGGCCGCTGGCGTACACTGCTTTCAGGTGCAGGCAGCATCCCTTTTAACGACCAGGCACGCCACCCCCAGAAAATTCCTCTCCACTCGTGGCCTTCTAAAGTCCTACACCAGTCAAGCAGTAGATTATGAAGGGTGAGGTCCCCTGGACGATCCAAGATCAAGGAGAGTTCCCGACCCACTACCACCCAATAAGGCTTCAGAGCCGGGCACTCCCATGCCATATGGGAAAACCAGCTGCTGAATGGGTGTAGCGTGCGTATGCGGTCAGGGCGCAGGTGGAGGGGTGCTACAGGCGCTGGGGGGCTAGGTAGGTAGCATGCAGATAGTTACACTGAACCATTCGCATTTGCGCAGAAATTGCCGTGCCTGCCTAGCTCCATTCGCCTTCGCCCAGCTCCCAACACACACCTCCGATCTCCTCCTAGCGCGTTCAAGGCCATCTGGGGCATAGATAACCAACGACTGATAGATCCTTGGAATAGCTCCTTTACCTTGGCGCCCAAGGAAGATCTTGAGTACTGGCTCTTTAAAACGCCAAGAGCTTCTTTGCTGATTGGCAAGATTGTGTGCGAGCTTCTGTCGTAATGTGATCTTGTGAATGTGAAAAGTGACTCCATGGTTGGAGGAACCAATTGATAGATGAATATCTGGATGATTGAATGCATGGCTACCTAGATGCATGCATGAATGCTTGAATTATAACAGCAAAGGTGGATGGAAGGCTAGATGAAAGAGTGAGTGATTGCATGGATGGATGCAGACAAATTACAGCAGTTTTACAGACCAAAACTAAATATAGCAGTGGTGATACTATCATAAACGATAATGAGTACCAACAGAGGGTCATCTCAAGCTTTGCGTCTGAGCTGCGAAGAACAAACCAGTAAAAACTATTTCTAAAGCAGCAGCCTGACCTTTCTAGCCGCTTTCCTTTTAAACAAACCAATAAAAGCAAACGTTGACTGTTTCAGCAGATAACCGTAACCACCATTTGAAGAGACTAAGGGACTGATTTACAAGCCACTTGCGCCACTTTTGCGTAATTTTTAATATGGGAAATGTGACGCAAAAGTGGGGCAAGGAGCTTGTAAATCTGCCCCCAAGAGAGATAGACGGCGCGATTCACAAAGGTAAACTGGCATTTGTAGACACTTGGGTGTAACGCTCCACTTTTTTACTATTCACTGTTTAGGAGTGGAGATTTGCACCCAGGTGAAGTGGACTTGCATCTCTAAATCCACACCAAAGAGGGGGCGGAGCCTCCTACATCTGAATTTACAAGTGTAAGATTGCCATTAGTAACTTTCCATCCATTGGTGGAGATCTTAACCTCTTGGGCGGAGACTTTACTACAGGAAGATATAGGGACTTTCAATTAAGTTTATTATTTTTTAAATTAATTAAAACTATTTTAATGTATATTATGAAATACAAATAATCGGCCTAATGTGACACTGACAGACTACGTTAGAAAAAAAATTAAACATTGTTCCAAAATTCATTCTCTAATTGCATTCCTGACCGCTTCTGATAGAATCTGCATGTCTTTGGCACTCTCTTTCAAATATTTGCACCTAAATTTCTCTGATTAACATCGGTTAAACTGACAACATATTAACAGTAAATGTAGAAGGGTCTGTGCAGTTGGCACTCTAGAGGTTTGTAGACCTTGGATATTTTAATTGGATCTACCAATGGTGAGTTGATAAAACAAGTACCTTTGAATGTAAATCTTGTTGCATTAGAAATAACTCAAAGTATTTTATCTTGATGCATGTTTTCTTTGCTACCACAGTAAAGCAGAATGGACAAGAAAGGAGAAACTGCATCACAGACACTATTAGTAGTAAGTATCATAAATAATGCAAAATTGTATTGCAAAACAGCAGGTTCATTATTATGAAGATAAACACCCGGCAGAGAGTTCATTAAGTGTTGGCCTAGTGCTACTGTAAGGATTTCCACCCATCTCCAAAGACAGCCAAACATTCTCAAGAGACTTGGGGGCATATTACCAAGCAATAGCGATAATTATCGCTATTGCTTGGTTAGAGACAAAAATTTACAGCTGAGCTGCGGCGATTTTTACCGCAAATAAACCTTGGTATTACCAAGGTTTATCGCAAATGCGATAAAAATCGCCGCAATGCATGAATATCGCTGAAAAGTCAACGATATTCATGCATTACCGAGCTAATGCTCTTATCCATGTTATCCACCTCCCATTGGATAACATGGCTAAGAACTGCTCAGGGCAGGTGTTAGCTGTTGGAGATATTCACGCATAGCGCGAATATCTCCAAAAGTTGGTAATAGGAGATAGCGATGTTAGCGACTGTTTCCAGTCGCTAACATCTTGGCACACCCACTTTGCATGTCATTAGTGATCAAATATCACTGACATGCAAAGTGGGGCCCAAGATGGTCGCTATCTCCTACTAGCTGTCGCTAACTGGTGTTAGCGACAGCTAGGTAATAGGGAGATAATTTTATCTCCACTTTCTTGGCTTTTAAAGACAAAAAAGCAGAGATAAACCCCCTTGATAATATGCCCCTTGGCTATCAAGAATGGCAGCAGCAGAGTAGAGATGCCTAAGATGACAAAATAGGCTTTTCGTAGCCTACAATAAATGCATCTTTTTTAGCACATGGTCATAGAAGTAAAAGACAGACTTTCTGGTGAGATAAATTCAAACGTATAAAAATGATTAAAAACTCAGTTAGTTTAAAAAGGGGGTACTGCGTTTAATGGAGCCTGGAGGGTATGGAAGTCTGGCCAAATGACCCGGATGCAGACAATCTGCAACATCTAGTGAAATTTTGTTGAACTCTAAAATCATGACAAATTGTAATGGGCCACTGTTGTTTCAAGTCTATAGATGAAGTGGCCAGAGACCACAACTGGTAATGTTATGTTAATTTAGATTTATATAGCGCCAAATTACCGACAGGTCTCTTAGCGCTTGCTTTGGGAACCCGTCCCGGCTTTCCCTGCTAGATAACCCCTACTGGGAATCCCCAAGGTGAAGACCAGGCATCCCATCGCGGTGGGGCCGTAGTGGAGATTAGGCACGCTATTGCCCAGAGTTGCAGAGTGTGTACCCATGATTCGAGTAGGCACTGAGGCGAGAATTGTCAAGTCCGTGGACATTTTGAGCGCAAGACCCTGCCGCGTCGGGAATTGAACCCTGGTCCCGGGTCTGACCTCTGCATCAGGGTCTGCCTCCTCAAACCAGTGAGCCACACTTCTCCATAGACCTGTTCAAATGTTAAGTCATTTAAGAGGTGGTACTTTTGTGTAATCTCGGGGATTCCTGGCTTGGTAAGGTTACAAGCTGAGTGGTGAACACTGGGTCTCCATAGTGTAGGCAGGAGCCATGTACGTTTTGGGAGAGGTGCAGATGCAGACCGATGGAGCTGGCAGAGCCAAGGTATTCACTACCAGCTCTGGAGGGGAGTACTGCGCTGAGGTTAACTCCAAATGAACAAAAAAATATTGAGACATAAAAAATACTGTATTCAAAGTATTTCTAGCAAAAAATTTGATTTGAAAGGCTTTAAAAGTAAATTAACCAAACTATTGGGCCCGACCCCAGCGAACAGGTCAAGAACTTAGGGGTGTGGCTTGACCCCAAGCTCTCGTTCGAGCACCATACAAGGCAGGTGGCAGGCACATGTTTTGGAGTCTTGCGTGATCTCCGTAAGACACTGGACATGCTGCCCACTACAGCGAGGAAAACCATGGTCCATACCTTGGTAACCTCTAGGCTGGACTATGGAAATGTCCTTTACCTGGGTGCTAATGTCAACTGCATACAGAGGATGCAGCATATCCAAAACGCAGCGGCCCGCATGGTTCTGATGCTACCTAAGAGAGCCCCCTCCAGAAGGGCCCTAGCTGCCCTGCACTGGCTTCCAATCAAGGAGCGAATCCTGTTCAAGGCTCTATGTGTAAGCCATAGGATTCTACACAGGAAGGGGACCACTTATCTACATAACCTTCTGACCGCGTATTCCCCTTCACGCCAACTGAGATCCAGCGGATTGGGGCAGGTCAAAATTCCCTCTATCAGGAGGGCTAGAATGGACGGCCGCTCTTTCTGCTTCCTGGCAGCTCAGCAGTGGAACTAACTCCCAGTGCACCTTCAGCTGGAGGTTTCGGAGACGGTCTTCCGCAAGAACTTGAAAACGTTCCTTTTCCCCAATTAAAATCCTGCCCATGCCTCACTGAATAGCTTTGGGTGGCAGGGTCTGAATGGTGGTGGGAGGGCGTTGGCAGCCTGCCTCTTGGTGGACGATACCGTAGCGCGGGGACACACTAGCCTAGTGTAACCAGGCGCTTTACAAACTTGCATATTATTATTATTATTATTATTATTATTGCAAATATAATTAGAAAAAATTCCAAAACATTTCCTACAATAATATAGTGGGCAGAAAAATAGTATTGTTATAAAAGGAAATAGATGTAACATTATTATAGTTTGCTTTTTTAAATATAGTCTACTAATAATATCGAAAAATTATATAGAAATATTCTACAACAAATGCATTTTTTACTTAACAATCAATCTCTCTATGTACAATATCTTTAATATTTTCATTAAAAAACACTGATATGTTTAAAAAATATCTACATTTCATACTTTTAATTAAAGTCAGTCGGAAAGGCTTCAAACGGCATTCGGTTTGTCTGAATCCGATTCAGAGCCGGTGTTTTCGACTGACTCGTAAACATTTCCGACCAACCAATTACGAGTCGGTTCGGACTAGCATTCAGAGAAACTAAGTCAGTCGGAGCTGACTCATATGGCTCTATGGACTGTTTTTCCGACCGAGCAATTACAATATCAGATTTGGACACCCGTTCCGAATTGGTGTGTCCGACACGGTCCAACTGTTGAAATCTGACTTATAGGGTTATAGCAGGGCCCTCTTCACCCGGAGGCCTCTGGTTAGGGCCCATGGTGGTACCCATGGGTCCTCTCTTTCCACCCATTAACTGTGTGGCAGGCCCCATGGGATGCCCGCCACAGGGTGCAAGGTTTTCCGCAACCACCTCACTTTGCAATGGGAGCCTGTGTTGTCGGTCGGAACACAGGTTCCCACTGAAGTCAATGTGAGTCCAACCAAACCGTGTTCAGAAACATCATAATCTGTCAGTTGGTCAGCCTACCCGAATCCGATTCGGTCAGAAACCCTTCCGACACAGTCGGTCGGAATGCTTTACGACCTACATCGTAATGAGGCCCTTAATGTGTATACACTATTAACATTTTTTAAATAGCATCTTTTCAAATCATATAATGCTAAACTCACCCACAAACATTGATTAGATCACATAAAAGGAGAGGAGTTGGCCTAACGGCTAGGGCGGTCGACCTCGAATCTGGGGAACTGAGTTTGAGTCTCGGCAATTACGTTGAACATCCTGTGATTCTGGGCAAATCACTTAATCTCCCTGTGCCTAACAAAAAAAGTATGTATCCTCATGTAATGCAACTGGTGCTATGTAAAGCGCTCTGATACCCGATTAAGGTCAAGTTCGCGCTATATAAAACTCTATAAAAAACAAAAAAAGTTGGTGAAATTAACTATTGCAACTCTAGTCCCACAAACATTAGTGAAAGTACATGCATTGAGATGAAGGAGAATGTATTCTTTTAAATCCAAGCCAATGAACACTGGGGAAGGTGCATAAACCTCTGGGGGTCAGACTAATTGTTTTACCACCAGTCCCACAAATATATGGAAGCCCCCTCCCAATATTGGGGAAAGTGCAGATATTTTGGGATAGAGGGTAGGAATAACTATTCTAACTTTCAGCTCCACAAACATTAGGGAAAGTCAATGTATTTGGGGGAGAGGCAAATGTACTATTCTAACTCCAGTCCTGCAAATATTGGGGAAAGATCATATTTTTGGGGGGATGGGTTGGTTTACCTATTTTAACTGCAGTTCTAAAAACATTGGGGAAAGGGCATATATAAAGTAGTCAGGTGTAAGGTTCTATCTCCAGTGCCATAAACACCAGCAAAAGTCTATATATTTGGGGGTAGGGAATGTGGGGGCAGATATATTATATAACACTAGTCCTACGCATCGTAAGTAAAGTTCATATATTTTCTTGGGAGTTTGGAAAGAGGAAATTTACTGTTTACACCACCTCAACCATTATTTCAGAAAGTACAGCTGTTGGTGGGGGGTGTTACAATTTATTGTCTTAATTCCAAGTACAATTTTTTTGTTTGGTAAATAAGAAAGTATATAAAAATCAATATTTTAAAACGCTAATTTTTTAGTTATATAATAAACAATTATTTTAAATATATTGAATTTTAGAGTAGAATGTAATTTAATGCAATTGTTTTTATATTTTTAACAAACCATTACTTATGTTCATCTCAACGATATATATCACCTAAAATAGTAAACCCAATTATATTTTTTAATTATTTTTCTTTAGTAAATAAAAAGTAATAAAATTATATTCACCCAATACCTACATAAATTATTGTTCCTTATAATAGAGAACAGCCGCCATAATGCTTATAATGTAATTGTAAGAATATTAACTAACAAGATTCTAAACTAAGTTATATTTATAGCTAAAAAACTGCCCATCCAATACCTGAACAAACCCCAATGCCTGAAAAAGTAAAATATACAAACATTGCACATCTATACAAATAATCATTTTATATGTTAAATAAAACAATCAGACCTAATGGAAATAAATAAGACCCAGCATGAACACCAAAATGTTGATTATGTTAATGTAGAGGTTTCCGCTTCTGGGTGCTCTTTAGAACTTACCTTCCTTCCTCTGATCTCTGCCTCATCAGTATCCGGTGTTTCTCTGCAACAGAGCCCAGAAGACAGGTTGTACAGTTTTATTTTTGGAAAAATTGCTTGCAGCCATCTTGGAATGATTTTTTTTCCCTCTCTCAACATCCTCTTCGCTCAAACAGCCAACATTTAGTCCGCATTTTGTTTTGATTGGATCCCTTTAGAATAGAGAAAGCAATCTGGTGGGACTCTCATTCATTCCGTTCTGTTTGTTTCATTTTTTTGGTACTTACTGTTATAAAGGCGGTGGTAAAGCCCTTTTTTATTGCAGCTTGTTGCTTGCTCTAGATGAATTTTCCTTTCTTGTTCACTTCAGTTACTACTCCTGTCCAGACCATTTTGCTGTGTCTCAATCCTCAGGAGGTTTTTAGATTTTTCTGTTTTGTGCTTCGAAGTAGTTTACGCTTTCTTCAGTATGCTTCTTTCATTGTCTTTGATTCGGTCCCCATTCTGGAATTAGAGCTTAAGAAAGAAAACAGTGTCATTTTGAAGACAGCACTTGGTAAAAATCCCTCTAGAATACAAATTTGTGCCAGCTCTTCCTTTTTCTGAATTCAGTATCTGTTTTGGGTTATATATGGTGTTTTAGTTTCTTGAGTGGCATATCTCATTCTTCTATATCGGTCTTTGCAAAGCGATTGCTTTTGTAGTGCGGACCTGCTTTGCCAACCACAAAGTGTGGTATGTTTTATTTCATCAGGTTTGAACTCAGTTGGAAAAAGCAATTACGGATCCTTACGGATCCTTTTTTGGGAAAAGTGATAGAGCGCTGTGCCATATACGACTCCACCTGATGGTAGAACAAACAGTCTTTCAAGGCTATTGATCGCGGTCTAACATTGGCTGCAATCCACATGCTGCGGTGCAGATTGGCAGGTTGCATCTGGCAGATGATGGGAGCACTGCTAGTCCTGCACTGAAAGACGGGTAGTCTTTCTCAAACCCTCATTGGCCTGAGATTGTGTCGATCACAAGATTCTCATTTCTATCTTGCGAGAGAAGATGGGTGTTGGGAGTGGGACTGCCCTGTGAGTGGGTCTCCTCTCATGTCTTATTATTTGATCTATATATTATTGCGCCTATCTAGCAGCGTCGTCAATGCAGCACCTCATACAGAACAAGAAATACAGTAACAAAGCGAGAACCTTTAACAGATGGTCCGAGATAAGATTGTGTTTGACATAGACTTTGAGTAGACAGGCTTTCAAGTTTTTCTGGAAGTGGAACAGTTGGGTTTAAGTCTGAGATCTTCATGGAATTGATTCCAGAGTCTTGTAGCTTGACAAGGGAATATGCTTTGAATATCTTTTGTTTTCTGGGTTTCAAGGAGTAGGTATGATTATTATATGGAGATTCTTTTCCCTCCTGTGGTGCGGAGGTTCCCTTTTAAACAGTTGCTGCTTCCAACAGGTAATGACCCATTCATCCAATGTCCCATGGGGCTTCATCCCATCACTTTCGATGCTCAGTTCAAACAGAAAGGAACAGGGTCTCTTGACCTGTGAGCTCAGTGTGCCTTTGTACTTTAGACATATCACAGCCACTTATCTGAGGGTTTCCTACATAAAGAGCATCTGGTGTTACAGACACACTCTGTTGCATTCTAGATTTGATGTCCAGGCAGTTCCTTAAGTTTAGCCTGTCAATGAGTCCATTGGTTTGTGGATTATGGAACAGTTTAGCAGGTTCTCCTAAAGCATCTAACAAATGCTGGATGTATTCTCTTCCTGGCATGTTCTGCCCTACCTTATTCATTTGGTTGGAAGCAGTCAACTACAAGCTTTGGCTCTCGTAGCAAATAGCATCTAGTGTACTTTAGAATGACTCCTGGACAACTATTCAATCTTTTATTTTTGTTGTTACAGCCGGCTGCAAGACACTCTGTGATTGCAGGGTTCCCTGAATCCTTTCTTGCACCCCTGGGAGGGCGAGCCTCCGGGTGCTATCTGATTAATACCTGCTCCCAAGGAGATTCAGCCACATTTTTTACATTCTCGCATCAACTAGAGCAGGGGTGTCCATTGTTGGTCTACAAGGGCGTGAGCCACACACATTTATAGGATATCCTAATGAGCTACATTTAAATTCATTTAAGCTGCTGATAATGAACCACTTTAGGGGATGGGTATCCAGAAAGTCGGGCACAGTTGCTGCTATTGTTGCATGTGTCTTCCATAGAGGCACTTGTGTCTTTTAAAGTACGCTGATGTTTCACACGATACCCGTTTGCCAAGAAAACGCAAAACCTTGCAAGACCTAACTAACAATCTGGGGCCCTATTATAGAAGGTGTCCCGGCAGGCGCAACTCGCATTTGCGACTGCTTTGCGTGCCCCCAGGGCACTTTGTTATTATAGAAGAGGAAGCAGACACTTGAGCGCCCCCTTCTATAATACTGATAGCACTGGTGAACTTAAAGCGGCAGCTCTATCAACAGATGGTGTTCCCTCATTTGCATAGGAGCTTGCCCTATGCAAATGAGGGAATTCCTTTGACTCTGCATCCACACCTTATCACAGACGCGAGCACAGAGTCAAAGACGCACTTATAGTGTGCCCCTGAGAGCAGCTGCCGAGGGTAAATGGGGTTCCATGGACCCGCCAGACAACCCCTTGCAGGCGGGTGCAGTCATTGACTGCTCCCGCCTGCAAGGGGATCGCTAATCCCCTTTTGAAACTGCACTATGAAAACAGGCGCAGCTGCTCCGTGTTTTCACATGAATGGGCTGCCCTGGGGGCAGCCCGAGTTCACGGCTGCCCTGGGGGCTGCGAGTTCACCATAATGGGGCGCATAGGCATTGTTTGCACTGACAATGCTAAAACTTAATATGGTCCAAGGAGTAAGTTCTGAATTTAAAACAGGCAAAAACCAAAGCTTATCATAGCTGCAGCAGCAAACTGAAGTAAATCATCAGTTGAACGGAAAGTCATGCAGTTTGTGTTACGAAAAATACAAAACCACAGTAGATGTGCCTATAGGTTGCGTGTGATATGTCCATTTTCTAGTTTTGTTAGACGTATGGAGGGTTTGTTTCAGCCGTTTTCCTGTGTAGAGCTCTGGTGCCTTTGGGTAATGTTCACACTGAAAGTAACCTTAACCCCTTCGCTGCTTTTGTCGGCCAACGGCCGTCACGAGCACTCCCGCTGTAGTGCTGCACACGTCCATTGGCCGGCGTGGCCCGCCTCTTAATTAAACCGCCACACCGCGGCGGAATTCGCGCTGTGTTTAACATTATATATTAATTGAATACGTTTGTAGATTCACACAAATGCTTGTGAATCCCTAAATATCTGTTGTAGTATTTCAAGGGTGATGTGTGGTCTAGTGGCTGAGCTGTTGACATCGGAACCTCGTGACCTGCAATTCCAATCAGGTTTCTAGCTATAAACTATAGCTATTTAAAAGCTATTGCTATTATTATATGCATTTCATTACAAAAAAAATCTTTCTTTCTTGTGGGGAGCTTTTAAGCCATTTGGCTATACTTAAAAGAAATATAGGTCAAGGGAACATATCCTCCTATGTTTGGTTTGCACAAACATATTTTGGTGAAAAGTGACAGTTTAGGGTGGAAAACATTATTCAGTTGGACCTTATAAGAGACGGCTTCCTTCCTACTGCTCTGAGTTTAAAAGTGAACATTACTTTTACACTTTTACCTCCCATTATAGCTCCTCTGAAGGGTTGCAGCTGCCTGTCCACAGACCTACCCAGCATGCACTTCTTCAGTGTGCCCCAGGCTCCTCTCTAAAAGGAAATGGTGCACAGAGGAGGGTTTCTTACATCAATCTTTCCACTGTTAGATGACTGAGAACAATGGACGTTTTTTATGGTCCTGATCTACTTTTGTGTCTCCTCTGAGGACTGGACCCCCCCTGCCCGCGTCAGTGGATGTGGTATGAAGGAAGGTGCTACCTGTTTTCCAACGAGACCAAGTCCTGGGATGCAAGTCACGCGTTCTGCGCTTCGCAAAACGCAAATATGTCTACGATAGCAACTCTACAGGACAAGGTAGGATGATGATGGATGCCGGTGTGTGGCAGTAAGATATGTATGTGTTACCCACAGGGTATATCATGATGTTTTTATCTTTAAAAATTACCCCCGTTGGGGAAACCCCATCACCTGCAGCAATGAACTTATATGGACTTCTTGTCTTCCCATTCCCACCCTGGAAATGGATTTATTCCTGAACTTGACTTAGTGAATATCCAACTGTTTTCTAGATAGTACTGGGTGGTGGAGAGGTTTTTAAGTACCCACAACCTCTGGGAGTAGATTTACACATGCAGAATTCTGGGATAATATAGTGCAGGAGTGTATCTCTATAGTGTTAATTGTCTTTATCTGAGTTGGAAAAGTGAATTTGCCCTTTAAATTGAACTTACACATGCAAATGTTCTTGTGAATCAGCCCACAAAAATGAACTATTAATTAGCACATACCCAAGAACAGGTGATATTGGCGAACGCTTGTGGTATCATCCCACAAGGCCTGAGTAAACATTGACACATCATCGCTCATGTGGGTGTTTCTGGACATTTCCTGGTAGAAAAGAATTAGGGGCATATTATCAAGAAGGGCGTTAAAATCATTGCCGCTTTAGCAGCAAGAAACTGCCGCTAAAGCGGCGATAATGGGCTTGCTAATATGCCCTTGAGAATTCCAATAGAAGCCCATGTTCACACCAGAACATGAACTTCTATGGGAATTTACAAGGGCATATTATCAAGCCCATTATCGCCGCTTTAGCGGCAGTTTCTTGCTGCTAAAGCGGCGATGATTTTAACGCTGTTTCTTGATAATTTGCCCCTTAGTGTTTTTTAAACTCACCCTTTTTGCCTCTCTTTACTATGAATCTGTAGAGTTGGTTGTTGACTCCCTGTATCAGACTATCGAAAGAATACTAGCATTTCTTAAAACATCCAAAAAAAACTATGTTGAAAGAGAAAACATCCAAGATAATAAAAATGAAAATAGTTGATCCGTGAACTCTCAAAATGTTACAAAGATTGTTAAAGCTGCAGCAGATGAAAAAAACATAAAGGCCTGTATGTGATAAAACATTTCTTGGTTGTGCAGGAGGCAGTACAGGAGGCTGGAGACTGAGTCTCACCGCCTGAAGGTGGAGTCTTCAGACTCTAAACACTGTTGGGACCCTCTATGGATGCCCTAGAAGGAGCATTTAAATGGTGGCTTCATGATCATAGAAAGTATCACCCCTCTAGATCTGTGTTGAAAGGAGAGTTTTCTTGTGATTTAAAGACCTGTATCTCTCGCCTGTCAAGACTGTTGGCTGTATCAATACTCTATTCTGCTGCCATTGTGTTGAGTAACCACCGTCATTAACCAGTCTGATCTTCGGTTGCAGGCCATCGTTACCCGTTTAAAAGACTCTAAATATTATTGGGTTGGACTTCGGAATAAGGACGGGGAATGGAGATGGCAGGACGGCTCTTGTTTAAGGACCGACATGTAAGATTCCTTTGTTGATCTTTCCTGTAAAGCTAACAAGAGTAACCTTTCTAGTCCTCTTCAGGTCACTATCACTCCATAGCCAATGACCTGTATTCAAATAACCCTACCCCTCTTTAACTGAGTGCCAACGTCAGTAGTCAACACTTTCCGGCAAGTTCAGCAATTTACATAGATGCTCATTACGTAGACGTTGGACTAGAATACACTCCAACTAGGATATAGGTTGGAACCCTCAGTAAGCTTTGGAGTTATTCTTTTTTGAAAATCCAAAAGTAGATTGTGCGGGTCCTGTGGTGGTTCCCTGCATATTTTGTTTGGTAAACACTGTGTTGTGCTTACATATGCTTGTTTAAGGTTCCAATTAGAACCTTTATGTGTTGTCATGGTGCTCTGTGGTGCCTGTTCTGAAACGAGTCAGTTGGTGCCTCTCTTCTGTGCTGAGAGGAGCGGTGGCTTGTTTTACCCACAAATAAAGTCAGAAAACTATATTGCCGTGTCCTGTGGTGAAAAGCTAGGTTGGAGGACACAACACTATTTTTTGCGACGAGGTGATTTGTTAGAGGAATTGAGGGATGCTCAATGGTTTTCCAAGATTGATTTAGCATCCGCATACCATCAAATCTTGTTGGAGGATGAATCGCGTCATTACACTGCTTTTAATTCACCTTTTGGATCCTTCCACTTTTGTAGGATGCTGTTTGGCCTCGCATCCGCGGCTTCAGTGTTCCAAAGGGTCATGCAGTCTGTGCTACGAGATTTGAAGGGCGTTGTCATCTTCCAAGATGACGTACTTATTTTTGCAAAACATTTAGAGGAGCATGATAAGATTTTGAAGTCTGTGCTTGGCATCTTTGAGGAAAAAGGAATTGTTGTAAAGAACAATAAGTGTGAGTTCTGGAAAAGAGAGATAGAGTTTTTAGGACATCTAGTGTCTTCTGATGGGGTAAGTCCCAGACCTGGTTTGGTGAGAGCTGTTGTTGAGTGTCCTTGCCCCAAAAATAAGGCTGAGTTACGTTCCTTTTTGGGGTTGTGTGAGTTTTACTCGCGTTTCATTCCTGACTATGCCAGCAAGAGGAAAGTACTTTCCAATATGCTGAGGACAAATGTCTCATTTATATGGGATCCTAACTGTCAGGAGACTTTTGAGTTGGTTAAATCTGAAATGGTTAATACCAAAACACTCAGAGCATATGATCCGGCAATTCCTTGTACTATCACCGTTGACGCTAGTAATTATGGTCTAGGGGCAGTGCTTACACAATCTGCAGGTGTGAATGATGCTTCTATTAGCTATGCGAATAAAAAGGTTGTGCCGGGGCTTGAAGATTTAAATGTTTCTGCTTTGGAATAATTCCAATAAAATCACATTAATTAGTGCAGAGCGTATTTATTGGCACATCAAGTGAACAGCCAACACGTGTTTCACCCCTAATCGGCCAGCAGGCCTGGGGCTTCTTCAGGGCAATATTGATATAATTATATAATTCCGGCTTGTAGCGTGGTCGACTTGCTATCCGATTCGACACAGGAGAAACCAGGCATTGCGCCGTGACTATTAGATTAATCGTTTATCTTTATGACCACACTACAAGCCGGAATTATATAATTATATCCATATTGCCCTGAAGAAGCCCCAGGCCTGCTGGGATAATTATATCAATGTGATTTTATTGGAATTATTTCAAAGAAGAAACATTTAAATCTTCAAGCCCCAGCACAACCTTTTTATTCTCTATCTAAACAAGGGGGTAAGGGGTGTCCCCCTGCTGAGGGCTGAAGCGCTAACAGATTGGAAGCTCATTAAACTGGCTAGTAAGGGCTTGTGATCTTGTTACCCCTTCAACCTGGGCTACTATTAGCTATGCCTCTAGAGTTCTGAGAGATCCTGAGTTGAACTATTCTGTGATAGAAAAGGAGCTTTTGGCATGTTATTGGGCATGTGAAAAATTCAGAACATACATTTTGGCAGGAAGTTTGTCATACAAACTGATCATAAACCTCTGCTATACATCTTGGGGGGAGAACGTCTCCAGTATGCCACGCCTCGCATTGCACGGTTAAACACCAAACTCCTGCAGTACGATTTTACTGTTAAGCACATTCCTGGAAAGCAGAATGTAAGGGCTGACATGTTGTCAAGAATACCCTTAAGTGAGGATGATACTGTGGATGTTGAGGAAGACAGGGACGATTGTTTTATTGCAGCTGTGGATGCTGTTGAAAGCAAATCTTGCAGTGAGATTGAATGGAAGGAAGCGTTGAGTCAAGATTCCAGTCTTGCTGAAGTTAAAGAATACATTGTGAAAGGTTGACCCAGGGAGAGAAGTGTGTCCCTGGCTATCCAGTCTTTTTGGAAAATGGCAGAAGAGTTGTCCATTGAAGACGGAGTAGTCATGAGAGATGGTAGATGTGTGCCTCCTCTGAATGTCCGTACTAAATTGGTTGACTGTGCACATGATGGCCATCTGGGGGCAACCATGACTAAAAGGCGGGTCAGGCTGCATTATTGGTGACCCTCAATGGAAAAGGATATAGAGGCGAGGGTCAAGGAATATGTAGTTTGTAGTGGCGCAGAAAAGGGGTTGAAAGTTGTTACTCCTCCCCTTCAGCCCATTCCCTTCCCCACGAAGACATGGCTTAAAGTGGGCGGCATTGACATGGTTGGCCCTTTCAATTTTCTACCACACAACATACGGTTTGCATTTGTCCTTATGGATTTCCATAGCAAGTGGCCTGAAGTCAAGTTCTGCTCCTCTCCCACAGCTGGTAATGCTATCCTGTTTCTATAAGAGATTTTCATGCGGGAGGGGTTCCCGGAGGCCCTTGTCTCGGACAATGGGGTGCAGTTTGTCAATCAGGAAATGAGTGTGTTCTTGAGTGAATCTGGTGTGTAGCATCTTAGGAGCTCTGTTGGAAACCCTCAAACCAATGGTTTGGTAGAGAGGATGAACAGAGTGGTGGTAGAATGCATCAAGTGGGCAAAGAGTCATTGTTAGGACGTTGAGGGTGCGGTTCGATCTATGCTCTGGTTTTACCGCACTACGCCACATTCCCTAACCAAGGTGGCGCCTTTCATATCCCTCAAAGGTAGAGTACCCACTTCTGCACATTAACCTGCTTGGCTGCTAAGAACTGTTTGTGATAAAGTATCATGTTGGGTTGACAATGATGCGTTGGAAACTCGAGTTAAAACTGTACAAAAGAAGATGTCTGATAGGTACAATCAAAAAAAGTCTGTTAAAACAGCCAACATCTCTCCTGGGGATTTGGTTCACATCAAGAGCTCCAACTTTGTTAAAAAAAAGTTGGCAGGTGAGGAAAATCGAATTTTATATGACCAGGTATGTCCCCTATCGTGTACCCCAACGTCCCATGTATGTGCATGACCTCCGTGCATTTTCCCTCCATGGCCGAAAATGAAGACGCAAATGCATTTGCGTCCAACGTTAACATGTTATCTACCAAGTTCTCCAAGAAAGCAACATTAATTTGGTTTCTAAACCTATGTTGCCAACGTCTTTACATGGTGCACTTTAACGCGAAGCCATGTTTTCCTGGCTCTGCCGAGCTAGGCCCTGAATTGAGGCTCCGAAGTCTCTTCTGTCTCTGAAAGCTGCCATTCAAGGTATGCATCCCTGACCTCTGCCTTACTTCCTGCCCAGCGATGCGGTGCCCGGCTCGGCCTGGCCTGCTTGCCTGCCAAGACAGTATTTTGCCTACAGTTATCTGTTCAGCCTCCTCGAAAACACATTCCAGTCTAGTGAAATAGGTAAACATCTCCCCAGCTGCAGAGTAAAAGGCCCGGCCTTCCTGTCTCCTTGCAAGCAATTTACAGCACCCGTTACCATGGTAGGCCCATGGCCCCCGCGCATTGTACCAAGACACGTATGCACTCCCTAGCATTCAGTGATGTATGGCACCTGCCCGAGAGACCTTTTACTTCAGACAACACATCCTCCAAACATGAGATATCAGATAGGTTATAGGTATAGGTCGTTCTGACATCCCAGACACCGAGACTCTTCTACTAGAGCTAAAGTCAAGTCCCCCAGCTCTCCCCAGTTACACGTCCTCTCCACGTCATGCCAGTTGCGCGCGCATATAGAATAAAGGTTTCTGCTGACCCTGCAGAATCCTCCTATGCATCCACCCACTTATGACCCTTCTTGTGACGTTTTCTAGCACACACCTCCGTGTACGCCTATTACACGCCTTCTTTTACGCCCATATGTTCTTATCTGCTCCTTTTCACTTGTCACGCCTACTGTATTCAATGCAATTATACTGTTTTACTATATATAATGTGTGATGTTAATAAAATGTTGAATGTCCCTTCCTGAACCTTCTTGGTGATGGAACTAGATGTCCTGCTTCTCGAGATGCATAATTAAAGCCCGTATGACTCAGATACCACGGACTCTGCCTCTCATTTTATTGAGCTATCCTTTATTGTCATTTAATGTATAGAAAAATAGTCCGGTAAATTTTATTTACCACATAATCTGGCGCCCGAACAGGGACCCCTCCCCCTTCCCCACGCGCTGGCGATGTAACGCAGGCCTGACCCCTTCTACAGTCGTGACGGATCCTGTGCACACCTGCAGGTTTTCCTGCTAACTCCCTCAGGCCCACGGAGGAGACGGAGACTGCGGTCCAGCATCCAGACGAGGCGGTGAGGAATGCGGAGAGTCCCGACCAGAGCCCGAGCCGAGAGAGCAAGGTCCGAGGTATCCAGAGGCCCACCTGTTCTGAAGCGCATGCGTGGTAGACGCCGTAGCAGTCCAGTCCAGTCCAGTATCGAGTTTCCGAGGCCTTCAGTTTTGCTTCTCGGTGAGTACCGTTGTTGGGAACGCATCTAGACGGGTTCATTTATTTGTGCCCGGTCAAGACGGGTCTGGGTAGACAGACTCGGTCCAGACGTGTCCACTTAGGTGGATGCGGTATGACGTGTCTCTTTATGGGACCGGTATGTCTGTACTGTCTTAGCAGTACATCTAGTGATTCAGAATTCTAGTATTGTTTTCTTGAGATTTTCAGTATTGTATTTTATGTACCAGGTAGTATCTGTTCGAAATGTTTTAATGTGGTTTTATGTCGTGGTATGAATGATTGTTTGCAATTCTATACTGTGTTTATTGTGTTCACGTTCAAGTAAGCGCCAAGATGCCGCTGTTCTCGAAATTACGTCAGATAGGAACTAGGAAAGGGATACTCGAGGAAGCAGTTCCCGTCCCGCCTAGGGACACTCCCGGACATTTTATGTACCATAAGCATGGCTTAGATGCCATACTGTACTTAGACTTATGGGTCGAGTATACTAAAGATCTGG
Organism: Lissotriton vulgaris; assembly: GCF_964263255.1. Lineage (NCBI taxonomy): Eukaryota > Metazoa > Chordata > Amphibia > Caudata > Salamandridae > Lissotriton > Lissotriton vulgaris. The sequence goes on from NW_028247623.1 coordinate 821,793, forward strand.
AAGAGAAATATAGATGGCCTGTTTCAGGGACATGGGATGCTGAATGCATCATGAGAGTAGAGGAAGCACTATGGAAAAAGAAAGCCAGACAATCCCAGAAAGATGCTATAGAATTATGGCGTAAAGAAGCGCATAGAAGAACAGAGAAAGAAATTAGAAAAGCAGAGAAAAGTAGAGAAGAATCAGAAAAAGCCTGAGAAAAAGAATTACTAGAAGAAGGTGAACGAGTTAGAGCAGAACAATTAGACCGACAAAGAAATGCCCTTATTCAAGGCATGTATCCTCTTCTCGCCGAGGGCCTGCCCAAGGCGACCCCGGAAGTACCCAGTAATTTACAGCCACCATTGGTTCCAACTAAACTCCGTCATAAACAGACCGCAGCCGATATTTTTCTTTCATCTTACTTAGATGACAATGTTCCAGACTATGCAATCAGAACCCCGACTGTTAATCCTCACATTCCTGTTCAAGACTCGGTTGCGCCCACTGTTTCTCCTGTTACTGGTCCTGTCACAGGTCCTGCCACTGGTCCTGTCAATCCCGTCAATCCTTTTCATACGCCCCCACCTGCAACCCAGGGCCAACCGACATTACCTGTACCTATTTTTCCGGTTCCACCTCCACTGACATTACCACCAGCACAGCCAGTAATTGTCGATGATCAAGCAGCAGGAGGGGCAGTAGGAGGTCTCCCTATCACCCCGCCTCAAGTTAAACGAACCACACTCAGAGAAGCAGCATTACAACGTACACCGAAAGTAACTACGTACACAGCCCTTAAACAGTTCCTTACTGATTGCATATATGATCCGATACCAGGCGAAGATCAGATGATATTACATTCAATACGTATACGACGTGTTACGAATTATTTGACTCTTTTTCCAGACATGAAGCAACATCTAGACAACATATATCATTTTATTAGAACAGGAGAGAAACCAGAAAGTATTCACGAAGCCATGGCACACAGGAAAGTGGAGATTCAAACTATGATCTTACAGTTTTTAATAAATTGTTTGATAAGGGAACAAGACCAGCCAGGTAAAGATAAAAACGAGATGAAAACTCTGTTAAAATGGAGTGACAACATAGCCGATGGTAAACATAGTAAACAAAGTTGTATAGAATCTATGTACAGAAGGATCCGTAAAGAAATTATAGAAATACACGCAAGGGAAAAAGAAGCAAAAGAAGCCGAGAGAGGTGATGGTTAAGTCTCAGAAGACAGTGATATAGAAGCCGAGGACCCAGACAGAATAGCCTATGTAGGTAGGGCGAACCCCTTTTACAGACCCATACGCCCAGAATGCAAGAAACGTTTTCTTCCTCCCATACCAGAACAATGTTCTCTTGAGCATTTATTCCAAGCTACCGATAAAGTATTGAAACATCGATTAGGTTACAGTGAACTTAGTACCATGCGAGAACAAGAACTAGCCCGGTCAGCAGTCCAATGGGCCGGCAATTCTAGAGTATATCAAGATGACGTAGTAGCCCAAACGTTTCTGAATCTTTCCCCAGACGAACAGCGATTAGCTGGTATGTACATGATCCAGCACCTCATTACACTGTATGAAAGTCAGCATTCTGATCCAGGTCCCCTACATAATGTATTGGAAGAGTTACTACTAAAAAGATGGAGAGGCCTAGGTACCGATTTAATTAATGTCATTCTAGAACAGAGCCACAAGTACAGAACTTTCCTGACTCCACATTTTGTTCCCATTCCACCCCCAGTAAGGAAAACATTTTACATAGACAGACAGAATCCTTTACGAGAAGTACACCCTGTTCAGACAACGGGGGGTACACTTCAACGAGTATTTGTTTACACCCCCATAACGAAAATGGAATTATTGGAAATGAAAAAATTAGTACCGTGCCATGATAAAGACCCGGCAGGGTTCCACCGCGAATTAAAAGACATGCTCCGCATGGGAGAGTATACATATCCCAATATACTTAAAATGTTAAAAGTACTGTTGCCCGCTGGCATTTACGAGAAACTGAAAGAGAAAGAATGGGAGGTGGGAGAGAAAAAGATTGAATGGGCAGCATTAGAAAACGAAGAAGATACACGAGTCCCTGGTACTGGTCTCGGGGCCCTAGCCAAAGCATTGCCCGAGTTATTAGTACAGGCTTTGCCAAGATTACTAGCAACTAAAAAGGAAGACTGGGATGCGATCTCAGCCTGCAAACAGAAACAAGATGAAGACACTAGTGATTTTTATTCCAGATTCGAGAAATGTTTCATTATTAATAGCGGTCTGAAAACAAGTAGTGAATCCTATCCATATCTTTTTGTGACCAAATTAGTAGAGAATTCCTTACCACAGGTTAAAAATAGAGTTCTGAAAGTCGAAAGTACATGGCAAGCTAATACTCCTTCCCAAATGTTACAGATGTTACAGTATCACCAGAACAGAATCAGAGAAGAACACGAACATGAACAGAGACGTATTAAAGACACGAAAATGAAAGTACTAGTTGCCCAGTCCGTTCCAAGTGACAGCCAGAAGAGGGGTACTACCCAGACTAGTCATTCTGCAGCTCCCGTTAAAGGGAATTGCAATTATTGTAAGCAGCCAGGTCACTATATAAATTAATGTACCGTTCTGAAATACAATATTGCTACAGGCAGGACGAAAGAAAGACCGCGTCCTCCTAGACAAGATCAGGTTCCGCAAAACATTCCACAGAACACACGATCTCCTCAGAACCCACAACAGACAGTAGCGGTACCCCAACCCCAGCCCATAGCTGCAACTCAACATGTCACACAGCAAATGTACCAGTATGCCCAGTCAGATTATCCCGAATATCAGCAGTACTCATGAAACTGCCTAGAGAGGGAGGTTGGCTTGCCCCTTATTGAGGTTCCTGTAGATCAAGAGGGTCCCTATGTACATAGTCAGGTATTAGGGAAAGACAGAAAATTTTTGATTGACACAGGGGCGAGCTGAACTACCATCAGTCATGACGAGGTTCCAGGGGCACCCCTCTCAGGCTCACAGAATGTTTCCCTGGGATTTTCAGGAAAGCCTATTGTTAACGAAGTGTCAAAGCCAGTTTCCCTAGAAGTTGGTCCGTTATCCCGTACTACAGACTTGTTACTTACGAAATCATGTCCAGAAAACTTGCTTGGTATTAAAACATTGAAAGCACTGGGAGCAGTGATTTGTTGTTCTCCTGAAGGAGTGAGATTATTTTTACGTGATTTTAAAGGTCATTATGTGTTAAGAGATTTTGATCCACGATTGCAGAATGTACCACAGCATTTATGGGCACAAGGTCCGACTGATGTAGGTTGCATGCATATTACACCATATCGTGTTACGCTCAAGCAAGGTGTTGTACTACCCCGAATCCGACAATACAAATTGCCACCTGAGGCTGTAGCAGCCTTGTTGAAAATTATTGACGAGCTCATTGTTCAAGGAGTGGTTGTAGAAACTGACTCCAATGTATGTAATTCTCCAATCATCCCGATTCTTAAACGAACTGACCCAAATGCACCTCCAGTCTACAGACTGGTGATCGACCTTCGAGAATTAAATAAATGCATCATACCCCAGTACCCGGTAGTCCCAGACATTTCTTCCCTATTGACTGCCATTGACTCCGAAGCAGCGTTCTTTACTGTAATTGATCTCAAGAACGCCTTCTTTAGTGTCCCCATTCATCCGGAAAGCCAGTACCTTTTCGGATTCTGTTTAAATGGCCGTAGCTTCAAATTTGCACGTGCACCTCAAGGGTTCACAGAAAGTCCTAGTATTTACAGTCAAGCACTGAAACGACAACTAGACAGTATTCACATGCCAACTGACACTGCCCTGCTCCAGTACGTCGATGATCTATTGATCACTGCCCGTACAGAACGTGACTGTGAACGTGCATCACTGACAGTCTTGTATTTTCTAGCCGAAAAGGGGCATAAAGTATCCCCTTCGAAGCTCCAATTCTGTGCCCAGCAAGTGGTTTACTTAGGTCACTTGCTGTCCAAGAGGGGGAGGCAGCTGACACCTGACCGTATCCAGTTAATTGCACATTTGCCACAACCCAAGACACAAAAGGAAGTACGGGCCTTTATTGGCCTTACTTCTTACTGTAGACAATGGATTCCCCAGTATGCATATCTAGCCAAGCCACTCATACAGTTGACAACACAGGAGGCAGCGACATCGACTGTCCTCCCTTGGACTCAGGAAAATACACTTGCTTTTGACGAACTCAAGAAAGCCCTATGTCAAGCACCTGTTTTAGCGACACCATGTTACAACAAACCTTTTACACTTTTTGTCACTGAACGCGACGGCACAGCGTTGTCTGTGCTCACACAAGATCAAGCTGGAAAACACAAGCCCTGTGCTTATTTTTCTAGTACATTGGATCCAGTAGCCCAGGCTCTGCCTGCGTGCCTCAAGTCAGTTGCAGCCACAGCTCTAGCTATCAGACAAAGTGATTCCATAGTATTAGGACATCCTCTGACAGTACATGTTCCACACTCCGTGGAAGTTCTTTTAAACCGAACACAGACTCAGCACTTAACCATAGCACGACTGACAGGATATGAACTGACACTGTTTCAGCCACACATAGAAATTAGACGTTGCAACATACTGAACCCAGCTACTCTGTTACCCTCAGTTACAGCAGATCCCGTACCACATGACTGTGTGGAAGTCATTAATACCGTAACGAAGCCCAGACAAGACTTGACTGATATTGCATTGACTGACCCCGACCTGACACTTTACGTGGATGGTTCATGCATGAGAACAAGTACAAGAGAGCTAGTAGCCGCATATGCAGTGACCACTGAAACTGAAGTCATAGAAACACATCGTATTGACACACTGTCTGCTCAAGCAGCAGAGCTCATTGCTCTGACCCAAGCCTGCATACGAGCCAAGAACCTAAAAGTTAACATATACACGGATTCACAATACGCATTCGGAGTCGTACACGACTTCGGCGTTCTCTGGCAAGAGAGGGGTTTTCTGACCTCCCACGGTGCTAAGATACAGCATGGTCCCCTCATTCAAGCTCTGTTAGAAGCAATACACTTGCCTACAGCCATAGCCATCATGAAGTGCAAAGCACATACGAAAGTCACTGATTTTATTTCCCAGGGTAACGACCTGGCAGATCGAACAGCCAAGCTTACAGCTCAGACTCATACAGACATTCCAGCTGATACGACAAAGACAGAAGTACCATCACTGACACATTGCATGACAGTCAGGGATCCCACACAAGATGTACTCGACATACAGACACATGCCACTCCAGACGAAATCAAGAAATGGTCTGAACAAGGAGGGGTCCAGACAGATCAGGGATGGTTGACGAAAGGAAAAGCCACATGGTTTCTCCCCGACTCAATGGTTCAAGTTATCATCAATACAGCACATAGTCCAGCACATTTAGGAGAAAAAGCCATGTTAGACAGCATCCAGAATATATGGTTCAACAAGCATTTACGTGCAGCAGCGAAACAGAAAGTACGTACCTGTATGATCTGTTGCCAGTTCAATCCAGGCAAAGGCATTCCGGTGGAACAAGGTGGATTTCATCCTCCTGACCACCCTTTTGAAGTCCTCCAGATGGATTATATCCAGATGGACAGATGTCGCGGATTCAAGTACGTCCTTGTAGTTGCATGTGCCCTTTCCAGATGGACAGAAGCATATCCAGTCCCAGATTACACTGCCGTAACCACTGCCAAGCAGTTGGTTTGTGAATATTTCCCACGATTTGGTTTGCCCCGTGTCGTGTATTCAGATAATGGACAGCCATTCTCGTCCGAGCTTATGAAACAGGTATCACTCCTGTTAGGATACCAGTGGAAGTTCCACTGTGTACGACATCCCGAGGCAGCTGGCCTTGTAGAAAGGCACAATCAGACTCTGAAAACACGTTTAGCGAAAGTCTGTGCAGAAAAAGGCGTGGATTGGATGGTAGCCCTGCCGGTTGCCCTCTTTTACATGCATATGGTAGCCCATTCCAGAACTGGTTTGTCCCCCTATGAGATAATTTTCGGTCGTCCCCCAAACATGTGGGGTACGCCTATGCCTCGAAAAATAACCGATGTTGACAGTAACATGCTGACAGATTACCTAGCTTCCTTGATGTCTGCACTACAATCTTGTCGTTCACAGGTCGCAGCTGCCTTCCCGGACAACACCCAGGTGAAACCGCATGAAATCGTTCCAGGCGATCTCGTCTTCGTGCGCAATTTCGACCGCTCAAGCCCTCTGGAGCCCAGGTGGAAGGAACCCAGACTAGTTTTGATGACCACGCGGACCGCTGTAAAGATAGAAGGAAGAAAAGGCTGGCTCCACTCCAGCCACGTGAAGAAACTTCGTGGACTGTGTCCAAAGACTTTTTTCAAAGACTGCCATGATATAGACTCTAAACTCCCCCTGTTAGAAAAAACTCCGCAACAGGAATACCGAACTAAGTTGAGGTCTAGTAAGTCAGACAGCGTTTAATTGTTTAAGTCCCCCTCGGGTGAAGCGGTTAGACAGGTTTCTGACATGTATGAGATAGACCCACATAGTGAGAGAGATAGACAGAAAGCCAAGAAAATGAAATACTGTAAAAATCTGCACAGCAGATGTATTATCACGTTACTCTTTATGTTTTTTCTGAGTCTTACGATTATTGGTATAAGCTGGACATTACATGTTTTCTTTCCTCCTCATGGTTCACATGTACATACTTCTTTCAATGATACCGTAGAGCACACTTTCAGTGACCTGCCCCCACACGAACTTTCCTATCGACTTGCACTGCGCAACAACACTTTTATAAGTATGTTACACCATTCTCACCAGACCAGCAATGCCACCAATTGTTGGGTATGTGGCCGACTTCCTCCCTATCAGAAATACAAGGGAGCTCTGCCTCTCTTTCCTTATCCGTTTTCACACAATGGTTCGTGCGGAGCATGGTTTACTTTAATGTCATCATTAGACAGTGAGTCCAAAGTTTCCCAAGGCAATTGGATATGGGGAGATCTGAATACAGTTATGAATAGAGCCTGTTTCCCAGACAAGGAGGGTCTTCCCCAAAGGACAGGAACCGATCTAGAAAATGAAGTGTATGGATTAGGGAATTTTACACTTAATCTCATGATTCTGAACGTCCAGTCCGAGACTAATGTGGACTTGCCATCTATTACAGTTTTACCAGTGAAAGGTGAATTATGCATTAGGAAGAATGGTTCAGTACACCTAGGACACAGTGATTGTAGTACTGTGGTCGAATTCAGTGATAAAGGAAAGTCTTCTTTCAAAGCATCTCACCATTCCTATTTCATTTGTGGGTCAACAGCTTATGTACGTCTGCCATTAGATTGGGATGGAACATGTTACATTGCATTCCTACTGCCACCTGTTTTTCTAGCCCCACCTGATTATCATCGAAATTCACGTCTTGTGCATGTAAGACATAAAAGGGAGCTCAAGACTCCAATTGTCGATCAGACCGAGACAACATGGGAGCAATACACAGATTTCAATAAAGGATTCTTTTTCTTTGTAGGTCCCGTCCAAAACAGTAAACTGATACGCAAATTGACACGTACCCTTGAAGCAGTAGTGAATGAAACTACTTTTGCCCTAGGTAACTTGACCGAAGAGCAATCTGCTATGAGACTTGTTGTTCTTCAAAATCGCCTTGTCCTTGACGTCATCCTGGCCGATAGGGGCGGGGCTTGTAGAGTGATCGGATCCAGTTGTTGTATTTTCATTCCAAATAATGCACCGTCAGTATACAAAGCCATCACAAGGCTTCATGAGATAGCTCACCAGATGCACCAGAATCCAGGCACCTGGACTTGGTCCGATTGGTTCTGGAGTGTGATATCCGCCTGGGGATGGAAAGTATTGTCATTCCTAGGAATAATACTCCTTATAGTATTCAGTTGTTGTCTTTGTCTACAATGTGGGCCAGCGATTTGCGGCTTGTGCGCCACAGCTTGTATTCCCCGTCCACGCCCACGATCCCGTGCTCGAATGAGAAAGGACGAGCAAATGATGTTATATGAACAGATAGATGGTCTCATGAACATAGATATATCTTGAAGGGAACGTAGGGGACAAGGAGGGAATGAGGAAAATCGAATTTTATATGACCAGGTATGTCCCCTATCGTGTACCCCAACGTCCCATGTATGTGCATGACCTCCGTGCATTTTCCCTCCATGGCCAAAAATGAAGACGCAAATGCATTTGCGTCCAACGTTAACATGTTATCTACCAAGTTCTCCAAGAAAGCAACATTAATTTGGTTTCTAAACCTATGTTGCCAACGTCTTTACATGGTGCACTTTAAAACGAAGCCATGTTTTCCTGGCTCTGCCGAGCTAGGCCCTGAATTGAGGCTCTGAAGTCTCTTCTGTCTCTGAAAGCTGCCGTTCAAGGTATGCATCCCTGACCTCTGCCTTACTTCCTGCCCAGCGATGCGGTGCCCGGCTCGGCCTGGCTGCTTGCCTGCCAAGACAGTATTTTGCCTACAGTTATCTGTTCAGCCTCCTCAAACACATTCCAGTCTAGTGAAATAGGTAAACATCTCTCCGGCTGCAGAGTAAAAGGCCCGGCCTTCCTGTCTCCTTGCAAGCAATTTACAGCACCCGTTACCATGGTAGGCCCATGGCCCCCGCGCATTGTACCAAGACACGTATGCACTCCCTAGCATTCAGTGATGTATGGCCCCTGCCCGAGAGACCTTTTACTTCAGACAACACATCCTCCAAACATGAGATATCAGATAGGTTATAGGTATAGGTCGTTCTGACATCCCAGACACCGAGACTCTTCTACTAGAGCTAAAGTCAAGTCCCCCAGCCCTCCCCAGTTACACGTCCTCTCCACGTCATGCCAGTTGCGCGCGCATATAGAATAAAGGTTTCTGCTGACCCTGCAGAATCCTCCTATGCATCCACCCACTTATGACACTTCTTGTGGCGTTTTCTAGCACACACCTCCGTGTACGCCTATTACATGCCTTCTTTTACGCCCATATGTTCTTATCTGCTCCTTTTCACTTGTCACGCCTACTGTATTCAATGCAATTATACTGTTTTTCTATATATAATGTGTGATGTTAATAAAATGTTGAATGTCCCTTCCTGAACCTTCGTGGTGATGGAACTAGATGTCCTGCTTCTCGAGATGCATAATTAAAACCCGTATGACTCAGATACCACGGACTCTGCCTCTCATTTTATTGAGCTATCCTTTATTGTCATTTAATGTATAGAAAAATAGTCCGGTAAATTTTATTTACCACACAGGTCCTTTGGTGAACCAGTCTGTGTAGAAAAGGTTTGTGGGGGTGCTGTCATGGTTCGTGGCGGACATTGGTGGAACCTAGATAAAGTTGTGAAAGTTCATACAGCAAGTGATAATGGTAATGGCACTAGAAATGTTGAGCTTGCAGGGAATACTCCTAAGGGTCCAGCTGTTGTATCTTCTGGCACTGTTGATAAAACCAATGTCACTTGCCAGGTACCTAAGAAGTCTATTCGTGCTAGAAGTCTTCCTTGGAAATTACGCTGAATTTGCAGTACCGCCATTTTGCACATTGTTTATACTGTGCTGATTTTTATGTATTTGATCTTGTTCACTTATGTTTCTTTTCCATTTGTTATATTTGTAGTTTCTTATTCTTGTTTTATTTATGTACATTTCTGTACTTAACCTTGTTTTCATTTTTGTAAAAAAAAAGAGATATGTTGTGCTTACATATGCTTGTTTAAGGTTCCAATTAGAACCTTTATGTGTTGTCATGGTGCTCTGTTCTGTTCTGAAAAGAGTCAGTTGGTGCCTCTCTTCTATGCTGAGAGGAGCAGTGGCTCGTTTTACCCACGAATAAAGACAGAAAACTATATTACCGTGTCCTGTGGTGAAAAGCTAGGTTGGAGGACACAACACACTGTATCCCCACAATTGCAGCAAAAGATATTGCTTCTTCACATTGTCCAGAGAGGCTGATTCCGGATCAGGTGTGGGAAGTGTCGCAGTACCACTGGTGGTTTGTGCTGTTAGTGGTGCGTACAAGTACTGTTGGAAATTGGTGGCCAAATAAAAGCAGGCAAGGAGAGCGGTTTGATGGCCATGCCTTACTGCAGTCCAGTTAGTAAATGCAGGCACTGCTGTCTTCTCAAGAGGGCCAGGAGCGGAACAACAAAACGTTGACCGAGCTTATAAACAAACAACTGGTCGAGGCAAGAGTGGTTTGCCAATACTGTTTAATAGCTGGCAATAGTTATAATGTCTCATCACAGTATTGCCCCTGATGTGCATGAATGACATGTCCCTGCTGCAGCATCTCTCTCCTGCACACAACAATGTAAATAAACAGCTGACCCCTTCACAGGCTTGTCTCCACTGCCCTCCTATGGATGTGCAAAGGCTTAGGGTGGGCACTTCATTGCAATAGACCCATAAACAAAACTATGAATATAGACAGAGTAGATACATTACATTGACAGACCTTCTTAGTTCTAGCATTAGTCAAGACCTTTTCATTTTACTAAAATAAGATATATATATTTTATATATCTATATCTTTCTATATATTTGCAGACCAAAAAGAGAGAAGTGGAGGATACTACATTTAACCCCCAATGGCTTCTATTCTAATGGAAATACAAGCCTTTGAACAAACTGTCATCAATGAGGTAGAAAAGATTGATAGCCCTCATCAGAGAATTTTTCAGAAGATGTCCAGAGAAACAAAAATAGCCCTAGACGAATTTTAAAAAGTCATGGTTGTGGTAATAAAACTAGTGGAAAAGGTTGTGCTATTGTCCTCCAGTCAACCGAGGATTACAGAAAACAATGCTTGCGCCTCCTGAATGTCAGAAAGAATTACCGTATGATTGAGTCAACCTGACGGGGGCTTTAATTGCCTAAATAGACAAAATGGTCGAAGAAGCAGAGGTGGGACAGCGTATATCGAAACTGGTGGTTGATTTCCTCAACCCCAGAGATCCTGTAAACCTGTACTTCTACACCCTTCCCAAAATACATAAGAACAAGGCTCCTCCCCTGCGATACCCTATGGTGTATGAATTGGTTCCGTTTTGAAACCTCTGTCATGGTTTTGTGATCGTTTCCTCCATGCTATGGTCCAGAAAATACTAATTTACTTAAAAGATACCGAACATCTGTAATTAAAGAACTCCTGTTCTGCAAACAGTGGAATTTTGAAACCCCAAAACATTTTGTGCTCAAACGTGTCAGGTTAGCCTTGACCAAATATGTTTTTTTTATTGAAGTGACCTTGTATCTGCAAATACATGATACATCGATGGACAGTTAGTTTGCCCCAAGTATACCCTTCCTTTATGTACATTGCTGTAGGACGATGTTTTTTGGTCTCGCCGGGCGTTTGCAGTGCGCATCCGCTGTCTCGCCATGCGAGGGCTTTTGGAATCGATACGATTTCAGACGACTGCTTTAAGCTACGCCCTTCTTTTCCATTGGCTCGAGCCCTTGTTTATGTTAAACGAGGGCGCGTGATTGGCAGGCAGTGTTTTGGTTGCCGCCTTGTCCATTTTTAGAACTGCCCATTTCGACTGGCCGATGCCATTGTTCCCGTGACATGGGAGCTGCCCTCCTTACAGCACGTGCGCCGCACATTAAAACACATTGTCGCCCTGTCCTTTTCAAACTAGCTCAGGTCAGTATGTCTCATCTTTGTTTCCGTGACGTGGGAGCTGCATTCCTTACAGTGCTCGCGCGTGCCATACATTAAAGCACATTGTCGCCCTTTCCTTTTCAAACTAGCTCAGGCTGTAGCACTATGCCTGTGATAGTCTTACTTCAGGACGAGCACTATACCCGCTTCAGGTTCCAGTTTACCAGTATGTCTATGTACACTCAGTCATACTCCAGTGTGTGCGCTATGCTCGCGTCAGGATCCAGGAAAGCACTGTGCCTATGTCAGTCAGATTCCAGTATGTGCACTATGCCCGTGTCAGGCTCCAGCACGAGCACAGTGCCCATGCCCGACTCCAGGAGCCCCTGGTGATACTTCCTGCTGCAGGCCTCTTGCTGCTGTCCCTTTAAATTCCCAGCAGATTTCTTGCTGCTGATGTCACTGGCTCTCTCGGGATGCAGGAGGGTTCCTACGCCCCGCACACGTGCAGCTATCAGTGATGGTTGAGGAGGGAGGAAGCAGCGGCGGGCACTGAGGGAGCAGGGCACTGAGCAGGGGTGGCCGCTGCGGCAGGGACCGTTCTCCTAAAGGCAAGGAACCGCCTGCAGCCCACTAGCCAAACCTGCCCTTCTCGCTCTCTCTGCCCTGGTTTCCCCCGCCTCTCTCACTCCCCTTATGAGCCCCCTGTATGTGTATCTCTCTCCCCTCTGCCCTTGCTTCCTTCACCCCTCTCTATCTCGTTCCACTTCTGACCCCATGTGCACATCTCCCTCCTGCTGCCCTGGTTTCCATCTCACCCTCTATTCCGCTCCACTTCTGACACCGTGTGTGTGTGTGTGTGTGTACGTCTCCCTTCCCTAGGTTCCGTCTACCCTCCCTCGACGCCTGATCCTCGTGTGTCACTCTCTTTCTCTGCCTGGTTTCCGTCTACCCTTGCTCAACACCTGTCACCCCCGTGTGTCACTCCCCCCCTCTGCCTTGTTTCCGTCTCCCCCGCTCTCTTCCTTCACTTCTTCACTCTCCTTGAGAAAAGTACAACCTTTCAATTCACTCCTATCATTCTGAAACAAGCATTTAAAATGCAATAGGTCTTGCCTTTTATTACGTTAAAGCCATTTGCTTTGCTATACAATACCATTAGCAAAGCACATGGCTTTAACTTAATCAAAGGCAAGACCTATTGCATTTTCAATGCTTGCTTATGTAGTGTACCAAAAGAGGGACATTATGTAGAAAGTCTAGACGACCCGTATTGGCTCACAAGGCTTAAATTAATAATACAAATGTTCTCTTTTGTGGTAGTTTAGGCTTATCAGAGAGTAGTATTAATCATTTGTTGAACACACAGTCAATAAATGAGACACACATTCGAGAATAAGCTCAAGACCAATCTAGAAAAATAGCAAACCTATTTAATATATTTTTTAACACAAAGATCTTCAGGTAAGTACTTTCTAATTATCAATTTCTACAGGTAAGTAAAAGTGTCACACAAATCCATTTTTACACAGTAATGTTTTCCTACGAAAAAAGAAAGATATACTAAATACAGCTATTTGCAATCGTATTTCGGGGGTCCCTTTTGCTCTTAAGGTGCTACGGGTACAAGGCCACAAGAGTTGCCAGCAGTTTGGGTTTAGCTCCCCTGGAGTGTCGGTGTTGAGGTGCTGGACGGGTTGGTAGCCTTGCACACTACACCTTAGGCAAAAAAGGGGGCTACCTAGAAACCGGCTGTAGAGGGGGACTTTGGGACTAGTCCAGGAGCTCCCACTAGTGGGCTCAGTTCGTGAGGGTCTTGGGAGCAGGGGAGCTGGGAAGTTCGGGTGCTGAGGTTTTTAGTCGGCTGTTCCAGTGCGTAGTACACGCTTATGGTTGTCGGTTGGACCTGCAGAGGGGGACAAAACAAGACCGCTGGGCCATACTCGGTGCTGGCCTGTGCGAAGCTGACATACCTTTCGTCTGATTGGTCTTTGCGGCATTGGAGTACGGATTGAACTTCAAAGAAGCTTTGCTTGCTGCATGGGATCTGGTACCGGGGTTTTGGTGCAGGGTGGTGTGAGAAGTTGGCCCGATATGCAACGTTCGCTATTCTAGCGACCGCTATGTATCGTTCCAACGACCCTTATGGTGTTTGGTTGTAAGTCAACCTATAGACCAGCTATCCTAGTAGCGTGGATACGAGCAGTCTAAGGCTAAAGACTCGAGAGGGCGTGTTAAGCCAGCTGTTTACCACACATGTACCCCTTGAATACCCAGTGAAAGGACACCACACAAGTGTTATGAAAATAAACAGGATATTTATTAAGAATCACAACAGCCCTGTACTCTTTATGAGGACAGGATACTAAGCACAGACCAAATCTCTTTAGCAAATACTTCAAGTGCACAGTTTAAAAACAAGTGTCCGAGGACACGGAAAGGTTGAGGTCTCGGGCGGACCCGATAAGGCAAGTCGGAAGCGAGGGACTCGGGACCCTAGAGTAAGGAGGCTATGCAGGCACCGAAATGCGAGTTACCTAGCCACGAGGGCTGCGGCTGCACAAGTCTTACAGGCGTCGGGGTCTTCGCTGACGAGCCAGGAGCCGGAAGGAAGGAGTTGCTGGCCGGCGACCAGTGCTGAATAGTTCGTAGAGATCCAAGCCTGGATCGGAGATTGATGAAACCTGAAAGCAGAGGGGACCAAGTTCGTACTACTAGCCAGTAGTCAGAGGGTACCAGGAAGGCACCGGTTGGCCGTCACCTCGACCAGGTGAGTGGGCGACGCTAGGCTCTGCAGTCTCACGGACCAGGAGGCGTTGTCGGCGACCACGGTGGAGGTGCGAGCTGTCCCACGAAGGATGATGCTGTCGGCGTCGCTGGGCCCAGGATGGGGCAACAAGCCTTGGCAGATCTCAGGGCCACGGGGTGGGCCTAAGATGGCGTCTTGAGTGGACCAGGAGGGTCCGGGGTGCTTCTCGCAAAGATGGAAGCAAGGGCCAGTCTGGAGCAACCAGACCAGCAGTGATGATTCTCGGATGTCGTCACAGAAGGGCACAAGCCAGCGGCGAGTGACCAGACAACGTGCTGAGCAGCGAGCAGAAGGGCCCCACGCAGATCGTGGAGATGCTGGGAGACTGCACTTCGGTGCTAGAGCGGCTCAGGGTCGGGGCTTCTCGGACCCCAGAGCACTCACCAGAGAGTTACCTTGATGGTCGTGCTGGTTTTTAAGAACGTGCAGGTTCTGATGATGGCCGGTCCCTCGAGGTCTCGTCGCACCCACAGATCACAGCTGAGCTGATGACGTGGGTAGAGGTCAGAGGTGCCAGGGAAACCGGTTCTCGTCGAGCTGGGTCGTCGGATCCTGGAGGAAGGACTTGCAGCAAACCGCAGAGTTCTTAGATGGTGCCTGCTGATGCAGGGTGACTACTCCTTAGTCACAAGGGAGAAATCTTGAGAAGAGTCTTGAGTGTCCTTTCGTAGAAAGTAGTTCTTGATTCAAAGATGATCTAATTTGGAAGGGTCCCCGCTCCGGTCTTTATCCTAAAGAAAGGGGTGGGTACATGACTAGGTCCTGCCCTAAGGGTGGGACCAGGAAGGGGGGTAGTTACGCCCCTCTCCCCTGCCGGACTTTCCCCAGGCCAGGGCTGTCGCCCCTGGAACTGGTTCTAACCGGCAGATGCGTAGTGAGCACCGGGGTGCCACTCCGCAGTCACCTTCTCGCCAAAGCCCTACCTACCCAGAATACACAAACCCTGTCTGGGACGGTGCGAACAGCGCCCTCGACAGGAAACCCTTTGTCCAAGTGCTCCTCGCTGGAAGGACTCCCAGCAGCAGGAGGTCAGACTTGTGTCTGTGGTGGCAGCATCCATTTTGTGGAGCTGAGGCTTCAGTTAACTTTAACCGGGGTTCACAGTTACGTACATGTCGTGTCCCTCTAGAAGGGCGGAATGTTAACCTCGTCGCCAGGGTTGGTGAGAGGGCAGCATCCCGATTCGTATGACACCTTACTCGACATGTCTTGATAACGCGACACCGAAGTTACCGATGTGGTACGCGTTATCATGGAACAGCCATTGGGTCTTGATTCCGCAAGCTGCAACCGGGCTCGGCTCGGGCCTGAACCTAGCTCACACGAGCCCACGCACTCTGCCTTCAGGATTGTTAAGGCCTGCCATAGGAGTGACTGATAGGAACTCGGGTGTCCATTGTATGGTTAGATATAGAGCTACTATACCTAAAGCGAAGGGTGGTTACACGTCTTCGCCCCAGCTGTCGTGCAGCCAGTTGTGTCAAATTTAAGAGGCCAGCCAGGGGTGGCATAATACATGCTGCAGCCCCTGGCGGCCCTGGGTACACCTATGCCCTGCGTTACGGGGTCTGATAAGGCGGCCCAGTACCAATTGGTAAATGCACCTAGGGTACATATCGTAATTTAGAAAGAGAACAGCCAGGCTGTGGGTCTGATTAGCAGGCCCACAGCCAGAGAAAGTCGTAAACCAGTGAAACAAAAGCAAAAAATCTGGGTGATCATAGGATTGCAGACCCTACTCTCCTACATGACCCCCCCCCCCAAACGTCGGAACAATAAGCTAACCTTGACCAGGTGAGTCTTCTTGTTCTAAGTGGAAATATCTGGAGAGCCCATCGGCATTGCCATGATCAGTACCAGGTCTATGTTCCACTGTAAAGTCCATCCCCTGTAGGGAAATGGACCACCTAAGCAGGTTGGGGTTTTCACCCTTCATCTGATTTAGCCACAAGAGGGGCTTATGGTCGGTCTGAATCTTGAAGTGAGTGCCAAACAAGTATGGCCTCAGCTTCTTCAGGGCCCAAACCACAGCAAAGGCCTCCCTCTCAATAGCTGACCAATTCTTCTCTCTAGGGGTCAGCCTTCTGCTTATAAAAGCAATGGGCTGGTCTTGACCATCAAAATTCAGTTGAGAAAGAACAGCTCCCACACCCAACTCAGAAGCATCTGTTTGGACAATGAATGGTTTGGAGTAGTCCGGACTCTTGAGGATAGGCGCCGTGCACATGGCCTGCTTTAGGTCATCGAATGCTTTTTGACAGCTCGCTGTCCACTGAACCTTTTTTGGCATTTTCTTACTTGTCAGTTCGTTTAATGGTGTCACAATGGAACCATAGTTCCTGACAAACTTCCGGTAGTATCCCGTCAGGCCCAAGAAAGCTCGAACCTGAGTCTGGGTGGTTGGAGGAGCCCAGTCCCTGATTGACTGTATCTTGCTCTCCAGTGGCTGAACCTGGCCTCCACCGACAAGGTGGCCCAGGTATACAACCTGTGTCTGCCCTATCTGGCACTTGGTGGCCTTGATAGTGAGGCCTGCTGCTTGCAGGGCCTCCAACGCTTTCCGCAGGTGGACCAGGTGATCCTCCCAGGTGGAGCTAAAGACAGCAATATCGTCAAGATACGCCGCACAGAAGTCATCCAGCCCAGTAAGGACTTGATTCACCAACCTTTGGAAGGTGGCAGGTGCATTCTTCAGACCAAAGGGCATCACCACGAACTGATAATGCCCACCAGGGGTTGAAAATGCGGTTTTAGGCTTGGCGTCCTCAGCTAACCTGATTTGCCAATACCCAGCTGTTAGGTCAAACGTACTTAGGTAGTTGGCCGAAGCCAATCTATCGATAAGCTCGTCTGCCCTCGGTATTGGGTGGGCGTCAGTCTTAGTGACTGCATTGAGACCCCTGTAGTCTACGCAGAACCTCATCTCTCTCTTACCACCCTGGGTGTGAGGTTTCGGCACTAGAACTACGGGACTAGCCCAAGGGCTATCCGAGGGTTCAATGACTCCCAGCTCCAACATTTTCTGCACTTCACTCTTGATGCAGTCTCTAACGTGATCAGGCTGCCGGTAGATTTTACTCTTAACGGGCAAGCTGTCACCAGTGTCAACCTCATGGGTGCACCAATCGGTCTGGCTGGGTGTTAGAGAAAACATATGTCTGAACGACTGAAGAACCTGTTTACAGTCGCTCTGTTGATGTTCGGAGAGGCTGCCACAAAAGACAACACCATCCATCGTCAGGATTCTGAGTGAGCAGGTCGGGGAGAGGGTCACTCTCCTCCTCCTGTCCCTCATCTATGGCCATGAGCAAACTCATGTCCTTCCTGTCGACATATGCTTTAAGCCTGTTGACATGAAGCACCCTGTGGGGGCTCCGGGGAGTTCCCAGGTCGACCAGGTAGGTGACCTCTCCCTTTTTCTCCAGGATGGTGTAGGGCCCGGACCATTTGTCCATGAGTGCTGCTGGGGCCACTGGCTCCAACACCCACACCTTCTGTCCGGGCTGGTAAACAGTCAAGACAGCCTTTTGGTCATGCCAAGCTTTTTGGAGTTCTTGGCTGGCCTTAAGGTTTTCAGATGCCTTTTCCATGTACTCAGCCATCCGCGAGCGGAGGCCAAGCACATAGTCCACTATGTTGGTTGCAGGCTTTTTGAGAGGTCTCTCCCATCCTTCCTTCACCAAACACAGGGGTCCCCTTACAGGATGCCCGTACAAAAGTTCAAAAGGGCTGTAGCCAACCCCCTTCTGTGGGACTTCTCTGTAGGCGAACAAGAGGCAGGGGATCAGGACGTCCCATCTACGCCGAAGCTTTTCAGGTAGTCCATGAATCATCCCTTTTAGGGTCCTGTTGAATCTCTCAACAAGCCCATTGCATTGTGGGTGATAGGGTGTAGTGAACTTGTAGTTAACACCACATTCCTTCCACATAGCAGTTAAGTAGCTCGACATAAAGTTTGCACCTCTGTCGGAGACGACCTCCTTAGGGAAGCCCACTCTGGAGAACACTCCAACCAGGGCTCTTGCCACAACAGGTGCTGTAGTGGTCCTAAGGGGAATAGCTTCAGGATACCTGGTGGCATGATCCACTACCACCAGTATAAACTTGTGCCCTGATGCTGTAGGTGGTTCCATGGGACCGACGATGTCGATCCCCACCCGTTCAAAGGGTACCCCCACCACCGGCATGGGTATAAGGGGGGCCTTTGTCGTGCCACCTGACTTACCACTGGCTTGGCAGGTGACACAGGAGCGGCAAAACTCCTTGGTATCTTCGTTCATGTGTGGCCAGTGAAAGTGTGAGACAAGCCTGTCCCACGTTTTCGTCTGGCCCAAGTGACCTGCTAAGGGAATCTCGTGGGCCAAGGTAAGTAGGAAACCACGCTGAGACAAGGGTACAACCAGCCTCCTGGTCATGCCAGGCTTGGGGTCTCTTGACTCAGTGTACAGGAGTCCATCTTCCCAGTATACCTTGTGGGTACCTGTGGCGTTCCCAGCAGCCTCAGCAGCAGCTTGCTGTCTGAGGGGTTCAAGAGAAGGGCAGTCTAACTGGTCCTTCCCCAGGTCTTCCCTTGAGGGTCCCCCTGAACCCAAGAATTCAACTTGATCAAGTTCGAATTCCCTAGGCTCAGTTTCCCGCAATTCCTGTAGGTCAGCCTCCTCTGAGACTTGATCCTCGACCTGGGGCAAGGGGGAAGGCGCAGCCTTAACCCTACTGCTCTTTTTCTTGGGAGGTGTCTGGTCCGTTGTTCCAGGATCCAGCACCTGTTCAGTGGGGCATTTCCTGACCTGTGACCTAGTCACAGCGAACACATGTGCTGGCAAACCTAACATTTCCATGTGAGTCCGGTGCTCCACTTCTGACCATTGTGACGACTCCAAATCATTGCCCAACAAACAATCCACTGGGAGGTCTGGACTAACTACAACCTTCTTTTGGCCAGTTACCCCTCCCCAGGAGAAAGCTACAATTGCCATACTGTGATTGGTAGTGACATTGCTTGCATTGGTCACCAGGAATTCTGTACCTGGCATGACCTGTCCAGGGTCCACAAAGTTAGGCGTCACCATGGTGACGCTGGCACAAGTGTCCCTATAGGCCTGAGCCATCTTTCCATTTATGAAAGGCGTCTGTCGGTATTTGCCCAAAGAATTGGGGCTTACGTCAGGGGACACGTCCACGTCCCCTGTACTGACAAGGACGGCCTGAGTGAGTGTGCCAACTAAGTTGTCACGCCCCTCAGAACCCAGGGTTAACCCTACTAAACCCTTGGGAGGCGCACTACCACTGCTGACTGTACTAGGGGGCACAGGTGCCTTAGGGGCTGCAGTGGCAGGAGTCTGCCCTCCTCCTTTCTTGGTGCACTCACTAAACCAGTGAGATTTACTTTTACCGTACTGGCACCATCTTTTGGATTGGCCTTCTTTCTTCTTTTGGGGAGCCTGACCCCCACCCTCTTTGGGTTGTTGGGGACCTGTCGAAGACTTCTGGTCACTTTGTTCCCCTTTAGAATCTTTACCCTTTTGGTCTGCTTTCTTCTGACCACCTTGATTCTGGCCCTGGTTCTGTTTAACTCTTGTACGAACCCATCTGTCTGCCTTCTTTCCCAATTCTTCGGGAGAGGTCAGATCCGAGTCGACAAGATGCTGATGCAACAACTGGTTCTGACAATTGTTTAAAATTTGCTCTCTCATCATCAAATTATACAATCCTTCGTAATCAGTAACCTTACTTCCCAGCAACCAGCCCTCAAAAGCCTTAGTGGCACAATCGACAAAATCAGACCAATCTTGAGACTGCGTTTTCTGGGTATCCCTGAACAGCACTCTGTACTGCTCAGTGGTTAGGCCGAACCCTTCAACGAGTGTATTTTTCAAGATTTGGTAATTGTTAGCATCCTCCACCCTTGTGGTGAGGAGCTTGTCTCTTCCTTTTCCTTCAAAGGAGAGCCACAAGATAGCTGCCCACTGACTCTGGGGAACGCCCTGCACAGTGCAGGCCCTCTCCAAAGCAGTAATCCATTTGTGGATGTCGTCCCCTTGTTTAAAGGGGGGCACTATCTTACCAAGGTGTTTCGTATCGAAACTCTTTTCCCTATTACTAGGTACATTGCTGCCACCAGTGGGGACTACCCCACTGTAATGGCTGGATTTTCTGTTTAGATGGGATCAGCCCCCAGGGGCCCCTATGACCCAGCCAAAACGTACTCACCTTCCGTCCTCAGGACCACCTATCCAGGCACCTGGTACCTACCTGAGGATAGGGAACTCGCAATATACAAGCTCATATTATCAAAAACACCACTAAATCTATAGGGATACTAAGAATACTCACTGATTACTAGGGATATCCATACCCTACACCACACTTATTTACATCAGTTGGTCTCGCGGCCACCCTGACCCAGACCGTTCTACCCTAGGGCAGATCTGACACACAATCTGGCGTGTCTACACACGTGGGTCTGCAGCCCCAGTGCTCTCCTTTTCCAAACCGTTCGCGATCCTGCGAAACTTACACGGCAGTGTCCCTCCTGCCGCTCTCATTTATTTTACGCCACAATCCGGTGGCTTTATACGACAGTGTCCCTCCTGTCGCTCTCATTAACGCCGCATATCAACGACGACCACATTCCTATGAACACCTATACATATATATACATATATATATTGGGATATTATCTCAGCTGTCTACTCGGGATGAAACTACAATAATAACTTTGATTGTGGGTCCAGATTATTATGTATTACCTGCTCTTGGCATCAAAGGTCCACTCACTCCCTATTTATGTGATCACCACTTACCTGATTGGGATTACTCATCCATTCATGCATCTAGCAAACACCTAGAAGTGCCATTTACCTTTAGTGAACAAGAATAGGGACTACACACCAGTTTGTTATAAACTGGGGATTATTTTATTATAGGATGGTGTACTAACTTAGTCCCTTGGTTGCAAGTCTCCTCTCTCCCTCACTATTACTTACCTGATCAGGGGTAGCATCTGTTCAAACAGCAATACTTACCAGGAAAGATTATTCTTACTGTATGAGGACAAAGATATACACACTATGTGCTAGAGTTGTTCTCTGATTTAAGCACTCCTACCCCCCTTTTTGATCCATCAGTGGCTCAACAGCAACTGGCTTGAAGCCAGGATAACTTTATCATGAAAGAACTCAAGCACTGTAATTCACTAATTAATGGGGTCATTTATTATTAGTACAATATAAACATTAATACAAATCTAACAAAGGCTATAGGTAGAACACACCGCTTGAAAGAGAAAAGATTACACATAACAGGAACACTCCGCTGAAAGGGAAAAGATTAAGTGTAGCTAATGTGATGAAAACAATATCACCTGATTAGTGTGAAGTCTTGTTCTAGCTGTCATCTGGGTTCCTCTCTCGTCTGTGCCTTGGCTCATCTCATGCTCTCTCTCCTCTCCTGCACTCTTGGGTACACCTCTGCGCTGATCGCTCTGTCTCTGGACTCCTCTCCCCCACACGAACTGTCTCTCCACTTTGCGTCTTCACTCTTTAATGGTTCCTGCCGCTCTGGTCACCGTTCATTCTACTATCTTAGTCGTTCTATCTCTGCGCCAATGTCCAATTCCATCTGCTCCCATAGGTTAATCCACGAGCTCTCCTCTATCTCTTCTAAAAGGCGTTACTTCAGACTCCAGCTATTCACACTTCCTCCTGATAAACAACTGCTTCTGACTGCTTCCTTCAGTTCCAGCTCACTATTCAACTCAGCTCTTCTCCAGATTGAACCCTCTCTCTCTCTCTGCCAACTCCACTCCACTGCTCTCCTCTCTGCTGGACTCTCTCCTCGACTGACTCCTCGACTCCCCTCTGCTTGACTGACTGACTCCGCCTCTGCACTTCACAAATATAGAATGCTGTTTCCTCATGGAAAGTTCCATCCATCAGCCCACCGCTTACCAGGTCTCTGCATCACCTCGCATCAAGGACACACACCAGCCGGCCGGCCTTTTGTTGTGTCTTCTACACAGAGAATAATACAGCCTACCGATAAGGGCTGGCCCAGACCGGTTCTCTCCAAGTGGAAAACAGCCTTAACTATAAACTTCGCCTTTGCCCTGAAAAGCCTCTCTGCTTCCATCAAGATGGAGTCTCTCTAGCTTTAGGCCTGTAGGCATGAAAGGGGTGAAATGCTCCTTAGCTCTGTCAGAATACCTACATAAACCATACCAATATGTCTAATATGTCAAAGCCAATAGGCAATAGACAGGTTAAAGTCAAGAATAAAGGCATATTAAGCAGCTATCCTCTTCTAGGTCTGGAAAAAGGGCTTAAAAGGGCCAACACAGGCTAAGAATGCCTATACTAGATGCGAGCAAGAATAATGATCTATTATCACTGCTAAATAAAGCCAAAAACCCTGCCATTACACCCACTTAACTGTTGCTCTCTTGCAAAGGCAAGCCTTTCTTTGGCCAGGGCAAGTTCTTCCCTTTCGATCCTTAGATTAGCTGCCCTTTCCTTAGCTTCGTACACTCTCCTCTGAGGGGACGTCATCCCTCTCTGAGACGAGTTGTGAGAGCCATTGGTTTGAAGGGATCTGCCAGAGCCTCTTGACAGAGATCTGGCTCGTCCATTCCCAATGTTAAGCTGACCTGATAGTGGCCCCAGGGGTCCCCCAGTACCGCTATCATGTTTGCTTAAGTTGGACCTGCTTAGTCTGACGACTTCTACCTGTCCCTTATCTGCCTCATCCCCAGAGAGATCCTCATCCTCATCCTCCTCCACATCTTCGTTCTCAGTTGCGAGGTGGATGAGGTCAGGATCGTCCCGGGTTCCCTCGAGGGGAGGCATGTCTCCTTCTGGATTAGAAGAGCTACGCAGTTTCTCAGCTCTTCTGGCATCATAAGTCTCCAAGAGACCAATCAGAAAGGACGTTGTGGGGTTAGACCCCTGCTGAATCTTCCTGGAGTGACACAGTCGTCTTAACTCCTTGAAGCTCAGCACAGTATATCCTGAAGGGATGACCTGTGGAGGGTCAACTGACATAAGGGGAGACCCAGAGTTTCCTCCTTTGTCCGACATACTGTTTCTAGTGTGGTGTAAGTGGTGCACTTACCTACACTACGTGTTTACCTACTGTACCCTTGCTAAGAGTTGTAGCCAAGGTGTGCTAAGCCTTGAGGAGCTACAACAGCTGGTTCAGTAGAACTCAGAGTATTCTAAGCTTTGGTTATATGTACTAACAGTACTTGTGCGATCTTTCAACAAGATATTCTTAGGATACGTGTGGCAAAACAACAGCAAGCTCAAATCCCACCGCTGCTCACCAATGTGAGAAGTTGGCCCGATATGCAACGTTCGCTATTCTAGCGACCGCTATGTATCGTTCCAACGACCCTTATGGTGTTTGGTTGTAAGTCAACCTATAGACCAGCTATCCTAGTAGCGTGGATACGAGCAGTCTAAGGCTAAAGACTCGAGAGGGCGTGTTAAGCCAGCTGTTTACCACACATGTACCCCTTGAATACCCAGTGAAAGGACACCACACAAGTGTTATGAAAATAAACAGGATATTTATTAAGAATCACAACAGCCCTGTACTCTTTATGAGGACAGGGTACTAAGCACAGACCAAATCTCTTTAGCAAATACTTCAAGTGCACAGTTTAAAAACAAGTGTCCGAGGACACGGAAAGGTTGAGGTCTCGGGCGGACCCGATAAGGCAAGTCGGAAGCGAGGGACTCGGGACCCTAGAGTAAGGAGGCTATGCAGGCACCGAAATGCCGAGTTACCTAGCCACGAGGGCTGCGGCTGCACAAGTCTTACAGGCGTCGGGGTCTTCGCTGACGAGCCAGGAGCCGGAAGGAAGGAGTTGCTGGCCGGCGACCAGTGCTGAATAGTTCGTAGAGATCCAAGCCTGGATCGGAGATTGATGAAACCTGAAAGCAGAGGGGACCAAGTTCGTACTACTAGCCAGTAGTCAGAGGGTACCAGGAAGGCACCGGTTGGCCGTCACCTCGACCAGGTGAGTGGGCGACGCTAGGCTCTGCAGTCTCACGGACCAGGAGGCGTTGTCGGCGACCACGGTGGAGGTGCGAGCTGTCCCACGAAGGATGATGCTGTCGGCGTCGCTGGGCCCAGGATGGGGCAACAAGCCTTGGCAGATCTCAGGGCCACGGGGTGGGCCTAAGATGGCGTCTTGAGTGAACCAGGAGGGTCCGGGGTGCTTCTCGCAAAGATGGAAGCAAGGGCCAGTCTGGAGCAACCAGACCAGCAGTGATGATTCTCGGATGTCGTCACAGAAGGGCACAAGCCAGCGGCGAGTGACCAGACAACGTGCTGAGCAGCGAGCAGAAGGGCCCCACGCAGATCGTGGAGATGCTGGGAGACTGCACTTCGGTGCTAGAGCGGCTCAGGGTCGGGGCTTCTCGGACCCCAGAGCACTCACCAGAGAGTTACCTCGATGGTCGTGCTGGTTTTTAAGAGCGTGCAGGTTCTGATGATGGCCGGTCCCTCGAGGTCTCGTCGCACCCACAGATCACAGCTGAGCTGATGACGTGGGTAGAGGTCAGAGGTGCCAGGGAAGCCGGTTCTCGTCGAGCTGGGTCGTCGGATCCTGGAGGAAGGACTTGCAGCAAACCGCAGAGTTCTTAGATGGTGCCTGCTGATGCAGGGTGACTACTCCTTAGTCACAAGGGAGAAATCTTGAGAAGAGTCTTGAGTGTCCTTTCGTAGAAAGTAGTTCTTGATTCAAAGATGATCTAATTTGGAAGGGTCCCCGCTCCGGTCTTTATCCTAAAGAAAGGGGTGGGTACATGACTAGGTCCTGCCCTAAGGGTGGGACCAGGAAGGGGGGTAGTTACGCCCCTCTCCCCTGCCGGACTTTCCCCAGGCCAGGGCTGTCGCCCCTGGAACTGGTTCTAACCGGCAGATGCGTAGTGAGCACCGGGGTGCCACTCCGCAGTCACCTTCTCGCCAAAGCCCTACCTACCCAGAATACACAAACCCTGTCTGGGACGGTGCGAACAGCGCCCTCGACAGGAAACCCTTTGTCCAAGTGCTCCTCGCTGGAAGGACTCCCAGCAGCAGGAGGTCAGACTTGTGTCTGTGGTGGCAGCATCCATTTTGTGGAGCTGAGGCTTCAGTTAACTTTAACCGGGGTTCACAGTTACGTACATGTCGTGTCCCTCTAGAAGGGCGGAATGTTAACCTCGTCGCCAGGGTTGGTGAGAGGGCAGCATCCCGATTCGTATGACACCTTACTCGACATGTCTTGATAACGCGACACCGAAGTTACCGATGTGGTACGCGTTATCATGGAACAGCCATTGGGTCTTGATTCCGCAAGCTGCAACCGGGCTCGGCTCGGGCCTGAACCTAGCTCACACGAGCCCACGCACTCTGCCTTCAGGATTGTTAAGGCCTGCCATAGGAGTGACTGATAGGAACTCGGGTGTCCATTGTATGGTTAGATATAGAGCTACTATACCTAAAGCGAAGGGTGGTTACACGTCTTCGCCCCAGCTGTCGTGCAGCCAGTTGTGTCAAATTTAAGAGGCCAGCCAGGGGTGGCATAATACATGCTGCAGCCCCTGGCGGCCCTGGGTACACCTATGCCCTGCGTTACGGGGTCTGATAAGGCGGCCCAGTACCAATTGGTAAATGCACCTAGGGTACATATCGTAATTTAGAAAGAGAACAGCCAGGCTGTGGGTCTGATTAGCAGGCCCACAGCCAGAGAAAGTCGTAAACCAGTGAAACAAAAGCAAAAAATCTGGGTGATCATAGGATTGCAGACCCTACTCTCCTACAGGTGGCACCTGGGGGTCCTGGCATCACCAAACCTGGTGGGGAGACGGATCTGACCACTGGGAGCACGGTGACCTCCTCCTGGGTGGCTGCTGCGCCAGTGGACCCAGTGGTCAGCAGTTTGGTAAACCAGATGTTGCGGTCAATTCCTGCTGCCTGCAGGGAAGGGGCTCCTCCACTTTAAGGGAGATGCAGACAGCTAGATGAAGTGCTGGAAGGCCTCTGCGGCTTTTGGAGGATGCACAGCTGCAGGACATTTCTGGTTGTAGTGATTGTGGGGACAGAGGAAGGCAGGGTTTGATGCCAAACTCCACTGGTAGTCCGCAGTTCTTGCTTCTTCAGATTTTCTTTGTCCTTTTTCTTCTGTCAGGTGAATCTGAGTTTGTGGTGTCAGGGGGCTACCTAAACACTGAATTTAGGGGAATTGAGCAGAGTGAAGGGTAGTAGCCAATGGGCTATGTAACCTTCGGCTCACTACAGCCCCTATATGACCACTTCTTGTGGGGAGTGGGAATAACCCTGTCCCAGAGTTCCTAATTTTCCCAAAATCAAAATGGAGGAACCCTTCTTGTGTGAAGCATATCAGGCAGCCCACCTTAACGGTGTGACTGGCCTGGTATTGCACCACGCCTCCTTTCATAGCTAATTTCCTGCCAGTCCTGGTGCCAAATGGGCCTCGGTGGTATATCCTATGTCTGGGGAAAGCTGGGGTTGCATATCAAATGCAGCAGGGACTTTATAGCTCCCGACCTTGATATGCTAAATCACTAGCCATCCTGCTGTGTGATGTGTGAAAGCCTTCCTATGGAGCAGGTACTGTTTCTGGCCTCAGAGTGTGGGCTCTCACCTGCATGGTGTCAGAAACAGGTCTGCAGCACACATTGCAGGAGGAATAGGCCTCTAAGGATTATTTTTTTGCAGGAAGGTGTCCCTTCCTGCATAAAAACAATCCTGCATGTAATGGAGGCGCCCTTGCACCATAGTGCAAGGGTGTCTGCGTTGAGGCTAGGCTGCCAAAACCGGCCCTACGCAGAGGAAAAAGCAGGAATGTGATATATTGCCTTAAATACAGAAGATACTGCCCTTTCCCTGTCGCACAGTGCAGTACAGAAGTGACTTGCTGCACTGCAAGAATTTTCGTAACTAGGCCCCTAAAGTGATCTTCACAGTTCATACAACGTATCAATAGACGTAACGAATACCTGAAATTCACCCATAGAAGGAGCAATAATGAAGTGACTTTCATGGGTGCGTGAGTTTTTGAAGAGGGTGTCTTAGGCCCTGAGACACATCACAAATCGAAGGACAATAATTATTTTTTTAATTTGACAGTTTCTTCCCACACCCATTGTGGGAGAATCTTCCACACGAATAATGCCCTAGACCACAGAGAAATTGCAATAACTTGATAGACATCAAAAGTCAGGCAGAGGCTTTCAGTGACAAATTAAATGCAAAGGAGTACCACAGATGACAATTCAGAAACAAAACAAGAGGGCAAGGAGTAACAACAGAGAGGCCTTTCAAGAAGATCAAAATGAGCATACCAAGGACAAACTGATCTGTGTGACAACCTATAATGTAGACTCCAAACAAGTGATGATCAATAATAGAAAATAGAGATTGTGGAGACATGGAGAGGGAACCTCGCTTATATTGGTACTGGCTATCAAAGGGGACGGGGAGGAAGTGGCCAATCGATTCACGAGAGGAATGATGGCAATAGGTGACTGGATGGCCACGAATTGTCTGAAACTCAATTCAGAAAAAACTGAAGTGGTCATCTTCGGTCACCTCTCCCCGGGCTGGTCACCTGTCTGGTGGCCACCATCTTTCGGTCCCCCGCCCAGTCCAGCTAGCAGAGTGAGAAATCTAGGCGTCATCTTCGATGCTGGCCTCAATTTTATGGCACATGCGAATAAAACTGCGGCTTCAGCTCATATGAAATTGAGAATGATTAGGAAAATACTACCTTTCCTACCGAACACGGCCGGGAAAACACTGGTCAGCTCACTAGTCCTGTCCTCCTTGGACTATTGTAACGCTCTATTCTTAAATGCCCAAGTCCGAGTGACAAATAAGATGCAGTCAATCCAAAATGCAGCAGCACGAATGCTGGCTGGGATCCCCAAGTTCGCACCAGTTACAAACATCATTAGGGATCTCCATTGGCTCCCGATACGCAGCCGTATCAAATTCAAATCGCTGTGTATTGTTTACAAGTCACTCAATAATCAAGGTCCCCACTTTCTCAAACAGAATCTTCTCCATCATGTCCCAACCCGATCTCTTCGTTCCTCTATTCAGAACTTCTTGGCTGTGCCTTGCACTAGAAGAGTCACCTGGGGCGACAGGCGTTTCCTGGTTGCCGCCCCTAGACTCTGGAACACCCTTCCTGCACATATCCGAGCAAGTCCCTCCCTGTTCACATTCCGCAAACAGCTAAAGACGTGGTTATTTGACCAATAGCCTTGTATATCTTCTTTACCCCAGTTGCTGATCCATCCCTTAACTAGCGCCGAGACGCCCACGGGTATTCGCCGCGCTCTACAAATGTCAATAAATAAATAAATAAATAAATAAATAAATATATGATATCTATGTTCTAAAACAGAAGATGGTAGAGCCTTAGGATACACTTGTCCACATGCGGGAAACAAAATGCACAAATCAGACCCAGAATTTGACATTATGGGGTCTACTAAAACTCACAGGACACTCTCCATGTGGGAAGTGTAGTTTTTGTCATTTGAAAAGACCCACCAAAATATTAGACCTGGGACTCCAAAAGAAGTGGATTTTGAAAGAACCCACAAATTATAATTCTTCAGGAGTAGTGGATATAGTTATTTACCTCTGGAAATGTCTAATCTTTCCCGACAGTAGGACATACAGAGCATGACCTAAAATGGCCGTCATTGAACAAGCAGGGTTCCGCAAAATTGTTGAAAGCTTTATTTGAAGAGCAACAAAGGTGGATCCATAGTTTGTCTACCCATAAGTCTGGTCTCTCTGATACATACCACGGACTAACTTTAACAGACTTCTACACGACAAGATCGGGGCGACATCACAATGTGAAGATGAAGATATGGCATTTGTAAAGCGCGAACTACTCACCCTTTTGGGTCTCAAGATACTCACCCTTACGGGTCTCAAGGCGCGGGGGCCGTCTTGGAAATTAAGTGAGCTATTGCCCAGAGTCACATGGTGCTGAGCTGAGTTGCCGCCCGGGATCGAACCGTGAACCCTGTGCTCTGAAGTCAGCTGCCCTGGCCACTGCACGACACCTCTCCACTCCATTTGGGAACAGGGTCATTTATAACTCGTTTAGGATCCTTACCTCGCCGTCCTGAATACACCAGTGAGCACTTCAGATCTCCTCACAATATGCCCAATGTCTTTTTACTAACCTGATGTGCTTTTTATATGCATACCTATGAATATATGCATATTCATAGGTATTGCGGTTATTTTGGCTTAGAACCCACAGAACTGGTGTATTACACCTGTTAACATACAACAGGGACTTTGAATATTAACACATTAGCTGGACTTGATATGCAACTGAAACCTAGCTGTTAACGTTGTTGTGAATATTATAGTAGCAAGAAAATTACTATGTCTATATAGCAATCGAAGGCTGCCGGTGACGTGCATTCATGAGAGTAGATGACTCCACACAAGGTAAACGATTTTTGCACAAAAAGAAACGTTTTTTAAAAATCATCTAATAGCCATATACATCGTAAAACAAACTCACACACTTAACGCCAGAATGCTGATACGACGAAATACGTGAGACATACAAAGCATGCACCAGCGCCATGTTATTCGAAATACTGTACTGTAAGGGACTTAAAGGCACGGGGCCTCATTTATGAGAAATGACGCATCGCTGCGTGAAAGCAGCGGTGCGTCACTTCTCAGTGCGCACTACTTGCGACATTCCTGATGCGTCATACATAATGTATGACGCATTATGTCGCAAGGAGTTACAGATACGTCAGTCTTTCTGACGTATCTGTAAGCGCAAAAGTGACGCATTGCTGGAGTGTGTCACAAAAGTGACGCAACTCCAGCAATGCGTCCTTTCACATGGGGCATGCCCCATGTGAAAGGGCCTGCGTCAGTCTTACGCCTGCTGTGAGGCAGGCGCAAGATTTTGACGCAACGGTGTCCTAAAAGTGACGCAGTGAAATCTCATAGATTTCACTGCGTCACTTTTACGACCTTTTCTTGCGTCAATATGCCCCCCTTGCATACATTATACCTGGCGCAGGTATAATGTGGCGCAGGGGTTTACAAAGTGACGCATCTACCTAGATGCGTCACTTTGTAAATATAGCGCAACAAGGCGCATTTTTTTACGCCACTGGTGTGTCACAAAAAGACTGTATGTCAAAATAAATTCCCTTTGGGTTGTTTCAAGAAAAGAACACCAATTCTTACAGACCATAAGACAAATAGCACTCACTCTTATAAGACCTTTCAGTTGGAGCAAAGCAATATACAACAAACAGTCGAGAATATACGCTGCTATATAGAAATACCTTGCAACGATGGCTAGAAGCGTCCCGCGTGCGATCCAAGCAGTTTTATGTAATTGAAATCTAAAGCGTTATTTATTTAATTTTCAGAAATTAATTTTGGGAAGACAGCCAACTCCTGATGAAGGCGGCTGTATTTTAATGTCCGTTGAAACGCGTTGAGCTAAGGGGAGAAGTGCAACACATAATGCACAAGGATCATTCTAACTGTCGTAGAATCTTTACCTTGATTTTGCACCTCCCTCATTACTTTTAGGAATTGCTTTTAGGAACTGTTTCTAGTTTTAGTTAGAATGTGTATCTGATTTGTTCCGTTTTTTATTGTCTGTTTTCCCAATTTCTAATTCTTTTGAAAAAGAAAATAATTTTAAATTTGTTTTTTTATTTGGTTTTACAAGAATAAAATGTCACATTGAATCCATTTTGTTTTTATAGAAGTGTTTGTTGTATATTGCTTTGCTCCAACTGAAAGGTCTTATAAGAGTGAGTGCTATTTGTCTTATGGTCTGTAAGAATTGGTGTTCTTTTCTTGAAACAACCCAAAGGGAATTTATTTTGACATACAGTCAGTTTTGGTACCCTATCCCTTTGGCGTGGGGTCCCTCTCTCTTTTATTAGAGTGTCACAAAAAGAGACGCACCGGCAGCGTAAAAGTGACGCACAGCCTCATAAATGAGGCCCACTGAGTCCACCATACATGCTGTTGCACCCTTTGTACATATGTATTTTAAACGTCACAGACACAGGCATTGTTTTTGAGACAAAAACTGTTACAGTTATATTAACATTTCTTTTTAGTTTAAGAACGTACATTAATGTTGATCCGGTAGCCAGTAGCTGTCTGGGCTTGATGCATATTGTGTACTCTAGTCTAGTGTGGCATGATCATTTCTGCACAAAGCATTGTCTTGCATTGATACGCAGAGTGTGCCTTGTGGTTGCAGTGATTGACACGTGTAATTATCTTTTTTAAAAATTGTCTTAACAGCTGTCTTTAGCACAGGTTCTGACCCGGGAGTTAAAGGGCAGTCCGGAGATATTGTATGAGTGAATATGAGTGAATGCCACTGATTTATGCGAATGAGGTTCCATAGATTATACTACAGATTACAGGTACAACTTGGTCCTGAAGAAAGCCCAGTTGGCAGTGATGTAGCCGGCTGAAACATGTAGACTGGTCATCATAAGACGCAGGAGAGCTAGAAGCCTCCAAAGGCATCTGACTGTTTTTAAGTTTACCAGGGACCCCTAACACAATAAAATGTCTTATTCACCAGCATACCCTCCAGGTAATATTATCTGTTTAAGATCCCGACACCAGAATGAAAGATCTGAGTGCTCCCTCTATAATAAAGATTGAGCTGGCACGGATGGATTCATTACCCGGGCAAGGACTCTATGATGAAGCATGCCGCCAAGAGCTCTTTGTGGGTGAGAGGCCTTTTACAAAGACCATAGGTCTTTTTTGAGAGGATAGAGTAAGTCTCATATCAATGGGCTGTCTCTTGGCTGGGCAGGCTCATGATGCAAGAAGCTTCTCCCTCCATTGGCTTCGAACACTTTAAATGGGACTGAACTGGCACTTTTCGGAAGTAAGCAAATCATGACCAGTAATGTAATCATTCTCCCATTTGTTTGCACGTTGAATGATCAGGAATATGCAAATACTACAAACCTTTAAATAGTAACCCCCACATAAAAATATATGAGTGTAGAAAGCGTGCATTGTTATACAGCACTTGTTTAAAGCAGCAATGTCCTATCTAATTCATCAAGAGGGCGAGTGTCTGAACACATGGTTGGATGAAGGTCTGAGAAAGAAAGATGAAGGACTGAGTGTGCGAGTGTATAGAGGGATTAAAAGGTGAATGTCTGAGCACATGCTTGGGTGAAGGGGCGTATGTCTGAGTGCATGAAAGGATAAAGCGGTGAATGAATGGGCACATGGATGTATGGCTGGATGGATGGAAGAGTGAGTGAGTGAGTGAGCAAGCAGCAATGGCAGGAGGAGGGAGTATCCCCCAATCGAGACCTAATATCCACTGGTCTTCAATGAGCAACTGATGGTTCAGAACCAATCCTGATGTGTTTCTGTTCTTTCCTTAGTATCCAGTTAAAGAACAGCGGCCCCGGCCTGGACTGCGCCTACTTGAACGCTGATAGGCTCGGCGCGCTGGACTGCACGACTTCAAGGCACTGGATCTGCACAAAGGATGGACACTGACCTACAGCCCAACAACACATGCACATCCATCAGATCCGCCCCATTGCATTCACTTTCCCAGCACAGATGGGAATCCCTTCTGAGGAACAAAGACTGGATCCTTTAGCTGCTCTCAAAGTGGATCTATGCCAGTGACATCATCTAAGTTATATTTTTGTGCTTAGTATTTATCT
Source organism: Lissotriton vulgaris (assembly GCF_964263255.1). Taxonomy (NCBI): domain Eukaryota; kingdom Metazoa; phylum Chordata; class Amphibia; order Caudata; family Salamandridae; genus Lissotriton; species Lissotriton vulgaris. The sequence continues at coordinate 855,006 of NW_028247623.1, forward strand.
TATTTGTATTTGTTTATTTTATATTTGTTTTCAACCCTTTCCTAAAATGTGAATATACACACGGTATAGGCTGAAAATCCTTCCCTGCCTCATGTGTAGGGATATTTGTAGAGTGCAAACATTGCTGCAAAGAAAGGGAGCAGGGTCCAGGCCTGGGAGGAGCCAGTGAGTGCAGTCCGGGAGAAGTGCTGCAGGCGGGGAGAAGTGCTGAGGTGGGGCACACAGAGGAAGAGAAGACACATAGACCAGTGACAGGTCATTAGAAACTGTCCGCCACCCCCGGAAGGTCACACAGAAAGAAGATGTTGCTAGAAAACACAGGTTCTCCATAAAGAAAGGCACAAAGACACGGCTCTCTTATGTCTCACTTCCTTAGAAGGATGTAGGGGAGCAAAGCACTTAGTATTGAATGACCCAAAACAAAGTGTCTAACAGGTATTGGCAATGCCAATAGATCATGCTTACCTTTACGTATTAACAAGACGGATTGGCATTGCCAATGCATGTTTATAGCAGCTTTCAATGTACAGGACATGAAGGGACAATGGCAACAGTGTGATGACACATCCATTCATCGAGTTATGAAGTAAGTAAGTAAGTAAGAATTTATTGTATAGTTAATAAAAACCATTACAAAAATAAAAGTAGTTTAGTTTAAAATTGGTCAATATACATACCTGTTAAAAAAACATTAATAAATATTTATATTCATATATTGTCAGGTGTGAAATTATTACTGAACTACATGATACAGTTTTATATTGGTTCAATACAGAAATTACTCTTTTTTCCAAAGCTTAATGTCAATTTAAGTTTATCCATTTGCTAATACAAAACGTGAAGTGAGACAAAGGTTCTTATAGCCTCTTTACGTTACGTCATAATCTAAATTTTTAACAACCCTTTACAATGACACCTCTTTTGCTCTCGAAGTTTATAACAAACTTGACTGATCTGCAAATAAATTGTGGATCCGCTGTACTCAGAACTTGTATGATGGCAGATCGACAAGTACGTATTCAATTGTCATTAGATTTTGCTTTTAACCAGCGCCGTCGTTCCTGGTCCAGTGTAGGACAGATGCAAAATAGATGGATAATGTCTTGTTTTGCGGTACCACATAAGTCACACTCCTTGGTGTCCAGTTTCATCCAAGCTGGTTGATCTGCATTTGTTGGCAGACTTCCCATCCTTAAACTAAGGTATTTCAGTTTGAGAAATGATGAAAAGGATAACCCGAAGTAGACTGCAGGTTTGGGCATGGTGTATGATTGGATTACCATCCAGGCATGTGAGCGATGACTAAAGATTGTCTTGTTGTTGATCAGCGAATGCCTGTTTGCCGCCTTTTTAACTAATTGCTTGAATGATAATACAGGTAGCTTAGTTTGCCACAATGATGCAAGTTCAGTGGTATCAAGGGACAGGTTTAGAAACTTGGTGTACTGTGAATTGGGACTATTTTGCATTGCCTCCGACGTAGCAGAACTGATCTCTGTTTCCCTGTTCATCAAGAAGTCATACCAGAACTTAATGGTCTCGTACTTTTTTTGCAGAACTTGAGATTGTAGGCCAAACTCGAGTCGGACCTGTGCCGGAGAGGCATTGCACGGTAAACTGAATATACGCTTGTAGACTCTAGTTTGAATTTTATCTAGAAGCTGGGCGCTTCTCCCGTGGTGTAACATACTGCCATAGGCTATTGTAGGGAGTAGCTTAGCCTTGATGACTGCCAGAAGGGGATTAAACAGAGGGCCTTTTAACTGCTTGGAAATACTGTTGAATACATGTAACAGTGCTATTCCCTTTTTTTCGATGACCTCAAAGTGCAAGGAAAAATTAAGGCGTCTGTCCAGTTATATTCCCAAGTACTTATAGTTATCCACTACCTCCAATTTCTTGTTGTCTATGACAAAAAGAGTTATGAAGTGAAACGATGGCTAGATTGTCCTCTTGCGAGATTGTGAGTTGGGAACAAAGCGGAGCAATGGCTGTGAAAGCAAATATGGATTGCGAAAAACAAGGACCCCCTGGACACTGATATCGGTGAACTCCTAGGGCAGGGACAACAATGTGTGAGCAAAAACCCTAGGCAGTCAACAAAAATGGCAAACAAGTAATATCAAATGACAGTAAAAACTTCATGTGTAGAGAAATAAATTAAAAGTAATCATAACTTTAATGGAAACAGATAAAAATCATACATGTAAATGGCATAACCATCACCGCACGATGTAAACATGAGACTTAAAAAACATACATTTCATACATTATTATTCAAAGCATACATATAGAAATTAATATCACTAGTTTTTGTAAAAAATCACACTGTGGCGAGTGAAACTCGACGCGCGTTTCGGCGTAAAGACGCCTTCTTCAGGAGCCACAAAGAGGTAGTGATATCTGAAACACACATATAAAAATAGGAGAGCAGTCTGTTACGCTCCATGTTACATTATTTATACATTTCATAAAAGACACACTAAAACGTGTATTCATAAACAGGAATAAAAACAAGGCCTAAGTAATCACTGTCAAAATGTTAAATCTAATCTTGTTGCCACAACAATTTGATATAATCATAAAAGTGAAGATTGTGCCGTACTCAGAAACTAAGGGAAGGGGGGATGAGTTCATGGTTACAGAAATTAACAGACCTATTTCATCGTTACAAAAATTAACAGACATATTTTACAGATTCATAAATTAAACCAAAGCTGATAAACAATTTAATGTAAAAATGTAATTTGCGGCATCAAAATATTCAGAATCGATATTCACAAACATAGTATTGATGGCTATAGTAAGTTAATACTCATGATGGTTGTAGGAACTATTTTCTTTTTTACATAGTTGTTTATTAGGTCTATACATATATATTGCCATTCAAATTACTCACATTTCCTTTTTACATAGATGCTTATAAAGTCTATACATATATATTACCGTTCAAATTACTCACTATTGTCAGAGGTTTGACCAAAACTGTGTACACGATGTAAACGATCAGTTCTTGAGTATTCGAAAATACAAAAAACACCACAACAGTTGTTTTCCTAAAGTGTATAAAATATCAAAAAATCAAGACTCAAATCCTATGATGTGCAAATTCTGGGCTATATGAGCAGGGAACTTTTATTTAAATACAGTAGACATTTCATCGATTGGCACAAACATCTAGAGCGTAAAATAGAAGTGCATGGGACAGAGGCTCCTTAGATTTAGTGTTATGATAAATCGAGTGATAAGACATAACCACGTAATAAGTAATGCTGGATTACTATTAACATGTTAAACATGAATAAAGAGAAAGGGGTGGTACCTCCTCATAGATCAAAAGGGGGTTAAACAAAACCATCCGGTGAGTAGTTGTGGAATACCTTTAACATGTAAGGCATTAATAAAGAGAAAAGACATAATAGTACCTCTTATTGATAAAGGGTCATTACCTATTTCTTGTTCAATGTTAAATTCACCATAAAAAACTAATAAACAAAACGAAGTGCAAGGAAAAATTAAGGCGTCTGTCCAGTTATATTCCCAAGTACTTATAGTTATCCACTACCTCCAATTTCTTGTTGTCTATGACAAAAAGAGTTATGAAGTGAAACGATGGCTAGATTGTCCGCTTGCGAGATTGTGAGTTGGGAACAAAGCGGAGCAATGGCTGTGAAAGCAAATATGGATTGCGAAAAACAAGGACCCCCTGGACACTGATATCGGTGAACTCCTAGGGCAGGGACAACAATGTGTGAGCAAAAACCCTAGGCAGTCAACAAAAATGGCAAACAAGTAATATCAAATGACAGTAAAAACTTCATGTGTAGAGAAATAAATTAAAAGTAATCATAACTTTAATGGAAACAGATAAAAATCATACATGTAAATGGCATAACCATCACCGCACGATGTAAACATGAGACTTAAAAAACATACATTTCATACATTATTATTCAAAGCATACATATAGAAATTAATATCACTAGTTTTTGTAAAAAATCACACTGTGGCGAGTGAAACTCAACGCGCGTTTCGGCGTAAAGACGCCTTCTTCAGGAGCCACAAAGAGGTAGTGATATCTGAAACACACATATAAAAATAGGAGAACAGTCTGTTACGCTCCATGTTACATTATTTATACATTTCATAAAAGACACACTAAAACGTGTATTCATAAACAAGAATAAAAACAAGGCCTAAGTAATCACTGTCAAAATGTTAAATCTAATCTTGTTGCCACAACAATTTGATATAATCATAAAAGTGAAGATTGTGCCGTACTCAGAAACTAAGGGAAGGGGGGATGAATTCATGGTTACAGAAATTAACAGACCTATTTCATCGTTACAAAAATTAACAGACATATTTTACAGATTCATAAATTAAACCAAAGCTGATAAACAATTTAATGTAAAAATGTAATTTGCGGCATCAAAATATTCAGAATCGATATTCACAACCATAGTATTGATGGCTATAGTAAGTTAATACTCATGATGGTTGTAGGAACTATTTTCTTTTTTACATAGTTGTTTATTAGGTCTATACATATATATTGCCATTCAAATTACTCACATTTCCTTTTTACATAGATGCTTATAAAGTCTATACATATATATTACCGTTCAAATTACTCAGAAAGAGGACTCAGAGGTGGAGCAGCCCCGAACTCGTAGTCGCTGCTCCACCTCTGAGTCCTCTTTCTAGCTTATATAGAGTATCAGGTGTATTTATTTTGCCACCCTTAGATATAGTAGTCGAGTCGATCCTTTCTCTATGTTCGGCATCGGTAACCCATGCAGTCCATTTTTTAACTGACTACAAGTTCAGGGTTGCTTCACCTCACAGTCCTCTCTCTAGCTCACTTAGAGTACCAGGTTGGGATTTAACCATTTATTGACTGTAATGTGTATTATCCATTATCACGAGCACTTCAAAACCAGAACACAACTTTGAAGGCGAACAATAATGGACGGGAGAAGAGCCTCAAGAAAGCTGAGAGAATTCAGAGGAGGTCGGTGCCTCTGCTCAGACTTACTTATCACATTTCCTGCATCACCGGCAGGGCTGGGGCAGAGTCACTGACACCGCAGACACACCTCTGTATTAAGCAGCAGGTCTGGCGCCTGTGAGCACACCCATGACAATAGGTGGGAGCAGGATTAGTAACGTGGCAAACACAACAAGCATTTGCAATACAATAGGTCTCACATTTATGAGAGTTTGAGCTATTGGCATTGTAAATGACAATGCCTTATATTTATGTGTTGTTTTTAAAACAGATAATTAAATGGCATTGTCATTTACAACGCCAATAGCTTAAACTCTTGCAAATGCGAGACCTATTGCATTACGAATGTCGGTAGGAATGTCTAAATTGTGTGTACATCTTAACAGCAGCACCACTGCCATCTCTCTTTTATTCTAGGTAGTATCCCTTGGACATTCCTTGCTGACCAAACAACTTTTCATTGATACAATGGATCTTTGCATTGGTGGACATTTTATGAAGCACTAAAGTAAGATTTTAGTTAAGATGTGGCAATTCTTCGACACAGGAGGCAAAAAAGTGAAATAAGTTAATTATTGAATTCATATTATTAATTGGCAATTTTTCTGGAGAGCATTACATTCCATCAGTTTTTAGCTCATCTGTGACACTACGGAAAGAGACCATGGAATTGGCCCAGGTGCCCTGGCAAAAGCAAACTACTTAGTTTAAGAAATGGAATGATACCCAGAGAAATGGCCAGCAGCCAGGCATTTCCACTAATCTCTTTTTTTTATATCAAACTAGCAGCCCGTCCCGACGCTGTCCGGGTATGAATTGCTGCCGGCCAGTAGTATATTGTTTTGTAGGATTTCGTTTTGATAGCATTTCTTATCTGTGACAGGCCTGTGAAACGCTCCGATTCACAGTACACTGCTGATGCACTTAAGAGTGCGCGTTCAGTAGTGTGTGAACTCGAGTTTCCCTACTTTATTTTTCCTTGCAATATTATAAAGCGCGAACTCGACAACATGGCATGAGCACAATTTACATTACAGAAGAACACATTCATTTGTGGTAGGCACGGGGAGACAAAACGATTTGCCTGGAATCACAGGATGTTTAGCTGATGCCGAGATTCAAACGTAGCTCCCCAGCTCTAAAGTTCGCAATTCTAGAACTTGTGGCGGGAGGTGTGTCTAAAAGTATATGTCGGTGCTAGCCATCAATGAGAGAGACCTGTGCATTTTTCAAATGGGTGGTGAAAAAATATGAGTATGTTGCTGGAGATGTGGGCCGCGGTGCCACCAATGTACTTACCGGGGGAGGGTAAACACCCATTATTCCGCAACGTTCTTTCCGCATACCATCACTCCGCATACTTTCATTACGAAAGTACCATGACTCCGCAAAGCCATTATAACGCATGGCATTACATTTTATATGCTTTTACCATGCATACATTTACAACGAAATTCGTTGTAAATGCATGAATGGTAAAAGCATGTTTTTTTTAAATGTTTGGATAAGGTAAGTAGGGGTATATGTTTTGGGGTACTGTGGGATATCTTTTGGGGTGTTTTGGTATTTTAAGGGTTCAGATATAGTTTTGGGGTACAGGGGTAGTTTTAGGATTTAGGAATAGGAATGGGTTTTGGGGTACAGGGGTATTTTTAGGGTTCATGGCTAGGTTAGGGTTTCGGGGTATAGGAGTATTTTTAAGGTTATGGGGTAGGTTTGGGGTACAGGGGTATTTTAAGGGTTCCGGGCTAGGTTTGGGTTTTGGGGTACAGGGGTATTTTTAGGGTTCAGGGGTAGGTTTGGGGTACAGGGGTGTTGTACTGGTTCATGGCTATGTTTGGGTAATGTAAATGTAAATGTAGGTATACTTATATAGCACGACCTGTCACCACAAAGGGCATCCTGGCGCTTGCCTAGGGAACCCGTCCTGGTATTCCCCTGTGAGAGGCCCCGGAAGGGTATCCACAAGGTGAAAGCCAGGCATCCCGCCGCGAGGGGCCGTTGTGGAGATTAAGCAAGCTATTGCCCAGAGTCGCAGAGCGTGAACCCGTGAGTCGAGAAGGCACCGGAGCGAGAATTATCGAGACCGTGGAATTTTTAGCCCAAGACCCACCGAGGCGGGGAATTGAACCCTGGTCCAGGGCCGATCTCAGCTTCCGGGTCTGCCGCCTCTAACCCCTGAGCCACACTTCTCCTGGGTTTTGGGGTACCGGGTATTTTTATGGTTCAGGGGTAGGTTTGGGTTTTGAGGTACAGGGGTATTTATAGGGTTTAGGGCTAGTTTTGGGGTACAGGGGTATTTTTAGGGTTTAGGGATAGGTTTGGGTTTTGGGGTACAGTGTATATTTATAGGGTTAAGATGGGTTAGTGTTTAAGGGTGTTGGGGTATTTTAAGGAGTAAGGGTGGGTTATGATTATGGGGTGCAGGGGTATTTAAAGGGAGCAGGGTGGGATTTGTTTATTGGGTGTAAAGGGTAATGAAATAACAAATAAACATAATATAAATAATGCAATTTAAAAGAATAAATGTTTTAATTAAATAAAAGAATGTGTGTGTATATGTATATGTGTATATGTGTATATATATATATATATATATATATATATATATATATCTCCAATTACCGCTCCGGTGCTTGGTCACCAAAAGAGAAACACGAACGCTGCAATTACTGTTCTCACTGCTGGCCACAGTGACTTTTATTATAACCAGATGCGCAAAATGTCAGGCAGATGACGCGTTTCGGCTAACGCAGTAGCCTTGTTCACCTATCTGCACTGCTCATTTCAAACCATTAAATACACAGGTGCTCATTAACCACGGGACTCCACATACCATTGAAAGTGAAAACATACTGCGTTTCAAAATAAGAACTACAAATGAAGAAAGAGAGAACTTTTTTTCAACATTGCGGTACAAATACTTAAATTCATTATAAATTTAGTTACTCTTTCATAAATTTTGTTTCGTAAAATTTTCATGCCTAGTCATGATTTTGTAAAGTGTACAAATACACGTACTAATTATCAAAATAATAAACAGTGCAACTTAGTGGATAAATTGATGGCATAGACTATCTTTTATGATATTGCAAACCAACTAGCTATAGTAAGACAGAGTACCTAATTTAATTGGTTTCCTATATCCAAGTTACACAACCCATTTCTGCCCACAGCTTAATTGGGTGAAATATGACTATTGTAATACATATAGACTAGTACAATTTGAATAAACAGCAGTATGGAAAATATAAAGTGAAAATGAAAGTGAAAAAGTGAATATGTGAAATACACATATATACAAATCTATATTTGATGTTTTAATAATGTACTTTTACAATGTATATGACTTTACCACACATGCATTTGCATTATAATGGCATGCGTGATAAAGTCATATGCGTTGTAAAAGTTTTAGAAATTATGTCTTTGCGGAGTAATAGTCCTGCGTTATAATTGCGGAGTGATGGTATGCGGGATGTTGGTTTGCGGAATATCATCACATATTCAATTCAATTCAATTAATTTATATAGCGCGCTACATACCCAGAGGGTCTCAAGGCGCTTGGAGAAGGGTGGGGAATTACTTGTCGAATATCCAGGTTTTAAGTTGCTTTGTGAATGCTAGGTGGTTCTGAGTGAAGCGAAGGTGAATGGGAAGTGAGTTCCAGGTTGTTGCCGCCAGGTAGGAGAAGGATCTTCCTCCCATGGTGGTTTTGTTGATGTGAGGTACAGCAGCAAGGGCTTGGTGGGAGGAGCGTAGCTGGCGGGAGGGGGTGTAGAAGGAAAGTCGTGTGTTGAGGCATTCGGGTCCAAGTTCGTAAAGTGCTTTGTGTGCGTGGGTTAGAAGGCGGAATGTTATCCTCTTATTGACGGGCAGCCAGTGGAGGTTTTTCAGGTGACCAGAAATGTGGTCTTTACGCGGGATGTCTAGTATGAGTCTGGCTGATGCGTTCTGGATGCGTTGGAGTTTTTTCTGAAGTTTTGCGGTGGTACCGGCATATAGGGTGTTTCCGTAGTCCAGGCGGCTTGTAACCAGTGCGTGGGTGACCGTTTTTCTAGTTTCGGTGGGGATCCAGCGAAATGTTTTTTTCAGCATGCGAAGAATGTTGAAGCAGGATGATGAAACGGTGTTGACTTGTCTGGTCATCGAGAGTGAGGAGTCCAGAATGACGCCCAGGTTCCGTGCGTGGTCTGTCGGGATGGGTGCTTTTCCAAGGGACTCTGGCCACCATGAGTCGTCCCAGGCGGAGGGGAAGGTGCCTAAGATAAGGACTTCTGTTTTGTCGGAATTCAGTTTCAGACGGCTCTGCTTCATCCACTCGGCTACTTCTCTCATTCCTTTATGTAGGTTGGTTTTGGCGGTGTTAGGGTCTTTGGTGAGTGAGAGGATCAGTTGAGTGTCATCAGCGTAGGAGATGATGTTGAGGTTATGTTGGCGTGCGATGGTCGCGAGGGGGCTCATGTATACGTTGAAGAGGGTGGGACTGAGTGAGGATCCTTGTGGCACGCCGCAAATGACTTCAGTGGCCTCAGATTTGAATGGTGGGAGGCGGACTCTCTGGGTCCTTCCGGAAAGGAATGAGGTGATCCATTCCAGTGCTTTTCCTTGGATTCCGATGTTTCTGAGGCGTTGTAACAGGGTGCTATGACAGACTGTGTCGAAGGCTGCGGAAAGGTCAAGGAGGATTAGGGCGACTGTGTCTCCATTGTCCAGTAGAGTTCGAATGTCGTCTGTTGCTGCGATGAGTGCAGTCTCAGTGCTGTGTTTGGCTCGGAAGCCGGACTGAGAGGAGTCGAGGGATTTGTTGGTTTCGAGGAAGGCGGCGAGCTGGTTGTTGACAGCTTTCTCGATGACTTTGGCCGGGAATGGAAGGAGCGAGATGGGGCGGTAGTTTTTGAGTTCGGTGGGGTCAGCTGTGGTTTTATTTAGAAGGGCGCTGAGTTCGGCGTGTTTCCAGCTTTCCGGGAAGGTGGCGGAGTTGAGGGAGCAGTTGATGACTTCTCGGAGGTGTGGTGCTATGACGGAATCTGCTTTGTTGAAGATGTGGTGAGGGCATGGGTCTGTGGGGGATCCTGAGTGGATGGAGTTCATCAGGCGGATGGTGTACTCAGTGGAGATTGGGTTCCAGTCATTAAGGATGCTCAAGGGGGGTGACGGTACGGCAGAAGGTTGGCTGGGTTGGCCTCCGGGTTGGTTGTCAAAGCTGTTGTGGATGTCTGCGATTTTGTCGTGGAAGAACGAAGCTAGGGAGTCGCAAAGGGCTTGAGAGGGAGTGATGTCGTTGGAGTTGGCAGTGGGGTTGGTAAACTCTTTGACGATGTTGAATAATTCCTTGCTGTTGTGGGCGTTGTTGTCAAGTCGGTCTTTGAAAGCGGCTTTCTTGGCAGTCCGGATCAGTTGGTGGTGTATGCGGGTGGCGTTTTTGAAGGCGTCCCTGGTGCTGGTGTTTGGGTCTTTTTTCCATGCCTGCTCAAGGGGAGCGACAGAGTTTCTTGGATTTCTTAAGATCATCGTTGAACCAGGGGGCGTTTTTGCTGCCTATTTTGATTTGACGTTTTTTCAGGGGAGCTAGGTTGTCAGCGCTGTCGGTTAGCCATTGAGTGAGGTTAATGGCTGCTTGGTTGGGGTTCGAAGAATGGGCAGGGGGGTTTTGAAGAAGCAATGAGGAGATCTGGTAGAAGGTGATTTTGTTCCAGTTTCTTTGCAGAGTAGGTTGAGGATGGTTGTGGACTGTGGTCTTTTTGTAGATAAAGTGAACGCAGCTGTGGTCCGTCCAATGGAGAGCTGTGGTGTGACTGAAGGAGATATGTTTGCTGGAGGTGAAGATAGGGTCGAGTGTGTGGCCTGCGTAGTGAGTGGGGGAGTTAACAAGTTGTTTGAGTCCGAGGTTGGCGAGATTGTCCAGAAGGGAGGGTGTTGCTGTCGTTGCTTTTTTCCAGGTGAAAATTGAGGTCTACCAATAGAATGTAGTCCTCGGAGGGGAGGGCGTGTGGGGTGATAAAGTCAGTGATGTCTTCACTGAATTGTGCACGGGGTCCTGGTGGCCTGTAGAGGAGGGTGCCTCTGAGTGTGGTCTTGGGGTCGATGTGGATCTGGAAGTGAAGGTGCTTGGCGCTAGCGAGGTTGACGTCTGAGCTGGTTGAGATGCGGATGGAGTTCTTATGGACGATGGCGATGCCTCCTCCTGTTTGCTTGGTGCGGTCTTTCCGGATGATCTTGTAGCCTTCCGGTATGGCAATGGTGATGTCTGGGGCTGAGGAGGCGTTCATCCATGTTTCTGTTAGGAAGGCGACGTTCGGAGAGATGGTGTCTAGTAGATTCCAAAGGTCGATGGCGTGTCTGTGGACTGAGCGGGTGTTGAGCAGGATGCATTTATGGTGGTTGGTGTCAGGTCTCTGTTTGGTGTTAGTGGATGAGGAGTTGGCCTTGGTGCCATCATACTTGCAGGAGTTGCATGTGAAGGGTCCATGGGTGTGTCCAGGGGCGGCTTGGGCGCAGTTGGGGAGTCGACCGGGGTTAAGTGCTAAGAGGGTGGAGGCGGCGTATGTAATGCGGGTGGGGTGGGTAGTACGGGGGCCAGGGGGTCTGGCGCTGGGCGCGGGCTTGGCGCGGACGGGCGCAGACGGGCTTACCTTTGGCGCACCTTCGGCGCGCATGGGGCGCGATCACTGCGCGTGAACGCTGCGCGCGAATGCATCTGTCATATGTGGATAGTGGAAGGGGAGGGGCGAGGGAGGGTCAGCTGGGAGGCGGGGGGCGGGGTGTACAGACGGGCCAGGAGGCAGAACAACAAACAGTAAAATGGCCGCAGGATAAACACGATGATTCCAGGCGCAGGACGAGTAAAGTTATAGCAGTGGGCACTGGGAGCAATGAAGCGCTATGATTATAAAGCGCGCTGATGAATATGTTCTTTAAAATACAAAGCGAGGCTTACGATATGCTACAGGCACTTCGCATGTAATTATGGCAATCAAACAGCTGATTTCAATGAAGCGCTACGAGACAGATAATGCACAGAGGAAATGGGCTTTAAATCGTCGCAGGAGATGCAAACAACCAAGCAATGCGCGCTGCTATCCGGGGGAAGGGTAGTTCCTTTCTTGCTATTTCCGTGGAGGCGGGCCTTGTGTCCGGATGTGCGTGGCGTGAGGCCTGTGCGCAACAGAAGTGGAAAATCTCCAGTGTGCGCTTCAGGCGTCACTGGAAGTTAAGGTGAGATTACATTTCCTGCACAATGGCCCCTGTTTGCGCTCCTTCCGGCCCTTGGGAATAGCGCCATGGCTGTCCTCCATACAGTAAAGCAGTTGCACGTCACTGGGAGCACGGGGCAAGCACACCCGGAGCTGGACTGTACAGAACCTGGGAAGAAAAAACAATGAAACATTGGGCACAACGCTCGCTTTTTTTTCCGTAATCCCGCGCCCCGCCCACAGCACACGATATGAAACATGGCATGAAGGGCGGAACGTACCACACGCCCCCAGCGTTTGTCACGACCCCAGCACATGCCCACAGCACAACGCAGACACGCCCACAAGGGACTACTTTGCTGGCACGGTTCTTTTACCTTTTAAATGTATATGGTGGGCGTCTGCATAGCCTTTGTCCTTCTGCTGCAACTGCCCTTTCCAATACTGTATTGGGTGTTGTGATTGGTGCTATGGTTCCTGAGATTACCCGCCTCAAAGGTTTGGGCTCTCTCTTTATTATATTGGTATAGATCACATCTTTCAAATCTCCAAATTCTGTACATAAAATTTTCACTGGCTGATTCTCTCCATAACAGCCCAACCACATCACTAGTAAGTGAACAAGCTGGTAAGAAAACACGCTTAAAAATGAAGCAATTTAAACAGTTTAAAGGGTCTTTACTGAACAGCAAAATGCGTATAAAATGCTCTGCCTGCCTCACAAAGTGATCTGGCTAAAGACATTAGTAAAACAGCCTCACCATAAATGCCCCAAGACCTACCAACAGTCACAAAAATAAATATCTATCCATGAAAGAACCCACATTGAGGGCAAACTCCGTCCTGTAATATAAATGAGGGGAATTCAACAATTCTCTAATCACTGCCTTCTCTTTAAAGTTCAGCGGTGTTACAGGATTCTTATTACACGTGAGAAAGAAAATAACTTTTGTTATAGGCTTTTGAGTTTTGATATAAGCGTGCATAGTACAGCTGAATCTCTGACAGAATATCGAGACACAGGATATCGACAGACAAAATATCGACGCTGGAATATCGAAGGCAATTATATCGACACCCTATCTACAACATGGTAAGTACAAAAATATCGAAACTAAAATATCGATGTTAAAAATATCGTAATTAAAAATATCGGGGTTTTTTGTTATTAAAAAAAGAAATATAAAGTAAATAATACATTTATATAATTTTAACTTATGTAAAAATATTTTAGAATGTTTAAAATGAATAAATAATACATATTTAATGTTAAACTTTTAATTAAAATTAAACATACAATATGTAATATATATTTAATTAATTATAATATTTATAATTTTTTTAATTAATTTAAAAATATTAACAAATACTATAAATTACAAATACATCAACACTCATAAAATAATAAAATAAATAATAATAACTATTTATATTTAATACATAAAAACAATGAAATATACTTTCAATATTTAAAAAATTAATTAAACACATTATGTAACATAATAAAAATATTATAAAATACATAAATAAATATAAATTAAATTGGATAGCGTAAGGCTAAAAATTACTATTCAAACTCCATAGGGTGCAACAGTAGGGAAAGTGTTGGATAGTGTAGGGGGTAAAATTACTATTCCCACTCCAGAGAGTGCAACAGTAGGGAAAGCGTTGGATAGCGGGTGGGTAAAAATTACTATTCCCACTCCAGTGAGTGCAACAGTAGGGAAAGCGTTGGATAGCGTACGGGTAAAAATTACTATTCCCACTCCAGTGGGTGCAACAGTAGGGAAAGTGTTGGATAGCGGGAAGGTAAAAATTACTATTCCCACTCCAATGAGTGCAACATTAGGGAAAGGGTTGGATAGCGTAAGGGTAAAGATTACTATTCCAACTCCAAAGGGTGCAACAGTAGGGAAAGCATTGGATAGTGTAGGGAGAATAATTACTATTCACACTCCAGAGAGTGCAACATTAGAGAAAACATTGGATAGCGGGTGGGTAAAAATAACTATTCCCACTCCAGAGAGTGCAACAGTAGGGAAAGCGTTGGATAGCAGCTGGGTAAAAATTACTATTCCCACTCCAGTGAGTGCAACAGTAGGGAAAGCGTTGGATAGGGTAAGAGTATAAATTACTATTCCAACTCCAATGCGTGCAACAGTAGGGAAAGCATTGGATAGCGTAAGGGTAAAAATTACTATTCCAACTCCAAAGGATGCAACAGTAGGGAAAGCGTTGTGGAGTTCTGGACTTTTTGGTTCCGTCCAGAGGTGTCAGGGAACAACACCCAAAGACCCCGGAGTTCCACCTGCCTTGGTGCGCAAATGAACAGAAACACGGGCTTCTCGATGTTGGCGTCAAAGACCAAAGGTTTATTACTGCAGGGACACAGAAGTCACAGAAACTACACATGGGCAGTGTCTAGGAGCCTGTTCAAATTGTACAAAGAGGGTTGCTCCTTATATACTAAATTTTGGCCTTCAGGCGAATTCTTCACATGTTGGTACATTCCCAAAACCCTTGGGTCCTAAACAATAAATATTTGGCGTTACACAGGAACCGTCGGTAAAATCTGATACCAAACATCTACGAAGAGGGGTTCCCACTAGTTCATCACAATCCCTTGTCAATATTGCATTCAGGAGTCGGACCGCCTCATCGTAAATTTCGTTACCTCCCCCTAATAAAGATTCAGAAAGAAAGGAACGGAGCCAGGTGTGGAAGATAGGAAAGCGGGATAAGAGATGTTTGTGGGTTGTAAATGGGCAAGGCTACCGGCTTCGGCCGCCTAATCATGATCGGGACAATGGACACGAGAACCAGTTCAGTTGGGCTGGCCTCGGGCAGTGGAGGCAGCCTTTGTCGAGTCATGTAGCTACAGCGTGATCTGGTTTAAGGTGCACGTGTCATGAAAGAGGTGAATCTCCGGCTAAGGCTACGTGTCCTTAATCGAAATGAAGTGATCAGAGGTTATTGCGTATGTGAGGGCAAGAAACACAAAATGGCTGCCATGATCTAAGATGGATGCCGTGGGTAGATCAGAAATGTGTTCATAACAGGAGTACTCTTGCTCGTAGCATAGCGAAAACACCAGGATATGCTAAATGGATCATTTGCGGTTCGCTGATACCAATATTATGTATTTCCGACAACATTGAAAACACGGGTTCAAATCGTCACGGAACCTCAGACCCTCCTTTTGCCCTTACATAGGCAATTACTCAGTCTATGTCAGAATCTAATTCTATGCTCATCAGGTCAATGACATGCTGTTGTATCATCATCCTTTCTCGTGCCTTTTCTCCAAACGCAGGTCGTTTCCTAAAACAGGTTGCAGCACAAAGACTACACAGAGCTGGACCACACTGGATAATCAGGCAGCATGAGAAGAGGAATACTAAGATGACACCAATGACCATTAGAACCTTCCATCCCCACGCTGAGATCAGAGTCCAAAACCACTCCATGAAGGACCAGTTTCCCTTGTCTACGTGTATAGAGTCGGAAATCTTGTGTAGCTTAGAGATCGCCTCGTAGACTGTTGGAGCATTATTAGGAATAAAGACACAGCAGCTCGATTGGATCATTCTGCATACCCCACCTCGATCTGCAAGTATAACATCTAGAACCATACGGTTCTGCAACGTCATGAGTCTATCCGCCTGAAGCTCAGCTGTCAAATTGCTAAGGGCACCAGCAGTTTCGGTAATAGTAGATTCAACTACCCGTGTTAGCTGACGTATGTTTCTACTATTGGCCATAGGCCCCCAGAAGGGAAGGAAGCCTTTGAAGAAGTCTCCAGCTTCCTGACTAGTGGTATCTTCCTTGCTGAAGACACCTCTCGCTACTCTAGTCCTGTGGTAGTCAGATGAAGCAGTGTATGTTGGAGGCAACAATCGAGCAATATAACATGAACCTGAAAAGTCAGCAGGTGACCATGTATATGCTCGGTCTCGACAGATGAAGTAGGTACCCCTAGCAGTAAGGAAGGCAGGGGAAGAGTTAGCCGGAAACACATAAGTCTCTACGCACTCACTCCTCCCTAGCTGAGCTCTCGGATTTCTCCCATTACCTTGCAAACAGACCTGACCTCGGTGAGGTACGACCCAGATTGGAGTTGAGCTTTTACGCTTGCTTTCTCCCAAACTAAGGCGATACTCTGAAGAATTCCAACTTAAATATACTCGCAATTCGTCTCTAGGGTATGATGGAGTATTATTGACGTCCTTGATCATGTCAATAATTCCCTGGACTAAGGCTTTGTTGGCAGAGTTATATTTAGTGGAACGTGGTGGACGCGGAGGATAGGTTTCAAGGGCATAAGCAAAGATGGTTTGAAGGGCCTGAAATGATCCATTGTAGCTGAAAGGTAAAACCAGATAGGGAATGCCTTTATCCATAGTGTGGGGTATCAAGCCACACACCCAGCAGTCTGTAGTGTTAACTACCAGTTGGTGTTGGTGCAAGAGCTGTATAAAAGTGTTGTTAATGAATTCTGAGCGTCGAGCTTGCTCATGTTCAGGAAACGAGTGAAAAGAGTGTATAGAGGAAACAGTAGAAGTAACAGGATTAAGGGGAGGTACTGTAGTTACTGGCACAAAAATCAAACTTATACCGAAAACGATTCCACCCACCAACGTTATCAAAACAATTAAAAATGTAATGGCACATTGCATCAAAAAGCATTTGCTGTGAAGAATTCTGTAAAGTCTGTTTCTGCGAACATAAATCACATTTTCTCGTTGCAGCGCAGGAAGCTCCATCTTCTACAATCCGCTCGCGACCACTGATGATGTGTACGTAGATGAAAATGCCTCTATCAGCCCTGGGAGTTCCCAGAACTAACAGAAAGATCGACCTTGTGTCAGACCCCCGCAGATTCAACTAGGCACACAGCCACGACCCTACGGCTACCCAGACGGCAAGGCAATTTTAAAAACAATAAAACAATAGCAAACTTCCTGGCTGAAGGCAAAAGTTCAATATTTCAAAATATCACAATATGCAGTTGCCTGCTTTATTTGTCCATTTTACGAAGTCGTAAATTGTATCTTTGCTTAGCAGGTACTGTTTGATCGGCAAATAGCGTATCACTGGTAGCTGTTGCAGTGTTCAAGTTCGCAGATGACAGAGTTTTTTCTGATGCAGGGGACAAATGTTCAGAGTTCAAAGGAGTCTTTTCAGGAGGAGAGTCAGAGTTTGGAGTGTCAGTGATCAATTCGGCATCGCTGAAAGGGATGAACTTTGGCGTGCGTTCAAATTCAGAGGCACCAATTCCCTTCTTCACCCAGTCGTCGTAAGGAAGTGGCAAAGGTACACGCTTAACATGGGATGCGTGCACCCAATGCTTGCGACCAGCTACACGAACTGCTGTTCTCGTTGCAAGCAGGACCTGGAAGGGGCCGATGTATCTGGGCTGAAGGTTCTTCGTCCTCGCGAAATTCCTTATTACCACTTGATCGCCGGGTTTCAGCTGATGCCCTGGACTCTCCGGAGGCTTTGGTAAAGCATCGAAAACCTGTTGGTGAATAGACTCAATTTAGCAGTCAAGTCGTAAAGGTAGTCGATCAACATAGGATATTCTAGAGAACAAAACTCTTTAGGTCTCGGCACACCCCAAATATTTGCCGGGCGGCCAAAAACGATCTCATACGGGCTAAGCCCCACTCTAGAATGTACGGTTGCTCTCGTTGATAACAAAGCCAAAGGAAGTGCGTCTGGCCAGGACAAACCTGTGGAGGCTTGAATTTTGGCTAGTTTTAGTTTGAGGGTGCCATTGTAACCCTCAACTAAACCAGCAGACTGGGGATGGTTCGCACTGTGGAACTTTTGTTTCAGACCTAGGCCGGCACACACACTCTGCATAACTTTCCCTATAAACTCACTTCCGTTATCTGACCATACAATCCGTGGCATACCGAATCTAGGGAAATATTCTTTGAGAAGAATTTTGGCAGTTGATAGGGCAGTGTTGTCCTTTAGTGGGTATGCTTCGATCCATCTGGAAAAAGCACAAACTACCACCAGGACATATTTCAGATTATTACAGCGATCCATGTGAATGAAGTCTAACTGAATCACTTCAAAGGGGCAGGAAGGAGGAGCGAAGTGACCAGCAGGAGTTGGAGTTCCCTTGCCGGGATTATGCATCAGGCATACCATACAATTTTTCACCACTCTCTCTGCACACTTACTGATCCCATCATTCTTCCAGACTGGAGCCAAAATCTTACAGATTCCTTTAGAACTTATATGCGCTACTCCATGCGCCATCGTCACCACTGCAAGCACATACGCATCAGGCAACATCCAACGCTGCTGTTCTGTCAAATCAATCCAACACCCATTCGAATCCAACTTGCCCGTACTTTCTCTCCATACACGTTTTTCCTCCTCAGTTGCCTCTTTCTGAATCTCTTTCACACTTTCCATTGTATCTTCACACATTCCAGACTCAGCAATCCATCTTGCAGACGTAGCAACATACATTCTGCTCATCATGTCTCTAGCTGTCTGTTTAGCGGTCTCATCAGCAAAAGCATTCCCACGACCAACATCATCCGTGATTGCTTTATGAGCACTGCACTTCACAATCGCAACTTCAGTCGGCAAGGTTAGAGATTCCAACAGATCGTTAACTAGCTGACCATGTTGAATCTTAGTCCCATGGGACGTAATGAAACCTCTTTCTCTCCACAAACGGCCAAAACTATGGGCCACGCCAAATGCGTACTGACTATCTGTAAAAACATTCACTCTCTTTCCCTTAGCTAAAACACACGCTCTGGTTAAAGCTATTAATTCTGCAGCTTGGGCAGAATTCTGACTCACTCTTGCAGTCTCCACAATCGTCTTCAAGGTCGTTACTGCGTAAGCAGCAGTCACATCACCATTTTCCAATTTAAAACATGACCCATCCACATACAACGTGACATCTGGATCTGATAATGGAGTGTCCTTTAAGTCAATTCGTCCTTTTGTCTCTTCCTCCTCCGTTTTAAAACAACAATCATGTGGCTCTGAATCACTCGACTCTTGATTAGCCGGCAACAGCGTTGCTGGATTCAATACATTACATCTTTTGATCTGAATATGACTCGCTAGTAATGTCAGCTCGTAACCAGATAGTCTCGCACTGGTAAGGTGTTGTGTCTTCGTTCGGTTCATGAGTGTATCCACTGCATGAGGAACCATGACCACTAGCATGTTGTTCATCACCAAACCAGCAGATTGTCGAATGGAAGCTGCAGCTGCCGCTGTAGCTCTCAAACAACTAGGCAACGCTCTAGCTACCGGATCTAATGTCGATGAAAAATACGCACAAGGGCGTTGTTTATCACCAAACGTCTGTGTCAGAACACTCAACGCGCAACCTTCTCTCTCGTGAACGTAGAGCGTGAATGGCTTACTGTAATCGGGTGTACCCAATACAGGAGCTGAACATAGTGCATTTCGTAACTCAGAAAAGCTCTCCTGACATTCATCAGACCATGGCACCGGACTCGGAACATTTTTCCCAGTCAAAGCTACCAATGGTTTTGCTAAAAGAGAAAAATTTGGGATCCACTGCCTACAGTAAGAGGTAATACCTAGAAAGGCACGTACTTCTCTCTGTGTGCGGGGAACACTCATCTGCGTAATTGCTTTTATTCTCTCTGGGGTCAACTTCCTTCCCTCCTTTGACAAGAGATGACCTAGGTAGGTCACTTCTTGACAGCAGTATTGCATTTTTGTAGGTGATACCTTGTGATTCAAATTGGACAAGTGATGTAATAACGAGATCGTAGCTGCTTTGCAAGCTTTCTTGTCATCTGCAGCCACTAGAAGATCATCCACATACTGCACTAGAGCAGAACCTGGAGGAAGGACAAAGGAATCTAACTGACTTTTTAATGCTTGACTGTAAATAGATGGGCTCTCACAGTAGCCCTGTGGAGCGCGTTTAAATCTGAAACTGCGTCCTCCTAGACAGAAGCCAAAAATATCTCTGCTTTCCTCGGCTATCGGAATGCTGAAAAAGGCATTCTTCAGGTCGATGACTGAAAACCAAGTAGCTGTAGCAGGAATCAATGTTAACAAGGCGGTGATGTCTGGAACCACAGGAAACTGCGGGACCACAATCTTATTGACTTCTCTGAGGTCGATAACAAACCTATACACTGGAGGTTTTGTAGGATCAGTTCGTTTCAAAATCGGTAATACAGGACTGTTACAAACATTTCCTCTAGTTTCTTCAACCACTCCTTTCTTAATTAAATCTTGCACAATCAGTAAAAGCGCACGCTCACCTTCACTAGATATTTTGTATTGAGGAATTCCTGGAAATTTCACATTTGCTTTCAAAGTTACTACATATGGTGGTATTTCTAAAAGGCCTACATCATTAGGACCAGTCGCCCAAAGAGAATCAGGGAGTGAATGCAGCTCTGGCGGGAGTGCATCCATTGACAAGTACATCGGAGAGGTGATTCTTTTACCCAATGTAAGCTGTACCCCTTCCGGAGAACAGTACAATGTCGCATATAGTCGTTTTAACAAGTCTAAACCAAGCAGATTTTCATTACAACCTGTC
Organism: Lissotriton vulgaris; assembly: GCF_964263255.1. NCBI lineage: Eukaryota > Metazoa > Chordata > Amphibia > Caudata > Salamandridae > Lissotriton > Lissotriton vulgaris. The sequence continues at coordinate 875,786 of NW_028247623.1, forward strand.
GTCAAAATCAGGGGTGCTTTCAGTTGACGCGGTCCAACAGAAATAGACAAAGGACCAGATATGGGGTTGTAAACAGGGGCGCCTGAAAAACCTACAGAAACATTTGTTAAGCCGGACAAAGGTGCGCCAGGGAGTTTCGCATGAATGATAGAACTTTTTGCGGCACCAGTATCCAACAGAAACGGTTCGACTACACCTGATGTTGCTACTGTGACATAAGGCCCACTCTGATCCACTGGAACTGATACTACTCCCTCTCTCTGTCCATGGCTGTCCTAGTACCCATTTTGCTGAAATCCCTCATCCGCTTCACAATAGTCTTCAACAAGATATTGTTGAGATCTATTTTGCTGGGCTGACTGTCCATTTCGTTGATCAAAGTGATTGGAAGGACGATCATTCGTTTGTGGAGGCATAACACCTCGCCCTCGACCTCTAGAATTCTGCACAAAACCACCACGACCTCTCTGAGCTGCTGCTGCATTATTTTGCGCTAAGATCGGACACTCATTCTTGTAGTGACCCTCTTTCTTACAGTACGCACACTGGTTCCACTGATATTGAGGCCTCGGTGAACTATAATCTGTTCTTTGATACGAATTCTGTTGCATATTAGTCTGATTCGTCTGATACGCCTGTTGCAAAAGAACTTTAGTTTTTAAATCTTTCGTTTTCTTGTCTGATTTTTCTTTTTCCTCTTTATCCCTATTTTCATAATACTGTGCAGTTGCAAGTATTTGCGCAGTTGTAGAAACAGCCCACGCACTCTCTGAATCCTTTAATTTATTGCATAACTCAGGTAACAAATTATGCACAAATTTATCGACAAACAGTCTCTGTCCTCCTTCTGTGCTCATATCTTGACCACTATGATCTACAAAAGTCTCTTCGAACCTCGTGAAGAAGTCGGAGACACTTTCGTCTTTCTTCTGCCTGCATGCGGATAACTTGTCCCAATTAACACGTAATGCGGGCATCAGAGTCTTCATTAAGTCTATTATCCTACCTGGAAGATTAGCAATTAGGGGTTCGGGTTTTGCACCACCTGTTTGCTGACCATCCGCTGCAATGATAGCTGCCCAATCACCACCTAGGGCAACTGGATGATTCTCTCTACGAATTTTAGCCCAAATTGGTTGAGGAACTACATTTCCAAATAACATATCGATGTCTGCTAAGTTCATTATACAAGCCTCAACTGTTTGCGTCAGTTCTTTATAGTATCCAGCAGGGTTCTTACGCGGGTCTGGCAAGGCCTGTTTTACTGCTAGCACTTCAGCTCGCTTCCACGGAATGTGTATCCATACTCTCTGGAATTGCGCCGGAGCGGCTACAACACCATTAAGAGCATCAGCTTGCACAGCTTTGCGCCAAATCGGAGGAACCTCCCTCATTGGATATTGGCGACTTAGCTTCGTCTTACCTTTCTCTAAATCTCTTGGTGAACGAAGAGATGGATCATTTCTAAAACTTAAGATCAGTTCCATCGCTTCTTCTATATTTTCTCCTACTATCATACCTGCAGCAAACTCTTTCTGAACCTTAATTAAGTCTTCTAAATTCGATTCAACTTCGTCTTCTTCTATCTCCTCACGTAACAGCGAACACATCTCATCAAAGACATACCGTTGCGTTGGTTCCTTCCACTGCATAAATGTATCTAGCACATCTCTCGTACTATATCTCCTACTCTTCGAAATCCATCTGAGAGCCGTGGAATCGAAAATTCCCCGTTCCTCAGTGCTTGGATGCTGGCTGCGTCTCTGAACAGAGTCAGAAGTAGGAGTCTTAATTAGAGTTTTATAGAAAGGAGACAGAATGTTAGAAACAGAATCAGTGATTCTTCGACGAACAGAAAGTGGAGTCAACACACTCGCAGACGTAGAGAACACAGTAGAAGTAGGAACAGATAGCGGAACAGTAGGAGTATCGAGAAAAATAGTTTGTGGAGCAGTAGGTGTAAGCGAGACAGATACAGGTATAGAAGTCGGCAACCCAGGAGGAGGAGGAGCCGTAGGAACATTCACATTAACCACAGGAGGTACAGGAACTTGATTCTGAGGGGCGGGAGCAGGAATACCAGGTTGTCCAGCAACCGGCAATTGAACATTCGGTAAAGGTGGAGCCGTAGCACCTTGTGCATACGGTGGAGGTGACCGTAACAGATAAGACAACAGAGGATCGTTTTCGGGGTCCTCTAGTATCTTAGCTGTTTTCGATGGCAAGGCAGGATAGCACTTGTCGATCGTTAAATTATGCTCTCTAATGGCCACTTCTATGGCCTTCTGACACTCATTATCTTGCAGCTGCTTAGCCGCTTGCTCCAGAGTCAACTCTTCTTGCTCTTTCTGTTCTTTCTTTAACCTCTTAATTTCTCTCTGTTTGGATTCTTTTCGCCAGTAACGGAAAGAATCAAACATTGCCGGCCGGGCTTTCTTCCTAAACAATTTCGCTTCTAAATTGTCAAGAATTTCGGGTTCAAAACTACCATGCAGTGGCCAACTAAGGACACCATCTTTCTCAGTGTAGCGGACCCACACCTCATTATAAGATATAGGACCCACACCATGTTTACAGTACAAGTCATATAGGGGAGTCCCAATCGGAGGAACCAGACATGAGTCCTCCAATCGTGAGTCACTGTTACAACCGAAACAAGACAACATACAGTTTCTCCGACTTACCATTTTTCAGTCCGGAACACAAAACAAAAAAAAAAACAAGAAACAGATATGTGCACCTGAACCAAGAACTTAGGCCTACCAAAACGAACTGATGTATCGATACCCAAACTAAACCAAATAGATTATCGTAACCAGAACAACCAATGATAATCTTACGAAACCAAACCAAACCAAGAACCAAAAAGGATTTTAACAACCCTCACGAAGTAACCAACTAGCTAGCAACCACTAAATACTTAACTGAGGCACTGAAGACGTCACCAAGGAGAAACCCGTCACGTTTCGCCGTACTAAGGACTGCACCTCGGGTCCAAGACAGGGCGACGGTCAAGGCAACGGCCCACTGCAGCCGTCCTGAACGGGAACCCTCGTGGAAGAGAACTTCGGGCCACTTTTGCGATATGCCGGGATCGATGAAGTGGGGCGCCTCCCTCAGGAATCTTCACACGAAGCTTCTCGAACTCTTCAGGCATTTGGACCGGTACCGAATGACGTTGCCCCACGTTGGGCGCCAATTGGAGTTCTGGACTTTTTGGTTCCGTCCAGAGGTGTCAGGGAACAACACCCAAAGACCCCGGAGTTCCACCTGCCTTGGTGCGCAAATGAACAGAAACACGGGCTTCTCGATGGTGGCGTCAAAGACCAAAGGTTTATTACTGCAGGGACACAGAAGTCACAGAAACTACACATGGGCAGTGTCTAGGAGCCTGTTCAAATTGTACAAAGAGGGTTGCTCCTTATATACTAAATTTTGGCCTTCAGGCGAATTCTTCACATGTTGGTACATTCCCAAAACCCTTGGGTCCTAAACAATAAATATTTGGCGTTACACAGGAACCGTCGGTAAAATCTGATACCAAACATCTACGAAGAGGGGTTCCCACTAGTTCATCACAATCCCTTGTCAATATTGCATTCAGGAGTCGGACCGCCTCATCGTAAATTTCGTTACCTCCCCCTAATAAAGATTCAGAAAGAAAGGAACGGAGCCAGGTGTGGAAGATAGGAAAGCGGGATAAGAGATGTTTGTGGGTTGTAAATGGGCAAGGCTACCGGCTTCGGCCGCCTAATCATGATCGGGACAATGGACACGAGAACCAGTTCAGTTGGGCTGGCCTCGGGCAGTGGAGGCAGCCTTTGTCGAGTCATGTAGCTACAGCGTGATCTGGTTTAAGGTGCACGTGTCATGAAAGAGGTGAATCTCCGGCTAAGGCTACGTGTCCTTAATCGAAATGAAGTGATCAGAGGTTATTGCGTATGTGAGGGCAAGAAACACAAAATGGCTGCCATGATCTAAGATGGATGCCGTGGGTAGATCAGAAATGTGTTCATAACAGGAGTACTCTTGCTCGTAGCATAGCGAAAACACCAGGATATGCTAAATGGATCATTTGCGGTTCGCTGATACCAATATTATGTATTTCCGACAACATTGAAAACACGGGTTCAAATCGTCACGGAACCTCAGTTGGATAGTGTTGGGAGTAAAATTACTATTCCCACTCCAGAGAGTGCAACAGTAGAGAAAACATTGGATAGAGGGTGGGTGAAAATAACTATTCCCACTCCAGAGAGTGCAACAGTAGGGAAAGCGTTGGATAGCGTAAGGGTAAAAATTACTATTCCAACTCCAAAGGGTGCAACAGTAGGGAAAGCGTTGGATAGTGTAGGGGGTAAAATTACTATTCCTACTCCAGAGAGTGCAACAGTAGGGAAAGCGTTGGATAGCGGGTGGGTAAAAATTACTATTCCCACTCCAGTGAGTGCAACAGTAGGGAAAGCGTTGGATAGCGGGTGGGTAAAAATTACTATTCACACTCCAGTGAGTGCAACAGTAGGGAAAGCGTTGGATAGCGTACGGGTAAAAAATTACTATTCCCACTCCAGTGGGTGCAACAGTAGGGAAAGCGTTGGATAGCGGGTAGGTAAAAATGACTATTCCCACTCCAATGAGTGCAACAGTAGGGAATGCGTTGGATAGTGTAGGGGGTAGGGGGTACTCCAGAGAGTGCAACCGTAGGGAAAGCTTTGGATAGCATAGGGGGGAAAATTACTATTCCAACTCCAAAGGGTGCAACAGTAGGGAAAGCTTTGGATAGCGTAGGGGGAAAAATTACTATTCCAACTCCAAATGGTGCAACAGTAGGGAAAGCATTTAATAACATAGATTTTTATTTTAACATACTTCTAAATAATGTTTATATTTGAAATAATGTATAATTAATTTTTTTAATACATCAACATCAATAAAAAACAAGTAATAATTAATAAAACCAATTACATTTTAATAATTAATTGACAATAAATTAACAACAAATACCAATAAATAATAATTATTAAATATTACTCACCAAATAATAATTAAATAATAAATTATTTATCGTAACAATAATATATTATGTAAATTTAAATCAATATTAAAAATTTAAATACATTATACAAATTAATATTTAAAAAAATGTTTTAACAATTAGTTACTTAATTTTTCTAGTTATTAAAACAATTATTACAAATTACAAATATTAATTGACAATTTAAAAAATAATTATCTATTAAAATAATTAATTACCAATTAATAATTATTTAATACATTAATTATCCATAACTAAAAATGTATAAATAATTAAATATTTACAATTAAATTACTTCCCACCCTATTCCCCTATAAACCCACAACCCGCTTCGGTACTAAAACATAATATTTAATTAAAATTAACATTAATTACTAATTAAATAATTAATTTATCAATTAAAATAATTATTTGCCAATTAATAATTAATTACAAAATAAATTATACAGAATTTTTTTTTTTATTTACAATTAAATTACATCCCACCCGATTCCCCTATAAACCCACAACCCGCTCCGGTACTAAAACATGCCATTTAATTAAAATTAACATTAATTACCAATTAAATAATTAATTTATCATTTAAAATTATTAATTGCCAATTAATAATTAATTACAAAATAAATTATACATAAAAATTTTTTTTTATTAATTACAATTAAATTACTTCCCACCCTATTCCCCTATAAACCCACAACCCGCTCCGGTACTAAAACATATAATTTACTTATAAATACATTTATTAATATATAAAATTAATACACATATATTATAAATTATTTTAAATACTTAACTAAAACATATAACATATTCATAATAAAAAACAAAAAAATAATACAAATATTGATATTAGTGTCATCGAAATTAGTTACATCGATATATACGCTATCGATATTACTAACTTCGATATTACTTACATCGATATTACTTACCTTAGGGTCGATATTCTGTCCAACGATATTCTTGACATCGATATTCTGCACCTTCGAAATTTAAAACACGATATTTTGGTAAGTCGAAATTTACAACTCGATATTTTGACTGTGTACCAGTACAGCTACCTAGCAAAGGTCCCTTGTAATATTCTGGGCAGATTACCAACACGAAACAATTGTGACACAGCTATTTCAATATGGTACTTTACAATTTCTTTTCTATGCCATGATGTTGCCACCCGTCTGCCACAGCAGCTACATGGAACTACATATGCCAGTCCATTCAAGTGGCTGTCATTTAATTTTAAAACTCAGTTACCCACAGGCTACATTATGTGGATTCATACACGTTGGCTGCATTTATTTTAATTTACAATAAACAAACAATAGGATCTGGGTCACAGACAAAATACTTTAAACAGAATTTTCCACCCGCAACAGCTAATGTGAGTGACAAAAAGCAAGGAAGTGCACAAGACCACAGTAACTGATTAATTTAAATGATGCACCTTTAGCAAACTGAATGGTCTTGTAAAACAGTGTGGCATGGTAGGAAAAGCAATAGGTGGTTGGCTGGATCTGTGGCAGAGCACGAACTGTTTTACGGCCTGGAAGGATTATGATATGGTTCTTGGTCTTCCATAGAGATATTAGTATACAACACCTCTCTTACTTTCACTACAGTTGGAACATACACTGAAATGCTTACTTATGTGGGTATGCTAAATATCTGTCATAGAACTGGACCTCCTCGTCCTACACAGGGCATGCTTGCTTCAAGGACCCCACAGTTCCAATTTCCCGCCGATTGAGCTGTCATACAGTCGAATGCTGCTTCAAGAGAACACATGTTCTTTGTACTATATAAAATACACCATATAAAAAATGCATGAAAAAATAAGCAAGTCCCTCGCACAGACTTTGGTATCATTTCTGTCGCAAGGTAACAGCATTTGCCAATTGTACTCGAAAGAAGCTTTATTAGGCAGATTTATGTGTTAATGGAGATTGCATGAATCAATGTATGAAAATATGATAATTAAGAATAGATTATCACAAAAAAGTATTTTGTTTTACGTTCAAGATTATTAAGAGACCCTTATGATCAATGCAAGGATGTAGTAAATCCTTCACATCATCCCAAATGTAACCCTCAATATTACTACTCCAGCACTAAACACAGACCTCGCCCTCACACTAAAAGATCTACAACCCTTACCCAAATCTTAAACGGAAAGCTAAGAACCTTAGCCCTAAACATAACATTGGCCAAACACTAACCATAGCATGACCCATAAACATAACCATTGGCGTCTCTTCAACCCTGACCCTTTGACTGTTACACAAACTAGCCCTTCATACTGCCTTAAAATAAGACAACCCAAACCGTAACCCTACAATGCTAAAATTCCTACCCAGCCAAGGGAGATGCAATCTGAAGGCCTACGATTTTTAGTGAATTATGCGCAACACGCCGCTTCAAACGCAATAAGTTATAATTTGAATTTGAATAAGAATTGTGGCAGGACACTTCAGTGATATTGATAAACAAGAACAGGTGATCTAAGTCTTTGCCATTAAGAGAGGAAAGAAAACGAATGTCTCCTTGAAGCACCCCTTTAAACCAGTAAATCACTGTTAGCAGACACTGTAAACACAAAACAGGTTTGCAAATAACTTTAGGTTACAGGGACCGGCAGCTTTCCCCTTGTTGTGCGTGCTCCTAGCGGTAGCGGCCTGCTGGTGCAAGGATCTGTGCGCGTGGGCAGGGTCGCGCAGCGGCAGCAAATTACAGACTCTCACACCTCATGAGTAGTCGGAAGTGACGTCCCCATGTGGCCACACTTCTTTTATTACTCCCCGCAGGCCACGTCTGGCCTGCGGATGTGTGAATGCGTGGGGGTGTAAACAACTAGAGCAGTGTTATATAGCACCAACTCGACCCGAAGGGATCAGAGCGCTTTATATGATCACCAGTTACATTACAGATGGACACTGACACATTCCTTTTTCAGGTACAGGGAGATTAGGTGATTTGCACACAATCACAGGATGCTTGAGCCAACGCCGAGATTCGAACATGGTTCCCCAGCTTCACGGTCAGCTGCTTTTGTTGTTATGCCACATCCGGCCGCTGCTCCCTCCTCTCCTGTTCCTCCCTCTTTCCTCCTCCTTATGTGGTCACTCAATCTAGGCACACCTCCCTCATCATTCGCCAATGCTTGTTCGAAAGCGCTTGCTTTATTTGTGTATGTTTTGTATGTGCTTAATTATTATTAGCGCTACAGTTTACTTAGGGTTTGAAGTGGACCGGATTTGTGCAGGTGTGCAATTGGTGCTAATTGTGCTCTCCTTTTTCACTGGCATATGCGAAGAATAAATATATGTTACCTTTGCTGCATTTTATGTTTTTATTTTATTATTTGTATTTGGCCCATGGTATCTAGCGCTAACTTAGCCCTACACGTTTGCACTGTTTTACACACAAACTACATTATACAAAGTAAACGTGAACTTTTTTTATAAAAGCCAGGCTATGACTTAAATCTGCTTCTGTGCATTAATAGAAGTAGCAAAATGCTAGGTAGGGGGTATACTATAGTGAACATTGCATTGTAGCTTAAGCGTTGCAATTAGTGTTGGTTTTTATGCCATATGCCTCCGACATGTAGTGTTTTATTTTGGTGCATACAGGGGCTGTTGCTAGCAAGATATCTGGCAATAAGGCTCGCTATGTATATTTAACAGTCTACTTCATCACAAGCTGGTGGTGCTGGGGGCGGTGGTGATTTTAAGCATTGAATGAGATTGTGCTGCTTAATTTGTGCTAAAGAGATACTGTTTTTTTTTTTTTAATTAAAAATATTTACCCAGTAAGTTAGGATGAAATGTATAACTAAATTTGGCTAAAGAGTTATTGTGATTAATAACATTTGCGAGCTGTACATCAAATGAGTTTATTTTAAATAGTTGTTGGCGTGCCTCGGTGTGAACATAACTTTAGTAGCTTGCTGTGCTTGATTTGCATCCCACAGATGCTGCCTACGAATAGATTTCAATCTGTCTTCCTCTGCTTGTTAGCGCTTCATTAGCCCGCCCATGTTTCCTTTCTAAAGTGTAGATGTTCACTCCAAAACATCACACTATCGCAGACTTTCGGTCTGCTTTTGGCCACCCAAAACCACGTTCGATTTTGAGTTTACGTGTAGCGCTGTGACTAAAACGAGCTTCTGCAAACTTTAAATCTGGAAACGTTCGCCTAATGCTACAAATTTGCCCATAATGACTAGACCGTTTTCAATAGTAACACAGTAACGCTTTATTTTGCAGTGAAATATTTATGTGAGAATAGCTACTATTATGTGCCTATGCTTTCTATATGCTTAATTGTTGTTAACATTACACTTTTCTACAGCTTTAAGTGGGCCGGGTCCAAGCAGGTACAGCAACAGGGGCCAATGGGCCTGCGCATTTATTACCTTTGTCATTGGTGGCCATATTACGTGACTCGGCTGACATATGAGCTGCAGCGATGCAGAGCCACTGAAAGGCTTTCTGTATTTTAAAATTATCTTGGCATTGGTGTTTTGAGCACGCTGGCTCTGAAATGTAATGTGTGCCCTGGCATTTTTGGGGGGTTACAACACTGTCGCAGAGGACTTTTTACTGCGTAATTATTGCTTTCTTTTGATCACGGTGGCTCTGAACGGTACACTATGTTAAAGACTGATTTCGAGCTTACGTGTAGCGCTGTGACTAGAACTAGCTTTCTGTAAACTTTAAAGTCGGAAACGTTTGCCCTATGCTAGAAATGTGCCCCTAATCAGTAGCCCGTTATTATTATTAATTTTAGTAACGCTTTATTTTGCTGTTAATTATTTATGTGGAAACAGCTACTATTATTTGCGTATGCTTTCTATATGCTTAATTGTTGTTAGCATTACACTCCACTTACTGCTTTAAGTGGGCTGGGTCCAAGCAAGTATTGCAACAGGGGCCAATGGGCCTGCGCATTTATTACATTTTTCATAGGTGGCTATATTACGTAACTCAGCTGTCATATGAGCAACCACACGCACAACCACGCACACACAACCACACACCCAAGCACACACACACACAACCACACACACAACCACACACATAAACACACACAACCACAGACACAATCACACCGATAACCACAGACACAACCACACACACAACCACACACACACAACCACACACACAACTACATACACACACAACCACATCTACACACACAACCCACATCTACACACACAACCACACTCACACACAACCACACCCAAAAACACACACAACCCCACATACAACCCCACAGTTAATGCACACTTTCACCTGCCACAAACACCACCACCGTCAGTGCACGCTTCGAACGGGCACAAACACCACCAGCCATCAGTGCATGCTTCCACCAGGCACACACACACACCACCAGCCATCAATACACGCTTTCACCAGGCACACACACACCACTAGCAGTCAGTGCATGCTTTCACCAGGCACACACACACCACCAGCCGTCAGTGCACGCTTTCACCAGGCACACACACACCATCAGCCGTCAGTGCGTGCTTTCACCGGGCACACACACACCACCAGCCGTCAGCGCACACTTCCACCAAGCACACACACTACCAGCCATCAGGGCACAATTTCTACAGGCACACACACCACCAGCCATCAGTTCACACATCAATTGTTAACGCATCCACAATTAACTATTGTAGCAATCGCAGTATGGCGCACTTTTACTTTTAAACATATTCATCTAAAGCGCAGCATGCCACCATTGCTACAAAAATAAATACACTTTTTTTGGCCTACAATTTATAGACTTTTGGTGCAATTGGTGTTGCAAAATTTAGCAATGCCAATAGCTCAAACTTAATTAATGCGAGACCTATTGCATTGCAAATGCTTGTTATTTTTATTTCCACGGGTTCGGCTGCAGCATGTTCTCTGTTGTTGGAAGTGCAGTAACCTGTCCTGCTCTTGCTGAAAACAGGCTTTTCTTTCAGGCTCGGCAGTGTATGCAGAGGGTCAAAGACGCGGCCTAGGGTTTCATGTTTCCCTGAATTTTGTCTCAAAGCATCAATTTTAAAATCTTTGATTCCGGCTCTCACCAAGGTCCCCAGTGTTTAGAATGCACTGTTACCCTACATTTTCGATAGTGAGCTAGTCAGCCCCTTACCCTTTTTGCTGCAAGAGCCGTGGAATCTACTATAGTCACAAAAACAACTACAAAGAAAGAACCTAAGCAAAATAAGTTGAAGCAGGCCTAGAAAAATCATAAAAATGTTACTAGACCTACAGGTTTAGTGACTTTAGTAATCTACTCGACCTAATTATAAATATAATGCTTGACCCATAAACTAGTTCCAAATGATGTGATCCTGGGCAAATATGATAAATCACTGAGCTGCCATTTTTTCATTATCAGATATCAGAGCACCTTCAAATATGTAAGTTTAGCATGTCTGCTGTACAAAAAACTGTTGTTTGATTTAATAAATTACATTTTTGCTCTATATAGAATAGAAATCTAGCACCTATATGCAGGGCTTTAAGTGGGCTGAAAAAACTGGGGGCCTCATAAAGGGGTGTGGCCCATGTAATTCAGGGCGTGGCTTAAAAGACATAAGCTAAAACTTTGTGTTTGCCCGACTTGTATTTTTGCTGTTTCTGTCACTGCATCCAGATATGATACAACAAGTAACATCATACCTACAACAAGTCAGGACTATTGGCTTTGTTATCGGTTGTTCGTTGCATAAGATAAATAAGCAGCAACTATGGCTTGTTGTAGATAATATTGAAAAAGCTTCCACTTAAAGCCCTGGTGACACCACGACAATGTTGGCGCTCCTGAGTTTCAAAAAGAGAAGGGAAATCCAGAGAGAAAATTACCCTCTTTAAAGGATTTCCCTTCCCCTACAACGCTCACTTGGCATGACGTCATGCCGTAACTTCGCCAATAGTGAGAAGTGTCACGCGAGGGCTTCTTGTAATCAACACGATTTCGCTTTCTGCTCCGCCCTTGTTTTCCATTGGTGCGCAGCATTTTGTGTCACCAATTATGCAAAACCGGGTGTTATGATTGTCCAGGAGGATTTTTAGTCCTTCCCGGTTACCACCCTGTCCACTTTTGGCCCGCCCACCAGGATTGGATCTTTTACTTGCGGTGGGAGACAGTGTCTCTTAATTAGCCACTAAGGACTTTTTTTCGCTCCACCCGCACGTCTTCCGGGGATCAGCTGTGATTACGTGGAGCTCGCAGCCTCGAGTACTTCAGGCTTTTCTCCAACCGCACATCTCTCTCCGTGTAATTTGTTGAGCTTAACTGCGCTCTGCTTTAGTTGGTCTCCCAAATGTAGCATTGATCCAATCTAAATAATTAAAAACTCCTGTGATCGAGGGGGCGTGGCTTGGATGCCGCGCAAGATGGCCGGCTCGGTGCGGAGCTCCGCTACACCGTCACACCTCTAAGCTTTTTTCCTGATGTGAACGGGACTGCTCTCACACCTCATCGCCGAATTCGCCTACCGGAACCTTGGGGGAACAAGCGGAGCGGCTTTGCGGCTTTTGGAGTGCCGCTCTTCACCCGTTTCCGCGATGTTTCTGCCGCTCCTCACGGAACCGCCATTTTGAAGGTTCCTCAACTGCCGGACCTCTGCCTACGCATCACAGCAGAACGACCTCGACTGCCATGTACCACTTAGCAGCAACAACCTCGCGGGTGAGCAACCTAAATATGTGCTGATTTCCTAATACGTTTATCTGCCTTTCCCTACTCTGAGGAATCTTTGCTCAGGCGCTTGGTCATGGCGTTTCCTCTGTGAGACCCGCTTTCTTCGGACGTCTTCACATCTCAGCGCCCCTCCTTGTACACGCACCAATGCTGCTCCTCATGGCTTTTTACTGAATTCTTGGACTTTCTGTGCATTTCATTAAACCTCGGCTGCCTCATGACGCACTTTTACTAACTGCCAATCTCAGCGTCCTCTCCACTCAATTTCCTGGCGCTCTTTTGTGTATTTACTAGCGCTTCCTTAGGAGATAATTTCATTTTCTCCTCTTCATGTGCTGTATTTTTTGGACCACTTGGTATTATATGGGCGCTTCGCTCACCTTATACTAGGATGATTTTCTGAAACATTTTTAGCGCACTTTTTTATACTTCTCAGGAAATTGAGATTGGTTTTTGGCGGCAGTAGACATTTCTATGGTGAAACTACGCAAACCTAAATTTGTCTTTACTTCCTCTGTGAATAATTCGGTGGGTTCATTAACTGGTGCATCTAAATCGACTCATACTACAAAAATGTCGAATTCTTCCTCTCAGAAAGCCCCTTCGGCTCACTCATCTTCCAGTAGACCTTCTCCACCGACTCCTTCTGGCAAACGTCTCAAACAGAACTCTCCTACACCGGAGGATAACGCTTCCTCATCTCCTATTGATCAAATTTTAGAAGAGCTTCGTGCAATGCGTCCTTTTGTCGAGGAGACAAGCAAGGATATGCAGCTTCTGAAAGACAAATGGGAGGCCATGGACGCTCGCCTTTCTTCTGTAGAGCCACAGATTCCTGCGGTTCAATCCAACTCACAACGCATTGATGCATTAGAAAAGACTGTCCTGTCTCTACAAAAGCATACAGAGGATTTGGAAAATCGCAACAGAAGAAACAACCTACGTATTTACAATTTGCCGGAAAATCTTGAGGGAGACAATCCAGTGACTTTCTTTACCACCTTCCTACCGAAACTTTTGGATATGCCCCCCTCCACAACCATCAGTATACAGAGAGCTCATAGACTAGGCGCAAGAACAGATTCATCTTCTAAGCCCCGGGGAGTCATTATCCTATTTTTGAAGTTCACAGATCTTCTTTCGATTCTTTCAGCAGCAAGGAACAAAAAACAATTGACTTGGCAAGGTCAACGAGTTTACTTCTCCCAAGATGTCTCTAATGCCACTGCCTCCAGACGTAAGGAGTTTCTAGCAATGCGTCCTTCTCTGCGTTCCCTAGGGGCAAGATATGGCTTGTTTCACCCTTGTACCCTCAGAGTCACTTATCGGAATAAAACTTGGTCATTTCAAGAGCCTGGTGAACTACGAAATTTCCTCTTATTGCAGAATGAAGAAGGGATGGACGCCTCCTCCTCTACTTCGAACAGTGGCTGAAATGTTTTTGTTCTCTCCATGTACTGTTTTCTACTAGTGTCTCTGATTTCATGTACTCTTCCATACTCCTTATCTTAATCTTCATCTTCCTTTTTCTTATGTCTCCCTGCGTATATTATACCAGTGGCGGTGCGTCCATTGGGGGCGTTGGGGCGTTGCCCCACTAGCCTGGACGACCGCTGACTGAACTAGTGCCAACATGTTATAATAAAATTAATATAATTGAATACAATTAAAAAATTAATCGCGCTGAGCGCACTAATGCCCCGGGAGAAGCCCGACAGGATAAGGAAGTGGGCCGGGCCGGCCCGTGGGGGGCGGGGCTGGCGCTGCGACAGGCAGGCAGTGCACAGGCCAGTGGGTGATGTGACAGTCTGCGAGTGCGCAGGCAAAAGGCCGGAGTAGTCCTGATTTTGACTGGCCCACGCATGCGCACACTTTAGACTCCCCCCCACCCCTCCCCTCTAGCACTATGGTTATACTAGGAATGGACCCGGGCCCCGGGTCTCAAGAAGGGCAGATTTCAGTCTGCACTTAAGCCAATCCTGGCGCAGTGGCGCTGCTAACTCTGCGCCAGGATTGGCTGCTGCAGCAGGATGGTGCCGCGCATCGGTGTTCGTCGGTGATTGGCCATTCATTGTCCCTCGTCACTACGCGGCGTGCTGGAATCATGATGCCAGATGCCCAGTCTGTGGACTCGACCGCCTGCTGCCAGTGCCACCCACCACGTAAGTTATAACTTTACTATACTTATGATGATCATGTCATGATGACCAATCTGCTGTTTTGTTTCGTTATTATTTATATGTCCGTCTTTCTCTCGACTCTCGCATGATAACTTTCTCGTGCTCCCCATGTCCCGCTCTCTCTTATTCTTTATTTTTGATCCTCGCTCAGTCGCTTCGTTTCTTCTTCTGCCTGGCTGCCACTCCTTATTTCTCTCTCACCCCAGTATCAGCCTCGGCTCCGGCTCTGCTCCTCCTGTGCTGCTCAATAGTATTATTTGCGCAAGGTCACTGGTGTGGGATTGGGACTAGGCCTAATTGGGACATAGAAATAAACTGAGCAGTGAGCAGGCAGAGCGCCTGCTGCTGTGCCTGTCTTTCCTTCCTCCCTCCCCACCTCCTGGGTCCGACTGGGACAGAATTAGAAAGCAAGCCCTTTGCACCAAAATAAAAGTACCCCCGGCCGTTAGCGGATAGGATAGCTAAACAGTGGCCCCATGGTGGGCCATTTGTGCAAATCGGGCAGTTGGGAACTTTTAAAGACTGCACGCCATATAATTGTTTAATTTGTCATGCAATGCTGCATTGATTTGTGCTTGCTGCGCCTGCCGCCAAAGTTTGTGTTGTGGTAATATTAGAAAATCAACAGTAGAAACCGGCACAGTCAGCGGACTATAATCCGGCCCACAGTCAGCCCCCCCCCCCCAAAAAAAAATAAAAAAAATGACCTGGCTGTTAGACCTGCCAATCGGGCCCTGACTGCCTGGTGACCCTATTGGCCGACCCTGCTCTCCTCCACAGTCCACGGCCACTCCCACATCATGAAGGAGACGAAGGGAGTGGGCTGCATTGATAATTTTTGCATGGGCTGCTTTTGTTTGCCCAGTACGGCCCTCGTTCAGGCTGTCTTGATCTATAAATGAAAATCCCATTAGAGCGAGTGACTAACAAACCTGTGATTGATGGATATGAAGTATAGAAAAAAAATACAAATTACCGGAACTGGGCAATTTCTAACCAAAAAGTAATATGTTCGTTGCCGTTGTAAATGCAAAAATTAATTTTTTAATTGATTGGGCTTAGCATGCCAATTGGTGTACAAAATCCAACTCCATCGGTCCAAGGTTTGTGTAATGTTGTCCCAATCAGGTATTCAAATCTACCCTGACGCACAGTCGAAAAATCACAATGGTTGGCTTCATAGTATGAGAACTGCTCTCACTAGAGCCATGAATGCACATTAAAAACAAGTAAATACTGGCTGTTCTGATGGGATGACAGCTTGTATCACAATATGCTTGAAAATGCCACGATTTGTTGTAATTAGTAGCTTCTAAGCAGACTTTCCAAGCAGGCTTTCAAGACCCTTGCAAGTTGCAAGTTTAAAACGTATGTCTAATGTTATGGTATACTGCAGATGGTCATTTAAGTCACAGCAAAGCGAATTTCCTACTGTATACTCATCAATGCCGCTAACCTGTGGGGCAGCACAGTATGAACTTCAATATGCCAGTAATTCTATGCACGCAATTAAAACCAAGAGTTAGTCCACTAATTTGATCACAGAACTGGTAGATTTTTGGCTATTTGTCGAGTGAGAGGAGTATTCACGGACCTTCTTCCTTCCTCTCTTCTCTTTTCTCGTATTTTCCCTTTTCTTGCACTCTTCTACCTTTTTTATTATTTTTGTATTTCATATTTTAGCTGGTTTTCCTTTTGAGATTCCTTTCCTACTTGCCTACCTACCGTCATTCTCTTCTTTGTTCCTCCTTCCACTTCAGTCTCCTTCCTGAGCACTGTAATAGGGACATTTTCCACATTTAATCATGACGAACCCTTGCAATACTAATACTAATGAACAATTTGTGTATAGATTCGTGTTTTCCAGTTCTATGGGCCCTCCATGCTGTTGTGTATCTGCGTTGGCTGACTTGCATTTGCACTCTGCATTCTATCCTTGAGGTCTTTTGACCTTCCACAGACCTGACCCAAATGATTGTGGTCAGTGCCATGTACAGGTTGTTTGTCTTCTTGCTCGTAGCACTTCTATCAGGTAGAGGCATTTCAGATAGCGACAGACATTTGCAGTGTGTTGTTCGATTGAGATGGGTCATTTAATCCTCCACTTACCCTGTGTCTCTATAACTCACATTCTTCAGTGTGCAGGTTCTGTGCCAACCTGCGTCAGTGGCTTCTTTTGCATGCACCCCATGCCTCAGTAATGCACTTCACAGATCAGTGATCATCTCCATTGACATGCCTCCTCATTCAAATGAATTCTTACCTCCGTACCTCCCATCCACACGTTTGCCCATCCACACTCTCCTAACATTCTCCTAGCAATCTCATTCACAAATCCCCCATCTGTGCATCTCCCCATATGCCAAGATCCCTGCATCTCCCTGTATCTCCCTGTGACTGTCCGTTTCCGAGTCTCACTGTCCTGGGATGAAAAACAACCCCAGGTTTTAAAATCTGAACAGTGCAGGCTTGCTGACAAAGAATAAAATAACAACACTGCCATTTTTTATAAAAAAATGCAAAGTTATGTGCAGATTTGAAGAGGGTACAGTGTAAAAGTTATCTGTGATCCACTGTTAATAAACTACTAACGGTGGCCTACAGTGTCAGTGTTTTCACAGAGCCTGTGTCTACCTACCCACAGCGTCTGTACCAGGAATCACCCATGCCTGCCAGGATTAATGCATGGCCGGCTATGCCTGAAATTCTATTCCACCCTATGTCCATTCCTCCAGTACCTACAACTCTCAGTGCCCGTGCCTCTGTTTCACAGTGTCTCCGCGTCCCCGTGCCTCCCTCATGTGTGCCTCTACGTCCGTGTGCCTCCATCATGTCTGTGTCTTACACTCCTTGCATACCCCTGTACCTATATTTCTCTGCTCCTATGCTAAGAGTGATCTAGAGTGAAAGTCGATGCCAAGTTATCAAAGGAGAGATCTTGGGATGCATCATTTAACTGCGGACTCAGAGGGCTATTCCTTACGTGCTGCAGGTGCAGCGGCGCCAGGGGTGAGGGAACGGGAATGTTCACCACGGTTAGTGGTTGTATTTTTTACTATGGGACAGTGGTCAGTGGGGTGAGGGTCCGATTTCCTTCCTGCATTGTGGTTCACTGAACCCTTGGTACGCTACAGGATACAGGGATAAGGGGAAGCAGCACAGGTGGAGTGGGACATCTATGTTTAGGAGAGCAAAAGAGTGTGGAAATGGAGAGAGAGGAAGGCAGTTTACCTACAGCCACACATCCACATTTAGTGCAGGTTGGAGGGAAGGAAGCATCTGGTTCCTTTAGGCAGCCTCCTGCGTATGGACAGCTACGGGCAGGTGTCCTGAGTGTGGAATCCATGCACCAAAATTCAGTGAATGCTCTTAGCATGAACATTATTGCAAAGTAACATTCTGGCCGATTGTCCACTTCTAGATACACTGCAAGCACAGCGGAGCATGTTTTTGTGTCATTTTGATATGTTTGTGGCTCGTGAGGGGTGGGTTAGTGAAGCATGGTTGTGAGATGGAAGATGACGATGTAGAAATTTTGTCTTGGGGTATTTTTTAATTTAATGGGCACTGTTCGCACTCTGGGGTGACTCAAAGCAGGGGGAGTTATTAGTTAAGGTATGTTGTTATAATAGTGAGGCTTGGCTGCCATACTGTATGTTCTTGAACTAAAGCTGCAGATTTGTTGTCCAAATAAATTTGATTTACGCTGTCAGTTTGGGTCTGTGGTTTTGTGCAGTCCCGCCCACGTGCTCATTTATTTCTGACAGCTTTGCAGCTTCTGCTCTCAAGTAAAATGTTTACTTAATTTATATTAATATACCACAGTCAAGAGCCACTCCTCCATGTGCATCCATCGTGCTCTTCTTGCCACGCGCCAGTTTATGGTGTTACTGTGGGCACCGTGCTGAGTGCCCAGAAGAAGATTAGGTTCAAACTGTGTGTGAGTCTGTTGAGGGGTCTTCCATTCTGGATCTCTTATTTATTTGGTCTGTACTTTTCTTTTTTTATAGAGTTTTATATAGGATATCAGAGCGCTTTACATAGCACCAGTTGCATTACATGAGGAACTCCAATCCTTCCGTGTTAGGCCTAAGAGAAACCAGTGCAGCCCTCACACTCTTGCTTTTACCACTGATGAATGCCACATTTAAGTTGCACAAGCGAGAGAGAGAGATCAGAGTTTTTTGTCTAATTGAAGTTTTGATTCATGGAAAGGTAGCACAGAAGGCTGTTAGAAAGCTCTGTGGCTGTGGTTATACTGAATAAGCAGCTACCTATGTTATATGACAGCTCTTTAATAATGTAATACCTGCACTTTCACAATTGCTTTATTAACCTTCCTGCTTTCTTAAATTTGCTTGAAAATGCACCATTTTTCCACTATTTTTTCAAAATTTTCCCCCCGAACCCTCCTTAGGGGGTTCGGGCTCGCTCGCTACGCTCGCTCGCTACGGGGCAGTATGATTATTAGTTTCCGCCCCACCACTTTCAAATGTCACCAGCCGCCACTGTATTATACATACTTTTTCTTTTTAATTTCTGGCTATATACTTTGTGTCACGTGTTCCGTATGTTAACAATTTCTCCTTTTTTCCCCATGCAGATTTGTGTCGGATGCTCCCTTCACCAACTTGTTCCATCCTTTGTTCCTTTTTTGTGAGGTCTCGGTGTGGTTCTGCTCCTGGTCCTGGTCCACCCGTCTTGTAACGCATCACCACCTCCCCACCTACCCCCTTTGTGTACTTCCCCTTCCAGGTATGTTTATTACAGTCATCCTTTTGGATTTGTACTGTCTTCTATGCCTTCTCTCTTTTCTTCCTTCTCCTTCTTTTGCTGACCTTCTTTCCCTTTCCCTACCTCTTTCCCTTTCCCCTTTTCTTTCTCCCCCTCTACCTCTTCTTCCTTCTACCTTTTTGATGCTTTTCATCGTTTTTACCTTTTTAAAGTTTGAATTACTACTTGTACAGTATGTTTTTGCATTTTTAAATTTTGAACAGTTTATTACTCTTTCACCTTCAAAGTTGTTTCATGAAATGTGAAAGGATTTAATCACCCTATCAAACGGCAGAGAGTACTCCCTCACCTATCCTCTTACAATCCTGATATTGTTCTTATTCAAGAAACCCATCTTTCAGATATTGAATCCTTAAAGCTAAAAAAACTGTGGGTTGGTACTGTTTTGTTCTCTCCTGCCTCTCACAAAAAGAACGGGGTTGCTATTTTGATTCATAAACGTCTTCAGTGTAAAGTACTACTTGAGGAAAAGGATGATGAGGGTCGTTGGATCTTAGCTAAACTACTCTTTAATGCTATCCCACTTACTGTGTTCAATGTTTATGGCCCTACATGTTCTGACTCCTCTTTTTGGCCCTCCATTACAGCAAAATGTGTTCAATATAAGGATGATTCTTTCCTGTTAGGTGGAGACTGTAACCAGATTATAGATCCCTTTTTGGATCGTAGATCCTCTGTTCGTTTTTCTCCTCACAAGCCCCATAAACAGTTTCTCGACACTATCAATCAGGTACATCTTGTGGACTCATGGAGACTCACTCACCCAGATATTATAGACTTTTCCTTTTTCTCTCCCCCTCATGCTTCTTTCTCTCGTTTAGACTACATCTTTCTATCCTCATCTTTATCTCAACACCTTCTCTCCTCTTCTATTGAACCTATCGTTATTTCTGATCATGCTCCTATTATCACTGTATTTGATCTTCTTCCTCCTACTCCTAAATCTTCTCGCTGGCGCTTTAATTCTTCTCTTCTTACTGATCCTATTTTTTCCTCCTCTTTTCGTTCTTTCACTTCTGAATTTTTCCAACTTAACTCTAAACCTGATACCCCTCCTCATGTTCTTTGGGATTCCTTCAAGGCCACAGCCCGCGGTTTTATTATCGATTTTGTCTCTAAAAAGAAGAAAAAGTTCCTTCAAAAACGTAAACTTACCCTGGCACACATTAAGTCGTTAGAACATCAATTCTACACCTCTTCTCCTAATCATATGTCTCCTGAACTTCTTAAGGCTAAATTTGCTTTTAACAAACTTACTACCGATTCAGCTTCCTCTTTTCTTCTCCGGAGCAGTGCACGATACTATGGGGGTCGCAATAAATCTGGTAAATTATTGGCTAATTATCTAAAATCGCGTAAGGAACGTACTAACATAGACTCTATCTATTCCCCTTCTAATGTTCTTCTACATACAGATGCAGAAATTTTGGAGCAATTTCACTCTTTTTATGAATCTTTATACTCTCCTGAAAACCCCCCTTCCCCAGAGCTTATACAATCTTATTTTGATAACCTACCCAAGCCAGACACTTCCCAACTTAATTTTTCGGACATTGATACTGAGCTCACCATTTCTGAATTATCCACTGCTTTGTCCTCTCTCACTAAAGGCAAAACTCCAGGACCTGATGGCTTTCCAGTTGAGTTTTACTTGCACTTTTCTGATCTCCTTTTACCCAAACTTCTCTCTCTTTTTCAGTCTTTTTGTTCTACTGGGTCAGCCCAAGGCTCATTTCAGGATGCTACCATATGCCTTATCCCTAAAGAAGGTAGAGATCCTAAATTTTGTAAGAATGATCGCCCTATCTCTTTAGTTAATGTAGACTATAAGCTTTTTGCAAAATTATTAGCCCTCCGCCTTGATCCGTTCATGCCATATCTCATCGGAAAAGAGCAATGTGGTTTTGTTAAGGGCCGTCTTACTTCGGACAATTCCAGACTCTTCCTTAATGTTTTAAGTAAAGCCCCTTCGTTGTCGATTCCCATTGCTGCCATCTCGGTTGATGCTGAGAAGGCCTTTGATCGAGTTGATTGGTCTTTTCTCATGGCTTCCCTGAAATGGCATGGCTTCACTCCTAAGTTTATCTCCTATATCTCTTTAATATATTCTATGCCCAAAGCTTCCGTTCTAGTCAATGGTCACCTCACTTCCCCATTCACACTTCAACGTGGAGTTCGTCAAGGCTGCCCTTTGTCACCTCTTTTGTTTATTTTAGCGCTCGAGCCCTTCCTCTCTTCTATACGCAACAATCCCTCCATTTCTGGATTCCCATATGGGGATCATCATCTTAAATTATCTGCCTATGCTGATGATATCCTTTTATTTATTTCAGACCCGGTTACTTCTGTTCCCGCCTTATTAAGTGAATTTGAAAAATTCTCTTTGGTTTCAGGTTATAAAATAAATTCTGATAAAACAGAAATTCTTCCTTTAACTAAATTTTGCCTTCCTCACTTCTTCACTTCTACCGGCTTTGCTTGGAATTCTAAAAAAATAAATATCTTGGTGTCCTTTTCTCTAACTCGATCTCCTCCTCTATTCAACTTAATATGAACGCAGTCATCTCTAGGATAGATTCTTTGCTCTCCTCTTGGAATCCTTTATTTCTTTCTTGGTGGGGTCGTCTTGATTCTATTAAGATGATGATTGCCCCGATTTTAATTTACTTATTGTCAATGCTTCCAATTCGTATTCCAGCGTTTTATTTCCGCTGCATTGACTCTGTTTTGTCCAAATTTCTCTGGAAACAGAAAAAAGCGCGTATATCTCTCTTAACTCTCCGTAAATCTAAAATTAATGGTGTGACCAATTTTCCGGACTTTCGCCTCTACCACAAGTCCTTCTCACTTCGACAAGCTTCCCGTTGGTTATCACAGGAGACCTCCCCCTTTTCTCCCCTTTGGCTCTCGGTTGAACAGGAATTATTGACTCCTTATTCTTTTCAGGAGGTAATTCGTTTCACTGCTAAAGCCCCATGTCTTAATCCCCTGCTATTTAAACACACTTCCTCCCTTTGGCTCTCGGTTGAACAGGAATTATTGACTCCTTATTCTTTTCAGGAGGTAATTCGTTTCACTGCTAAAGCCCCATGTCTTAATCCCCTGCTATTTAAACACACTTCCTCCCTTTTGCGGCCTTTAGTCTCCTCTGTCTCTATCTCTCAGGAATCCTTCTTATTACTACCTATCTGGTATAACTCACTCATTTTAATACATAATAGACCTGTCGCTTGGCCCTCATGGAGATCGAAAGGTATCATCTGGGTGCATCATCTTTTTGATGGTTCATCGCCTTGCTCATTTCCTCAACTTCAATCGCAATTCCACTGCCCCCCTTCTTTTGCAAAGAAATTCTTCATACTTATGGAAACCATTCTTGATCGTTATTATTCTCTTCCCTCTGAAGGTTTACCAACCTCGTCTCCCTCTTTACTTACCATCCTCTCTACTATTCCTAAAGCTTCCCTTATTTATCGGTATTTCTCAGCCCCTGATCCCGAGCGTCCCAAATCGAAATTGGAACTATCTTGGGAGAAAGACTTGGGTTCCTCTTGGTCAACCTCTCTTTGGGACAAAATATGGGCCAGATCCTTCAAGATTTCCCGCACTGCCTCTCTTACTCAGTACCTATTTTTCTTTTATCACAGACTCTACCTTTCACCTCTTTCTATTTCTCGCTTTCAATCCAATTCTGTAGCTAATTGTTGGACCTGTAATGCTCCCAATGCTGATCTTCTACACCTCTTTTTCCTCTGCCCCTCAGTTCGCCTTTTTTAGAATAAAATATGGTCCCGGCTCTCCTGCATTTTCAGCATCTCTATTCCCTTTTCCACCTCCTTTATTTTTCTAGGTAGCCTTTCAGATAATTTAGAACTCCCTCCACATTCTCACGGTCTCTTTGATCTTATGCTGGCCCTTGCATTGCAACATATTGTTTCTAACTGGAAATCCCTGAATACTCTGTCCCTAAGCTGTTGGTGGAATCTAGTATGCCATTCACATAGACTTGATGTTGCTTTTGCCTCCTCCTGCAAACCCTCCCGAAATGTTGAACTCTACTGGTTACCTCTCACTCTATATTTAGATCAATCTGCCAAAAAGATATATTCTCCGCTTTCCTCTGATAATTTCAAACCCCCTTGAGCATAGGTACTCCTGCTTGTAATTTATGATGTTTCTCAATTTCACTAATGCAGTTTTATAGCTTTATTCATATTTTCCTTTTTACTAATGTTCTTATTTTAGGTAATTGCTGAATATTGTGTATGTACTGTACTTCTGACTGACATTCATTGTATTTCTATTTTTACTCATTCTTCTATGATATTACCATGGTTTTATTTCCCTCCCTTCCCTCTCCCCCCTCCTCCCCGTAAAAATAATTCAAAATGCTTTGCTTTTTCTTTGTGATATTGGCTGCTTCTGTTTAGTTTATCCCAACCTTTAACATTTCTCTTGTATTTTGCTGATGTCACCTTATTGTAATATCTAGTTTTACTCTAATAAAGCTTTCAAACACCAAAAAAAAAATCTCCTGTGATCGAGTTACTCTCGCTTCCGCATACCGCACGCATTTTGTTCTACTTTACCTGCTACCTGTGCTTCTTCAATTTAAGTCTCACTTCGTCAGTATTGTGTTAAATGTGTTCACAATCTGGCACCACCATTTTTTACTTTCATAAAACACTCGCTCTCAAACTCTTCGCTATATCACTACTTCTTTTATACATTCCGAGACCTTGTGCTTCGTGCCACTTGCATTCAATTTAATTAGTGCTTGAGCTGTGGAATGAGTTTTCTGTCCACAGCAGAAGGAGAAGAACCTTATATAGGTTTAAAACACAGCAAAATCAGTCAATTTAAGTTATGCAAGTAACCTTGATGCTATCAGCCGAAACTTTTATTATTATTCCTGTGGTTTTTTTATGCACCGCAGTTCTTATTGTTATGTATAGCATTCTAGTTAAAAATGCTAGAATTAATAACTACAAATACAGATGCTTGCTCCAAACTGTAAAGTTTCTGTATTTGCTTTTATCAGTTAACATTATGTTCTCTTCGCTTCATCTTGTTGAAAAAATACGTCATTTGCTACGGTTACAAACGGAGGCACAATAAATCTTGCTTGCACCAGAACTAAATTGTCAGAGTGCTCCCTAAAGCCGGATGACTTTTCCCTAGAGGGCATGCTGGGCGTGGGAGAGCTGAAGTCTTTCAGGGCTCCACTTTAACCTCTTCGACGCTCATGACGAGCCCAGCTCATCATGAGTCACAGTGGGGCTGGGCTCGTCATAACGGCCGCGGTCCGCCCACGCGCAATTGATTCCCCGCCTGTGCGGGCGAATTAATCAGTGGGCGGAGTCGTGACGAGCCCAGCTCATCATGAGCACAGCTCCACTCTGACTCATGATGAGCTGGGCTTGTCACGAGCACCGCGCCCCCCCCCCCCCCCTGCATCAGGGGGAATTACCCCCGCAGCAAAGGGGTTAAATGCGCCCACAAGCACCTCCTACTTGTAGCTCTGTAGCTGGAGAACTACCTCACTCGCTGGAAAATTAACAAGTCCGATTGCAGCAGTCTGCATCAGTCCACTCTCAAACATAACTACTTACAAAATACTTCTATCCAGGAGGAATTAGAACGTTTGGCATTATAGTCATCAGATGTGGCAATCTCTAAGCTCCGCAAAACCTTGCACCTGGTGCATAAACTAGTAGTCAGCAGTCATACGGACTGTAGGGGAGGTGGCGCTATACCTTTCTCCGGAAGGACTGGATTGGTGGCTTGGGAGACTATATAATGTGATCTGACCAGTGACTGCAGAATGTGTTACTATTACTGACCACACTGTGGTTAAAACGCACCGTGCTGCGAGGTGGGAGCAGGGAGTAATGTACATATTTTAAGTGATGAAGTGAAGGAATAAGAGACTGTACCGGGGTGTGTTGAATTTGAAAACCTGGCCAGTGTGGGGTAATTGTTTAATTATTTTGGGTGCGGTTTAAGCTTGTGTTTTAACCACATCCGCGCTAGTGGAATTCTGGAGCTATGCTGAGATATTTAAAATCCCATGCTTCATGACGAGCTGTCCTTGTCATCAGTGTGCGAGGAGGCTACACCATGACGAGCCCAGCTCGTCATGAGCCTGGAAGGGGTTAATTAGAAGGCCTTGACGCTGCTTCCTTAGATATATGTGCACACTTGAGTTTTGTTCATACATAATCCTGTGTACAAGCTACAAGGAGGTAGGAAAATATGGCAGCTCTTGCAGTAGAAAAAGTACTGCAAATTGCATGTGTGCGACTCACAGTCTTGGCCTTTTAGTCAACAGAAGTTTAAAACCGTTGACTTCCACATCCCAGAATATATTTGCTATTGTCTTGAAAAAACAACCAGAAACAGGCCTGAGTTAAGTCTCTCTCACTCTCTCTCACTGACTGACCAACTGACTGACCTCACTCTCTCTGTCACTGACTGACTGACTGTATCGATCTCTCTCTCGCTGACTGACTCTCTCACTCACTGACTGACTCTCTCTCACTGTCTGACTCTCTCTCACTGACTGACTCTGACTCTCTCACTGACTGACTCTCTCTCACTGACTGACTGACTCTTTCACTGACTGACTCTCACTCTCACTGACTGACTCTCACTGACTCACAGACCTTGAGGCTAGTGGTTGCTCCTGAGGCGGAAAGCCGGGAGCTAGGTTTTAGCTGCTCGCATTTTTAAACTTGTGTGATCATTTTGCATTTTCTAATAAAACTATTTGTGATTGTACGAACTCTCCTTCTTTAAAAATACTCGTGGTGTCCCCTCCTGCTGCACTTATTTCTTTAGGAGCACTCAGGCTCACCTTAATTCATCTTTACTTTGCACCACTCCAGGGTCACGGGGGGCAGGCATCAGCCGATTAGGAGCTGATAGCACTGCGGGGCTCGAAGGGCTGACTAGTTGGCGGCCATCTTTGGAGGAGCAAGTTGCTGCTCTAGTGTCTACAGGGAGCGATGGACACGACGCGGGAAAGTGCTTAAAAATAGACTGTCCTTCTACGCACAGCGTACGCGGTAGTGGACGCGCCTTTCCGCGCCAAAGGAAAGCCCGTCTGTGCCCGTCCGTGCCAGGCCGGGCTAGGACGTGGCCAGGGGGCTTTAATGATGGGATCAGCGTCCACGCAACAGATAAGCTACAGTGGGAAACGGTTGCGGGAGCTTAGAGGCAGCACTCTAATTGGCTGCCCTTCTACAAGGCTGTTAGAGGAGGTAAGGATTCCTTGCTCTTTCTGTAAAGACATAGGGCCAGATCCTAGTAAAACTAAATCGTACTATTTTGCCCTGTTAAACTGCCGTTCTCTGCCAAGGCACGGGGCTAAAATCCACCTCCTTTTGGAGGAGCAAGATCCAGATGTCTTACTCTTGACTGAGACTTGGCTCACAGAGGCATCCGGTCCGGATATTGTCCAGGCTCTTCCGCTTAGCTATTCCATCTGCAGGCAGGACCGGCAAATAGGACTAGGAGGAGGAGTGGCTATTATTTTCAAAAACTCCTTTGTATGTCGTACCGCTGAGAGCCCTCTTGTACATTGCGAGAGTTTAGGCTTCTCCATCTCCTTCTCTCCCACCTGTACCTTCTCTGGTATTCTTGTCTATAGGTCTCCGGGCGACCACCGCTGTTTCTGTAATAACCTTTTGGATAAGATTGCTCTTTCCATCAGTAGTGCCTCCAACTTTTCCATCTTGGGCGACCTCAATATCCACCTTGATGAGGCTGAGGCACCTGCAGTGTCTGCTGGATACCTTAGGGGTAGTACAACTTGAGCAAATAGTTTCTGGCTCTACGCATATGGGAGGTCATTTATTAGACCATTTTTTCACTAATCTTGGTAATGTCATCTGCAACGCGCCCAGTTTTGTCCCTTGGTCAGACCATGCTTTGCTCTCTTTTGTCTGGTCACCCCTGGACGAAACCTACACAGTGAGCCTCTCAAAGAAATTCACTCGGACCTGGTCTAAGCTATCAGTGGAGGAGTGGGAATTGGCTTTGAGGAGATCCACCCCGCCTCTTCTGGATGATCCCATCCTTGCTAATGAGGCTTTTAATAATTGGTTGGACTCTACATTAGACTCTATGCTTCCCAAGAAAGAGGTCCGTCATCGGACGGGCCCTAATAAAAAACCTTGGTATTCACGGGAACTTAAGGAAGTTAAACAACAGTGTAAACTGGCGGAGAGGAAATGGAGGAAAAACTTCTCTCTCCTTGCCAAAGAGGAATATAAATCAGTGCTCAGACTGTATAAAAATCAATTGAAAAACGCTCAATCTGCGTACTTCCAAGACAAAATCTCGGAAGCATCCAATAAACCTAGGGAAATATTCAAAATATTTCAGGAATTGATTACCCCTCCCCAGGTTATTGTGACTGCACCCGACCCCCTGAAACGTTGCCAAGACCTGGCAGCCTTTTTTGCCGCTAAGGTAACTAATATCTATGCTGGCTTTGTGCCACCTGCTCAACTCCCCTGCAGCAAGGAGAACGAGCTGACGTCCGAGGAGGTTATCCCTGACGCTCCAGGACGTCTCAACACGTTCCCGCTGCTGGATCTGGCTACCGTTGATCGACTCCATAGCAATTTAAAATCAGGATCCCCCTTGGATATTGCACCGCCTTCTGCCCTTAAACAGGTGTCGGAGACGGTCTGGCCTGCCATAATACATGTTATCAATGCATCCTTGGAGTCTGGAGTAGTGCCCCCCTCCTGGAAGTTGGCAAAAGTTAAGGCCCTTCTGAAAAAATCTAATTTGGACCCTGAAGGCTTGGCCAACTATAGGCCTATTTCGCTGCTACCTGGACTCAATAAAATTGCTGAAAAGCATGTTAATCATGTACTCTCTTCGTTTATAGAGACTACAGGAGCCCTTCACTCATCCCAGACGGGATTTAGAGCCAAACAGGGGCAGAGACGGCGTTGGTGGCAGTGGTGGAGGCGACCAGGAGTATTGTGGATGCCGGAGGCTGCGCGGCGGTGGTCCTTTTGGACCTCAGCACAGCCTTCGACACGGTTAATCATCCCCTCCTACTTCATCGTCTCCGCCTTGCTGGAGTTGCCGGAAGAGCCCTCAAATGGCTCCAGTCTTTCCTGTCTGAGAGATTTTTCTCTGTTTTTGAGGAGGAGGCGTCATCGAGCCAGGTCCAACTGCATCACGGAGTTCCCCAGGGATCCTCACTCAGTCTGACCATGTTTAACATCTACATGAGACCACTGGCTGAGGTGGTACTTCCCTGGGGAATTCAGCTTGTCACCTACGCTGATGATACTCAGTTGGTCGTGTCCCTAGCAAGGGACAACGCCATAGGCCGAGGGATCAACTATCTGACCCCCTGCCTCACTAAAGTGCTGGAGTGGATGACCTCCTCCTTCCTGAAACTAAATGGGTCCAAAACAGACATCATGCTTCTGGGTTATAAAGCTCCCATTAACCTGGACCCTTGGTGGCCCAACTGTCTGGGTTCACCCCCCCCCCCCCCAAGAACCAGATAAAGAGTCTGGGGGTATGGCTTGACTCTTCCTTGGGATTTCAAGTAAAAGCAAAGAAGGCGGCGGCAACCTGCCACGGACTGATTAGGGTCCTTAGAAAAGTCCTCATTCTTCTTCCGTTTGAGGCCAGACGCATGCTAATCCAGTCGCTGATTCTTTCGCGGCTGGACTATGCAAATACTGTTTATTTTGGGGCCCCAGTAGGATCCATTCATACACTGCAAGCAGTGCAGAACTGTGCAGCTCGGCTGCTTATGAATGTACCCAGACGCAGTTCGGCGAGGGTTGCATTGCGACAATTTCATTGGCTGCCGATTCATGAAAGAATCACGTTTAAAATCTTGTGTATGACACACAAGTCTATTTGGAACGACGGCCCCAAGATTCTTCTTCCCATGTTCCGTTTACACCAATCTCTCAGATCCCTTAGGTCCAATCAGCGTAATCTGCTGGTGGTACCTTAGGTGAAGCGAGCCCGAATGGGCGGTCGCCAGCTCTCTTTCTTAGCAGCCAAATGCTGGAACAACCTCCCGGATAACATCAGGCTTGAAAGCAACCATCTCGCCTTCAGGAAGAGATTAAAGACACTTCTGTTCCAGTGAATGTCTCCTTCAGTCTTTTGGTCTAACAGCGCTGGGATGCCCCCGGGTAGCCATGCGCTATAGAAAGGAGTATTCATTCATTCATTCATTCACTGACTGACTCTCTCTCTCACTGACTATCTCTCTCACTGACTGACTCGCTCTGCCTCACTTGACTGGCTGACTCGCTCACAGACTGACTGACTCTCACTCTTTCTCACTGACTGACTCTTTCAATCTCCCTCTCACTGACTGACTGACTCTCTCACTCTCTGACTGACTCTCACTGACTCTCTGACTGACTCTCACTCTCTCCTTCACTGACTGACTCTCTCTCTCACTGACTGTCTCAATATCTCTCTCACTGACTGACTCTCTCACTGACTAACTGATTCTCACTGACTGACTGAATCTCACTCAATGACTGACTCTCTCTCACTGACTGACTGACTCTCTCAATCTCTCTCTCTCTGACTGACTCTCTCACTAACCGACTCTCAATCTCTCTCACTGACTCGCTGACTGACAATCACTCGCTCTCTCACTGACTCTCTTACTGCCTGACTGACTGCCTCTCTCACTGGCTAACTGACTCTCTCACTCTCTCTCATTGACTGACTGACTCTCTCTCTCTCACACTGACTGACTCTCTCTCTCTCTCTCTCTCACACTGACTGACTCTTTCAATCTCTCTCTTACTGACTGACTAATCTGTCTCTCTTCACCCATCTGTTATTTATGCCCCCCCCCCCACCCCATAATAACAAAAAAAAAACATAACAAGCAACCACTGGTACAGGCAGATAGAAGTTGCCAGCATTGAAAGGGCAAAAACACTCAAGACATTATTTATTGGTAATACTTTTTTAATATGGTCGTTCAGTTATACATAATGCTTTCTTGGTCATATATAAGTTAACAAAAATGCTTCTGACACTTCGTTATTATAACTTTTCTGCATGCTGCAATCTTCTGTACTTTATAGAAACAAAGGTCCTAAGCTGAAAAGAAATAACAAACTAGTACTATATAGACCACAATAGGCTACTATATATTTTTCCTTTGCCCAGCCGGACAAGGAATTTATTATGGATCAATTCAAGTGTTTAAGAGTTTAAATACATTTGGCAACAAACCATTTTTTGCAGTAAGGCACAGTCCTGCACCGTACTGGAGAGGTAAGAATGGAAAGGAAAGCAGATAGAGAGAAAAGGTTCTTCAGGCAACAAGAGTGAGCAATCTGGGCACTGTTGGAGTCAATATTATCAGTGTTTCCCAGAGTAGCACATACAAACAATAATGCACTGAGGTTTCGTGAATTCTGAACATGGGTCATAAAGGTCGTGGTTCCGTTACGATTTTGGTAACAGCGAACCGTAAACAGTGAGCTCAGCAAGCATGAGTGTTTTCGTCTTGTTACACCGATGGATTCACTGTGTATTTTTGACGATTTTGTTCTGAAACACTTGGGTTCGATTTTGTGCATGGCAGCCATTTTGTGGTTGCCCTCACAGAGGCCTATGACTGTGGCTGAACAAGTCTCTGGGACACGTGCACCTTAGCTTGAGTTTGTGCTGACTCCTGTTTGACCTGAGTGAACTGACCCTGTTGCCTGAAGCTGGCCTTGCCAAACCAGTTCTTGCCCTTTAGCTGATCAAGATTAAGGATCAGAGCACAGGACATTGTAAAGTTTTACTGCACACAAACATGCCTTATCCTACTTCTATCTGTTTCTGTTCCTTCTTTATGGTCTATTTTTGATGTGGGTTGTGGTCCTTTTTATTATGGGTTTTTCCGGCCTTGTCCAAAGAAGAATGTTGGGTTTGTTTAATAATTTATTATTGTAGGAAGGTGGCTACCTGACTATGGTTACCCCAGATTTTTTGCCTTGTGTTTAGCTGGTTTTCGACTTAGTTGGCCTGGTTCCCTGCTAATCAGGCCCCCAGGCTATCTGCTCTCTCTGTAAAATGAATTCCATGTACCCTAGGTGCATAACTAGATTGGCTTGGGTCACCTTATCAGCCCCTGTACAGAGCACTATAGGTGCCCAGGGCATAGGTGCACCCAAGGCCTACCAGGGGCTGCAGCATATCTTTTTGCCACCCCTGGCTGGCTATCTAAAATTGACACAACTGGCTGATCACTCAGCTGGGTCAAGGTGGTGTAATCACCCCTTGCTTAGATATAGTACGCCTATATCTAAACCTATCTGGACACATATAAACCTGTGAGTCACTCCTATGGCAGGCCTTATCAATCCTGGAGGCAGAGTGCGTGGTTTAATGTGAGATGGAGCTCTGGCATGAGCTGAGCCTGTTTGCAGCTGTCGGGAACAACTCCCTAAGCTGATCCGGGATAATGCCATACCATATACTATTAAGTGCCTTATAATCCTCGCGGTTATATAGCAACTTTGGTTTGGCTTTATCAAAACATGTCGTGTAAGGTGTCATACGAATTGGAACACTACCCCCTCGTCAGTCCTGGCGACGGGGGTAGCATTCCACCCCTCTAGAGGGAGAAGACGTGTTACTTTGCTGAAACGCGGTTGATTTTTAAAAGAGCCTCAGATCCACAAAATGGATGCTTCTGCCACAGACACGAGTCTGACCTCCTGCTGCTGACCGAAACTCGGCAGAGGGGGCCTGGACAAAGGGTTTCCTGTCGCAGGGCGGTGTTACTCCACCCCAGACAGGAGATAGTGGATTGTAGCAGGGAGGTTTGAAAGAAACCAGACACTGCCTGGGGAGCACAAGGCTGCCCCTTGCATAATCCGGCCAAACCGGTTCTGGGGCACCCCAGCCCCAGTCCCAGCGCGGCCAGGATCAAAGGAAAGGGGTGTATCCACCCCCTTCCTGGGTCCCACCCATAGGAGGGGACCTAGCAGGTAATCCAGCCCACCAGATTCGAATAAGAGTGGGAGCAGTGCCAATGCAACGCGGATTATCCTGACGAAACATAAGAAATGAAACTCTGGACCCTTCGACATCCTACACAACGTAGAAGACGGAAGAATCTCCCTTGTGGTCAAGGAGTGACCACTCTGTGCAAACAGGTACCATCCAGCACCTCAACGCCTGCTTTGTTGCAGTTCCTGCCGGAACTCGAGCGACAGAGATCGACAAGATCAAGCTTGCCTGCATTCCTACAGCCCGATCCACAGTCCCTGCAGAGCTGAGACCCGTGGAGGGGACCGGAAGCGTGGGGCTCGCCATCTTGGAAAGACCACGAGACGCTGACCGTGCAGCCCACGAGTGACCCTCGAAGCTGTACACCGGGGTCTGAGAAGCCCCAACCCTGAGCCACTCTTGCACCGAAGCTCACCCCTCTACACTCGACGAGTGCTGCGTGGGGCCCTTCTGCTTGTCTTGGCTCGACGCGTTGGCCTGGTCCCTTGCCAGCTGGCTTGTGGCCCCTGTGCCGACGAAAACCTAAAGCCGACCTGCGATTCTGGTTGCTCCAGACTTGCACCAGCTCCTCTGAAAAGCAGCCCCCGCTCTGACCCTCCTGGTCCGAGTGAGAAGCAATCTTCCGATCCTGCGTGGATTGCTCTTGCCAAGTGTTGTTTGCTCCAATCTTGAAGCCGACTGCGCCGACGGTGAGAGCCTGCGTGGGACAGATCGTGACCTGCTCCTGGACGTCGCAGATACCCCAGAGCCCACGTGACAGCGGAGAGAAGCTCCTCGACAACCACCTGATTGCGCCCGACATTGCCTGGTTCCATCCTGGTTCCACCCTGGTCACTGCTGAGTGACCCAGACTCTGTCCCCTCTGCTTTCAGGTACTTTTCTACTCTGATCTACCCTTGGATCACACCGGACACTTCTCCTTCACATCGCCTGCAGCATCTTCAGCTTCAAGCACCAAGAGCCTGCGTGTCAAAACCCGACGCCGCTTCGACCTATGCACCCGCTTCCTGTGGGTGAGGTAACATTGCAACGCCGGTGTTCCCACACTGGTACACACCTCTAGGGTCTGTGTCTAAAGTGTGGTTCCTCTAGGTTCAGCGGAAGTGTCCTTAAACTCTATTTGTGTAACTTTTACGCACCATTGACATTGCATTGGTGCAAGCCGCACTTTACGTGCTGCACCTGAATCCCGTGGGCTTTTCCCGACTTCAGCATTGCTAGTCCCGACTGCTCCCAGCGATTCTCTAGGCCCTAGGCCTAACCACTGTTCGATTGGTATCTCTTATACCACTTTTTTAATATATGGTTTGAGTGGCCACCCGTCCTCATCCATAATTGTGCAACTTTGTATGTTATACTGTGCTTTTGATTTATTGCTTGTGCCCCTTTGCTCATAAAGAGTACTGGGGATTAATTTAGAAATAAACACATATATTTTTATAATATACTTGTGTGGTGTCCTTTCATTTGATATTACAGGATTGTATGTGGCAAAACAGCTCGCTTAACACGACCTCTTAAGTTAAGCCTTTAGGCTGCTTAGTCCATGCTACCCCTAGGATAGCTTGTCTAACAAGGTTGACTTACAACCAGACACCAAAAGGGATTGTTTGGACTGATACAAGGTGGTTCCAGAATTGGAAACATCACATATCAGGCCAACTTCTCACAATTATGGGCTGGACAACTGAAATGTGGGTTTGTCATCATGCAATGCTTTGGTCGTGTATACATGGGATTGGTCAACTGTAAATAAGGAATGTTTGCCTGAAGCACAATTTTTGACATAAAAAGGGACGACCTGCTTTGTAAAATTGAGCAGTCTCCTGAGAACATACACCGTGTTGTACTTCTAGGACCTCTGTTACTGGCTGCAGACACTAAAGTTGATCTTTGACGTCACCAAGAAGTATCCCGTGTCTCTGTATTCTAAGACAGGTGAACCCGAAGACTTTGGGCGTGCCCCTGGCTCCGCTGGGTTTAAATCCCGGTTCTTCAGTTGGCGCTTCCAACGTGGGGTGACTTCAGCGGTACCGGTCCAAGCCTGAAGATCGTGAGGAGCTTCGTGTGAAAATTCTGGAGGAAGGCCTACCACTTCATCGACCCCTGTATGTCGCCGTGGTCCGAAAGTCTTTGCTGCGAGGTTCCCCGCTTTCCGACGGCTATGAAGGACTGCTGCCCTGACTGTCGCCCTGTCTTGGAGCCCTTTGATGATTTGTAGAGCGAGACGATAGACGGGTCTTCTGGCGACGTCATCGATACTTCAGTTAAGTATGAGTGGAGCGTCTCCAAGTCCTTAGTTTTTGGGTATCCCTTGGGATCTTTGATTTGGGACTTGCAAGCTCCAAAGCCGAGGGACTCGTGTATTCACGAGGCTATCGTGTTCGATATTCCCTTGAAGTTTGAAGCTAGACTAGTGAGCGAAGATGCCTGGTCTTAGCAGACTTGGAAATATATTTTGTTGTGGTTGTAATAGGGATTCCCAATTGGAGGACTCGTGTCCGGTGCCTCCGATTGGAACTCCGACCTATGGCGTGGGCCCAATTACGTATAATGAAGTGTGGATTCGCTACACTAGGAAGGACGGTCTCCTAAAATGGCCCCAATATGGTAGTTATGACACGGAGATTTTAGATAATTTAGAAGTTAAACTCTTCAAGAAGAAAGCCCGGCCGGCGATGTTCGACTCTTTCCGCCTCTGGCGAAAGGAAGCCAAACAGAAAGAAATTAAATTGGCGAAGAGAAATAAAAGAGAGAAGGGTATTTCGATAATGCAAGCTGCTATACAGTTTAAAGATAACGAAGAACAAGCGAGTGAGCAGTTGCATAGGCAACGTAAATTGGCGATTGATAAATGTTATCCGGCTTTGCCACCTCATCAGCAAGGTGCAACGACGGACCTTGAGAAAGATCCTTTGATGTCAAATTTGTTGAGTTCACCACCCCCTTATGTGCAGAGTGCTACAGCACCTCCGCGACCCTTAGTTGCGCAACCTCCGGTTGCTTTGCCTCAGATTCTTGCACAACCACCAGCTCCTCTTCAGTTGTCTCCTATTGCTCTGGCGCAGCCTTCTCAAGGGCCGCCGACTTTGCTATCAGCTCCGCCTCCAGCTCCTACGACTTTGTCTCCTGTATTGTCTACTCCTTCTGATACTACTTCTACGTATACTTTGTCTCATCCTGTTTTTCCCCCTGTTCTTGCGTCAACTTCTCCTTCTGTTCGACATAGAATGACTGATACTGTTACTGGTCTCTTTTCTCCTTTCTTTGGGTCACTAGGTATGACCCCTGTTTCAGAGCGTAAACAATTGCGTAGTCAATTGCCTGGTGAGCGGACCGTGCTGGATCATTTAGCACATAAATGGGTTACTAATACTTTGAGATATGATTTAGAGTCTGTTATGGATGTCTTCCGTCAATGGGAAGCACCGAAGCAGAGGTATGTTTTTGATGAAATGTGTACTTTCCTTCGTGAAGAATGGGAAGATGGTCAATTGGGACAGACTCCGTCTGAGTTGTTCCGTGTACAGTCCGAGTTTGCGAAGGGAACTATAGTGGGTCTCGACGTTGAGAGAGCAGTTGCGACATTGTTGTCGTTTAGGAGTGAGTCTCCTTCTCAGTCATTGTTTGAGCCTGATCCTTCTGTTAGGAGAAAAGTGTGACAATATCCAATGAGAGAGGTTCCTCCGGTGTGGAAGGAAGCAGTTCAGGGCAATGCCGTTGCTGGTATTGTAGCTGTACCGGCTCATTTTCAGCGTGTTTGGGTACATGTTCCATGGAAGCGAGCTGAAGTTTTGGCCCTTAAGCAGACTTTGCCTGATCCTCGTAAAAATCCTGCAGGGTACTATAAGGAATTATCACAGACTGCAGATTCATGTGTTATGAATTTAGCCGATATAGATATGTTGTTTGGA
Source organism: Lissotriton vulgaris (assembly GCF_964263255.1). Lineage (NCBI taxonomy): Eukaryota > Metazoa > Chordata > Amphibia > Caudata > Salamandridae > Lissotriton > Lissotriton vulgaris. The sequence continues at coordinate 912,442 of NW_028247623.1, forward strand.
AATGTAGTTCCACAGCCTTTATGGAGATTGATTCGTCATACGGATCATGCGCAAGAGTTAGGTGATACATGGAATAATATTGGTGCTGCAGATAACCGACAAGTTGGTGGTGCCAAACCTGAGCCTTTAGTTGCAGAACTCCCTGGTAGGATTATTAATTATATGAAAACGTTAATGCCTGCTATGCGAGTAAACTGGGATAAATTGTCTGCATGTAAGCAGAAGAAAGACGAAAGTGTGTCTGATTTATTCACTAGGTTTGAAGAAACGTTTATCGACCATAGTGGTCAGGACATGAGTACGGAAGGTGGTCAACGGTTGTTCGTAGATAGGTTTGTGCATAATTTGCTTCCCGTGCTGTGTATGAAGTTGAAGGATTCTGAGAGTTCATGGGCTGTTTCTTCGTCGGCACAGATATTGGCTACTGCGCAGTACTATGAGAATAGGGATAAGGATGAGAAAGAGAGAGACAACAAGAAGACTAAAGATTTGAAGACGAAGGTTCTTTTGCAGCAAGCGTATCTGCCTCGTAGTAATCAGCGTGATTATCAGCAACCTCAATGGTATCAGAGAAACTCGCAAAGGTTCGAGTCTTCTCAACAGCGTTTTCCTGTAGGCCCTAATCAGTGTGCCTATTGCAAAGAAGAGGGTCATTTCAAGAATAGTTGTCCGGTTTTGCTGCAGCGCACAAATGGTGCTTCTGGTGTGAGAGGTCGAGGTGTTCAGCAAGCTCCTAGAGGTAGGGGACATGGTGTGTTCCCCCAGAATGCACGTTCCTTGTCTCCACAGAATTCGATGAATTGTTTTGATCAGCAGAATGGTGCGTCTGGTAGGACGACTCAGTACTATGCGGACGACTACTATGTTGAAGGTGAGAATATCGACGGTAATGATGGCTAGGACAGCCATAGACAAAGAGAGGGAGTGGTTTCAGTTCCAGTAGATCAGAGTGGACCTTATGTTGAAGTGATTACATCAGGTGTGTCAGAGCCTTTTCTGTTGGATACTGGTGCTGCGAAGAGTTCTATCATGCACTCTAAACTCCCTGGCGCACCTTTGTCTGGCTTAACAAATGTTTCAGTAGGTTTTTCTGGCGCCCCAGTTAGTAATCAGATTTCTAGTCCTTTGTCTCTTTCTGTTGGACCTTGTGAATTTGAAGCACCCCTCATTCTGACGACGGGTTGTGGTGAGAACTTGTTGGGATTGGATTTGTTGAAGAGATTGTATGCGACGCTACATTGTTCTCCTTCAGGAGTACAGCTTACATTGGGTAAGAGAGTGATCTCTCCGATGTATTTATCTAAAGATCGACTTCCAGCAGAATTGTCTTCCCTTCCTGATTCTCTTTGGGCTACTGGTCCTAATGATGTGGGTCTCCTGGAGATTCCACTGTATGTTGTGACGCTGAAAGCGAATGCTAAATTGCCTCGTATTCCCCAATATAGGATTTCTAGTGATGGTGAAAGAGCGCTTCTAGCGATCACTTATGATCTGATTGAGAAGGGTGTGATTGAAGAAACAAGAGGTAATGTGTGCAATAGTCCGGTTTTGCCTGTTTTGAAACATACTGATTCTTCTCAGCCGCCTGTGTACAGGTTTGTGATCGATCTTCGCGAGGTGAATAAGATTGTAGTTCCGCAATTTCCAGTTGTGCCAGATATCACTGCTTTACGGACTTTGATTCCGGCGTCTGCTACTTGGTTTTCGGTGATTGATTTGAAGAATGCTTTCTTCAGCATCCCGATTGCCGAGGAGAGTAGAGATATTTTTGGCTTCTCTTTAGGAGGCCGAAGTTTCCGGTTTAAGCGCGCTCCTCAAGGCTATTGTGAGAGCCCATCCATCTATAGTTAGGCTTTGAAAACACAGCTTGATACGGTTGTCTTACCTGATGGTGCTGCTCTTATTCAGTATGTCGACGATTTGTTAGTTGCTGCTGACAATGAAGAGATTTGTAAAGAAGCTACTTTGTCGTTGTTGCGTCATTTGTCTGACTTCCATCATAAGGTGTCCCTTTCGAAGTTGCAGTATTGTCGACAAGAAGTGACCTATTTAGGTCATCTCTTATCGAAGGAGGGAAGAAGATTGACCCCAGAAAGAATTCAAGCGATTGCGAAAATAAGTGTGCCAACCACACAGAGAGAAGTGCGTGCTTTCTTGGGTATTACGTCGTACTGTAGACAGTGGATTCTGAATTTTTCGCTTCTTGCAAAACCTTTGATAGCTCTTACTGTTAAGGATACTCCGAATCCTATTCCTTGGACTGACGAATGTCAGAAAAGTTTTTCAGAATTGCGTGATGCGTTGTGTTTGGCTCCTGTGTTGGGTACTCCCGACTTCAGTAAGCCTTTTACACTCTATGTCCACGAGAGAGAGGGATGTGCATTGTCAGTTTTGACACAGCAGTTTGGCGATAAACAACGTCCATGTGCGTATTTTTCATCGACTTTGGATCCTGTAGCTAGAGCATTGCCGAGTTGTTTGAGAGCTGCAGCGGCAGCGGCTGTTTCTATTCGACAGTCTGCTGGCTTGGTGATGGATAATACGTTGATTGTAATGGTTCCACATGCAGTGGATACATTGTTGAACAGGACAAACACACAACACTTAACTAGGGCTCGGTTGTCAGGTTACGAGTTGACACTTTTAGCGAGTCATGTGCATATAAAGAGATGCAACACGTTGAATCCAGCTACGTTGTTGCCGATTTCAGTGGAGACATGTTTCTGAACAGCTTGATTGCTTTCTTAGGACAGAGGAAGAAACGAAAGGCAGAATAGATCTTAGGGACATTCCTCTTTCAAAGTGTGATGGTACCTTATGGGTAGATGGTTCGTGCTTCAAGCTTCCGAATGGTGATACGACTGCGGCATATGCTGTTATGACTTTGCATACGATTGTTGAAGCTGCACGTATCCCACATAATTCAGCTCAAGCAGCAGAGTTGATTGCATTGACAAGAGCGTGTGTGTTCAGGGGTTAGAGGCGGCAGACCTGGAAGCTGAGATCGGCCCTGGACCAGGGTTCAATTCCCCGCCTCGGCGGATCTTGGGCTCAAAAATTCCACGGACTCGACAATTCTCGCTCCGCTGCCTACTCGACTCACGGGTTCACACTCTGCGACTCTGGGCAATAGCTTGCTTAATCTCCACAACGGCCCCTCGCGGTGGGATGCCTGGCTTTCACCTTGTGGATACCCTGCCGGGGTTATCTCACAGGGGAATACCAGGACGGGTACCCTAAGCAAGCGCTTAGATACCGGGTCAGTGATTTGCGCTATATAAATACATGTACATTTACATTTAAATTTACATTTGTTGTCGAAAGGGAAACGAGTGACTGTGTACACTGATAGCCAGTATGCGTTTGGTGTGGCTCATAGTTTTGGACGATTGTGGAAAGAGCGTGGGTTTCTGACTTCGCATGGAACTAAGATTCAGCATGGTCAGTTGGTGAATGAACTCCTTGAGTCACTTACTTTGCCGTTGCAGGTTGCGATTGTGAAATGCAGTGCACATAAGAAAGTTACTGATGACGTTGGTCATGGTAATGCGTTTGCAGATAAAGTTGCGAAAGAAACGGCGAGAGATGTGATGAGTCGAATGTATGTTGCGGGTCCGGCGAGATGGGTTACGGATAGAGGAATGTGTGAAGATACGATAGAGAGTGTGAAGTCAATTCAAGCTGAAGCTACAGAGAAAGAATTGAATGAATGGAGAGAGAGAGTATGGGTAAATTGGATTCGAATGGTTGTTGGGTTGAGTTGTCAGAGCATCAGCGATGGTTGTTACCTGATGCGTAGGTGCTTGCAGTGGTTACGATGGCGCATGGAATGGCTCATATCAGTGTGAAAGGGATTTGTAAGTTGTTGGCTCCAGTATGGCAAAATGCTGGAATTCCTAAGTGTGCAGAGAATGTGGTCAAAAATTGTATGGTTTGTCTGATGTACAATCCTGGCAAGGGAACTCCAACTCCAGCTGGTCATTTTGCGCCTCCAATGTATCCGTTCGAGGTTTTGCAGCTATATTTCATCCACATGGAGAGGTGCAACAATTTGAAGTATGTACTCGTGGTTGTTTGTGCCTTTTCGAGATGGGTTGAAGCATATCCCTTGAAAGATAATACTGCCTTGTCCACAGCTAAAGCCCTCGTTAAGGAATTTTTCCCTAGGTTCGGTTTGCCGAGAATGGTGTGGAGTGACAATGGGAGTGAATTTGTGGGTCAAGTGATGAAGAGAGTGTGTGATGGTTTGGGGATTCGACAGAAGTTTCTCGCTGCAAATCACCCCCAATCAGCTGGTCTGGTAGAATGCTACAATGGCACCCTTAAGTTAAAACTGGCCAAGATTCAGGCGAGCTCTGGTCTACAATGGCCCGATGCTTTGCCATTAGCACTTTTGTCAACTAGGATGACTGTACATTCACGAGTGGGACTTAGTCCTTATGAGATTGTTTTTGATCACCCGGCAAACATATGGGGAATGCCGAGGCCGACCAAATTCAGTGAAATAGAGTATCCTGTACTACTTGATTATCTGTACGAATTGACGGCTAAATTGCGTGTTTTACACCAACAGGTTCATGATACATTGCCTCCGGCTTCTGAAGATTCAGGACACGCCATCGAACCTGGTTCCTGGGTTCTGGTTAAGAATTTTCAGCGGACAAAGAACGATCAGCCCCGCTGGACCGGACCCTACTTGGTGTTGCTATCGACGCGATCTGCAGTGCGAGTGCGCGGTAAAAAGAACTGGATCCACGGCGTACATTGTAAGAGAGCCTCTTTGCCTCTGCCGTACGACCAGTGGGTCCAGAATGGTATTCCAGACTCTGAAAGTGAAACCGTGCCTCGTTTTTTGCCTTTTAGCGATGCACGTTTAATTGGGTCAAATTCTGAGCGTGAAAGCGACGATCTTCTGCAAGGAGCTGTGCCTCCGTCAGTTCGTTTGGACACTTCTGAACCTGAACTTTTGTTCCGTGATCAGACATTGCCTGATAATGGCCGTTATAATTTGCGACCAAAAGTCGTGGGGCTAATAAAGTAAAATTCTTTCCTTTGCTATTTTTGAAACTGAATTCTCTCCTCCGAGAAACTGTTTTGACCGATTTTTGTTTTTCGAACCGCCATCCGGGTTCAGGTGTAGGGTCGTGGTATAAAGACTTAGAGCGTACTGCCGTGTAGACACAAGGTCGAAGGTTCTGGTTTGATCTAGGGCGTTCCCTAGGACATTCAGAGGTACACTGAGCGAATCGAACCAACTGCCACGAACAGCACGGTTAGAGGATGGAGTTTTTCGAGATGGAGAGATCTGTTGAAAGAATGAGCTTTAAGAGCAAAATGTGTAACATTATCAGCAGAAAATGTTTCTTAATATTGTGTCTTTTTATGCTACTTAGTTTAATGATGTTTTTGATGGGATATATAATATTCTCTTTTCAAGTGACGTTTGCAACCACTACACAACCCATACCTTCTTCTACTGTTTCCTCGCATTCTTTTCACACTCTGCCTGAACATGAGTCCATTAGGAGATTGGAATTCGTTAATAACTCCTTTGTTCAGCTTCTGCACCAACACCAGCTAGTAGTGAACACGACTAATTGTTGGGTGTGTGGCCTTATGCCCCATACTACTGATAAAGGTATTCCTTACCTGGTCCTGCCATTCAGCTACAATGGTTCTGTGTGGGCATACAAAACGATGTTCATCTATGCTCGTGAAGCCTACCCCCTACGTTCTGTGAAAGATAATCCAAAGAATAGTGCTCTAGTTAAGGGAATAGTAGATCTGATTAGAGGAATAGATTCCTATGAGACTATCCCGAGAGATGAGACGCTAGCGTATATTGGATGGAACGATACTGGATATGGAGTTAGTCTGAGTGAGAACCAGCGAGCGAAAAGATCCTCTCCGATTTGGATTGTACCTCATCAGGGTCATTACTGTCTGAAAGGTAATGGCAAGAATCCGAGAGCTCAGTTAGGGAAGAGTGTTTGCACTGAGACGTATGTTTTTGCATCCCAGACTTCCCCATCGTTTCTAGCAGCTAAGGGTACCTATTTTGTCATCATGTACAGCTGTTTAAGGAACATTCAAGCACAAATTATAGCTTTACCCTGGCTTCATGTTCAGGCCCAGTTCTAGCAGGTAGGCCGGGTGGGCCAGGCCCACCCAAACAGGATCCTTGGCCCTCGCAGTGAGAGCTTGAAGGCAGGCGTCTTTGGGATCTAAGTGCTTCAACCCTCCCCCGTCGCGTGTGTCAGCCCGGGCCTAGGGGCGCACACACACAGACAGTTTTAGAGATTATCTCAGCCGCACCCGAGTACTTCACAGGTCTTTACAAGACCATGTATATGTTAACGAGGCTTTGTTTATTTTTTCACCCCTTCATCTCTGCATGGCGAAAGACGACAAATCCTTTCTTTGATAAGGGTAACCTTTGGTAACCTTTGCCTACTGTCCTGCTGCGTTGATATTTATTTTTATATGCAGCGCAGGAGAAAAGAAGTTTGTTTATTCCTATTCACCTTTCCAGACCCCTGCAGTGGCTTATCACATAAGGCTGTGACACAAAGTTTGACTAATGGAGTAGGTAAGAGAATGTGTAACTATATATTTTTCTTTTTAAAATCTGCACAGGCCCAACAGGACACATACGTGTGTGCTTCATTTAAACAGTTTTTATCATTGTCTTGGCCGATGCAGGACAACAATAAGAATACAAAATGCCCAGATAACGCTGGTGATTAATAATCCTGCTGGAGAGCAATCATTTGTCTGTTAGTAGCTTTCAGATGCAGATGAACTGTATTTTATGTGGATAGCTCCAGGGCTTTGAGTGGGATGAAAAAACTGGGGGGTCTCTCAAAGGGACGTGGCCAATGTAATTGAGGACGTGGCTTAAAACGGTAGGTTAAAAATCTGTGTTTAGCAGTGTGCGGCCCGACTTGTAGTTTGCTGTTTCGGTCATTGGATCCAGGTGTTTGATACAACAAGTAACATCATACCTACAAGTAAGGACTATTGGCTTTGTCAATGGTTGTTAGTTGCATAAGATAAATAACAGCAACTATGGCTTGTATATAATATTGCAAAAGCTTCCACTTAAAGCACTGGTGACATCAAAACAATGTTGCTGCTCCTGAGTTTCAAAAAAAGAAGGGAAATCCAGAGAGAAAATGACTCTCTTTAAAGGATTTCCATTCCCCATACAACGCTCACCTGTTATGACGTCATGCCATAACATTCCACTTGTGAGTAGTGTGAGCAGGGTACACCGATGTGCCTGCTGTCTCGAAACGGGTCTCTAACTGGCTCTGTTTTGTGGCCTGGCACTTTTTTCCGGACTGCAGTGACAGCAGACTGCTGTCACTGCAGTTCGGAAAAAAACAGACTACCTGTGACCAGCGCAAAAAACAGAGCCCAATAGAGACCCGTTACGAGGCCACTTTAAAAAAACTGCTGGTGCTCAGACCCAGTCAGGGCCGGACTGGGAACAAAAACCGGCCCTGGCAAAGTGCTCGGCCGCCCCCCACCCCCCTGGGGGTGTTAGGGGTGCCGCCAAGCTCTTTGCCAGGGCCGGTTTTTGGCCGATTTTGTTACAGGGCCGAAAACGGTCCTGTAACAAAAACGGCCCCCAGGGGACCAAAACCGGCCCCCACCCGTGCGGCCTACCGCGGGATTGCCCGGTGCCCGCTACTGCCAGTCCGGCCCTGGACCCAGTGAGACCCAGCCCACTTAAAGCCCTGGATAGCTCAGTGGGTTACTGCCTTTGTCACAGAGATCCTTGTGTTACTTGCAGTTCAGAAGTTACAATCCTAACATAGGACAGTGACCAATCAACTGTCACCAAAGAGCTGCATACAAACATGAATGGTATAGTTAGAACTTCGCTTTTTTGGTTTTGTGATATAGTTAGAACTTCCCCAGTCTTTCATTATTCTAATGTTGTTAAAATTAGTATGTTTGGGCAGATATACATTTTTATCAGTAAAGCTGACCCCCATGGAATACTCTTTAAATCCTAAAGTTGTGTTTCCCCAGACCAAACCCTCTTAAAATATCCCGCTCACCAGTATGGATGACATGTGATTCATACACCTTGTAATTCTCATTGGCTTATGTGACATTCCCTATAGACTGATTTACATACTTGTATGATTCATTGTATCTGTATAATGTGTGCGTTGTGTAAAGTACTGACACACACAACACTGATATGAGTAGCGATATGCCACAAATGAAATGCATATGAGAGAGGGGCTATGTAAAGATAAGGGGCACTGTTGGAGGGTGGCAGTGAGGGAATTCGAGGAGGAGTTAGTGGGAGGGGCTATGGAGCGATGGAGGGGCACCGGTAGAGGGTGGCAGTGAGGGAATCCGAGGAAGAGATCATGGGGTGGAGGGGGAGTTAGGGAGAGATGAGGGGCACTTGTGGCGTGTGGCTTTAGGGGAATCCGAGGAGGAGGTCAATAGAGGGGGCCATTGGGAGATGAGGGGCACATTTGGAAGGTGGGAATAAAGGTATTTACGGAGAAAGAGGTTATTGGCGCAGCTCCAAAAAAGACTTTTGCATCAGCGCTGAAGCCGGCCTATCTGTTTTTGCTTATTTAATTAGCAGTCTGGTCATAAGGGCTACTGTGGAAAATACTTTAAAGTGCGTGCTAATTATATTTACTGCTATATTCAATGTTTTAAGTTTGAAGGTGATTTTCCTAATGTTTTTACCTGGAAAAATGAAAGTGGAGCCCGATGGTGCCTGATATGGGGCTGGGGCCCAAGGTCAGCTGTGAGATAAGGTGCAGTGGAGAGGAGTAGTGGATAATCAAGCCTGTAAGGGAGTGCGTTGCAGAGTCCGGAGTCAGGTAGAGTTAGTAATGAAGAGGGTGTCGTGTCGTGACTTCAATAACGACAGACACATGTATATAGATTCATTGGAGCTTTATTGCCTACTTCCATGCATGTCCCTGTCCCTGCTCTAACTGCCCACTAGCCGGTCCCGGCTCCTCCTGTTCCTGTTTCTAGCTCCGCCCTCCCAAGCACTAGACTGCATTGAACAATGTTACATCTCCCCCTTTCTTAACAAAATGAAATTAACTTCTACCAAGTTCGCAATTGTCCACTCAGCCCCATGAGTCGGCAGACAGTCTGTGTGGGCCACAGGAAGGTGTCCCCATGCAGGAGCTCAGATTCAGTCCGTTCTTCAAGCATCAGTAAGGTCGAATCAGTGATGGGTCTGTCTTTGGTCGATCTTTCTGTTGTCTCACCACAAACATCTTTGACCACGGGAGCGCATTCTTGAAAATGTGAGACATCGTGCGTGAACGGCTTGTTCTCAGATTCCACAGTTGTCACGGTTTCGTTTTGCTGTGTGACTACTGATATCTCGGCGTGGCAGAGGTGGTCTGTTCTCCATTGTGGCACTTGTTTTTCTAAGCATCCGCTTGTGAGTTCACTTCCTTTACCCATTCAGTCAGGGGCATCAATGCTCTCGTGCTCACAACCCTGCATATTGGACAATAGAGCATTGAGTGTCTTGGTTCGGTTTTGGGACTCATATGCAGGTTTTATTGATCCTATCTGCTCCCACTCACGTTTGTAAATGTTGAACTCTTTGAGCATTGGGGTATGGGCACGTTCCGTTCTCGTCCCCTCTTGTCTCCGTGATGCGGACCCATCTTTGCCAACACACCTTGTCTCCTTGACGGAGTGATGAGACAGTCCTTTCCCACGCCAATGTATAGTGTCCCATATGGTTGTCCTTCTTCTGAAAGCCATTGGAGTCAGCCTTGCAAACCCCGTCAGGGGTGACGGTACCCTCCTCAGGTCCGGATATGACTGCGACAGACAGGATAAGTTGCTTGACGGGGTAATCAAATGTTCCGAGACATCTGCGTGCGATATGTTGTTTTGGATGGGTGGAGTAGTCTCTGAGTCCAAGGTCCGTTCAGGTGATCGGTGCCATGGATGTTGTCGTGAACTTGATTCTGTTGACCCCAGTGATCGTACCAACATGTCTTCTGAATCAGAGAGGTCTCTTGCTGCTTTTCTACGGGACCCTTCTTTCAAATGTGTTTGGACTGATACACTTCTTGAACTGGTAGGCTGTGACAAACTGCTCTTAGATTTAGAGCTGTCTTTGGGACACTTCTTGGGGTATGTGTCTCGACATGTCTTCTATGCTGTTGCAGTGGAATGATTATCTGACAGCCAAGCGTGTATTTCTTTTGTTCGATACCAAGGCCTTTCGTTGATGCCCTTCTCGTATGAGGTTACTGGTCTCCTCTTAGTTCCCTCATTTTCACGTGTGTCCTGAGTGTACTTGCCTATCACTTTCTGGTGTCGGAGTGAATCACCCAGTTTTGTGAGGTCTCTTTCGTCTTCTTGCTCGCTGGGAGCCCTGGTGTCTGTGTCCCGGGAGTGGTGTTTTCTACGGCTGCATGTTTCTTCTGACTTGTCTGTGAAGATTGGTGACCCGCGGATTGCTCGGGTGTGTTTGTGTACCGGCTCTCAGAGTTGACATGACTGGTCCGGTATTCGGTAGCTTGTCTTTCCTTCATACTCGTTGAGTAGGCTGACATCGGTTCCATCCCTGTGATCTATCTCACTTGACAGAATAGTTTGTACCATTTGCTAAGTGGCTCCTTGAAGTTGAGTAACTCCCTGAGGTTATGTCTGTGAGGCTGTCATAATCCTGGATCATCCCAGTCTTTTGTCTTCGCGTTGTTGACTCAGAGTCTTTTATCTCACTTTGTCTCTCCCGCTGTCTTGTCTCTAGTCTACCTTCGCCCTTCCTCTTTCTGGTTTCAGTTGCCTCTTGAATTTTATGCTCTGACCTGAGGGAGGTCTCCTTTCGCTTATCTTCTCTTATTGCATTGATGTGCAACTCTCTTGACAACTCTCTTGTTTCGGCTCGCTCTCCAGCTTTAGCCCTCCTGATGATTTCCTTTAACGAGAATTGCCTTTGAAGTATCTTGCGCTGTGCGTCCGGTTTTGAACAGCTCTCAATCGCCCGAAGGCGGATGGATTCCTCATTTGTGAATGTATTGAATTGACAGTATCGTACCAACTTTTGTAACCGCGTTACGAAGTTTGATAAGGATTCCCCTGGTTCCCGCCGTGCTGCATTGAAAACGATGCGTTCATGATCGACATCTTCCTATGTGGTGAAATGAGCACATAACGTCTTTTTGAGTTTTCTATATGTCCCTGTATCCTTTGCTGAAAAGGTTCTGATTAGGCGTCGGCCTTCGTGACCCACCAATTGAAGTAGTAGTAGTAGACGTTTGCTATCTCTTCGCTCTCCGGTAACGTCAAGAAATGCATCCAGTGATTCCAGCCACCGGTTCCATTCTGGACCCAGACTCTGGTTGCCGGTCTGTGTCACTGGGGGTGGCACTCCAATGCAGGGGCTAGATGTATGTGTTTCTTCTCTCACCGACATGATGGTGGAATGTGCTAGCATGACAATGTCACAGGACTGTTCCCTTCTTCCTGTCTTCTTTTGCTGACCCTCCTCGGCCACTAGTCTTTGTTTGGCCGTTTCCTTTGAATTCTGGTAGGATTCGCCGCTCCCGGGTGACTATTGTATGCTGTCCGCCCCTGGCGCGACTATCTCGGTACGCTTCAGTGAGTTAAGCTTGGATCTCCTGACGTCAAATGGTCACCATTCAGCTGCACCATGTGTGACTCGTGGCTCTGCGAATTTCCACTTTCTTTGGTATTGCGTGCTAACTGCAGGTAGTCGATGGGGCTGTTGCAACGATGCGTGGCAGCGTTGACTTCTTCTTCTAGCGTTTCGTTCTAGACTAGTGTAGGTTGTCCAGCGCATTTTCAGTAAATGTTTTCAGTGCATCCTTTGCGCCTGCTAGTGTTTGCTGTGTCTATTGGCCCTTTGCTCTTTTCACTTCATGTTGTTTGTACTCGTGCTTATTTATATACAGATTTACATTCAGTGCGATCTTCGCTTGTTTCTGATACTATCTTCTGCAGTTCTGTCCTCTTCGGGGTCTTCTGCACTTCTGCCCTCTTCGGCTTGTGCCACTGTTGTCTTTTGCATTTACTTATGCTCTTTTCCTCACGCTTCTTACGTCAGCCAGTACTTGCTTTCTTGCATTACTTGCCTTTTCATATGCTTATTTTGTATTTGCCAAGGCTCGCTTGCTTTGCCCTCTTGTCTTTGCTGGTGCTTGTTTATGTTTCCTTATCACACCTCCCACGTTTGCTTGGGCTTGTTTTCTTATTATGCTACTTGCATTGACTCTTGATTGTTTGTGTCCGCTTATCGCTTCTATTTCTTGCATGTGTCTGTGCTTGTTTATTTTCTTCACTTGCATTGGCCACTGCTCGTTGCATCACTCTTGTAGTTGCTCGTGCTTGTTCATTTATCCTACTTTTGCCTTGCTCAGTGTTTGTTTGCCAATTCACATTTGCACTGACTTGTGCTTGTTTGTCCTTATTCACTCTTGTTTTTATTTGTGCTTGGTGCCTCTCCTTGCACTGCCTGACTTCAAAATGGCCGCCTGCAATTCACACATAGATGTCCTGATAGCTGCCTGACTTCAAAATGGCCGCCGTTACTGACCTCTCAGCTCACACGAGACTTCATCTCCATTCATTCTCTCTTCAGGACTCACCGGCAGCCGGTCTCGGGGCAGCACTCTCCCGATCTCCAGACCTTTTCTGCAGCTGCCACGTTCAGGTAAGGTTGGGGTGGGCTCCCACCTTGCTTCGTTAGGTCTCGCGCTCACTCGGCGACAACTTGCCGAATCTCACGCATCGGGGTGAGTTCCCGATGTCGGGTGCCGCTCGAGCTCCTTCTTCCACCACGCTCGATGGCAATTGTCAGCAGGCCTTCTTGGGGCAATACCCACTGCCAGGGGGCAATCTTTTACACCTTGGGGTGGCAGGCAGAGTCGGAGTGAGCTCCCGACTTCTGCTCTTTCAGCGCGTGCCAACTTGCACGCATCAGGCGTGAGTCGCGTTTTGGCGCGATCAATCGCTTTTTCTCTCAAGCGCCCAGGCGCTTGTTATCTCGGCTCCTCTTGGACTCCACACAGTCGCCTGACTGGGGAATAGGGTCACCTGCTGCTGGCCTATCGATTCAGGCGGCAGCCTCACTCTTCACAGCAGCACTTCTCTACTTCTCTTTTCAGACGCTGCTCGGGACAGGACGCTCCTGCAGGGTTCTGTGGGTGGTAGAATCACCTATCCCATCCTCGTCGCCAGTTGTCGTGTCGTGACTTTAATAACGACAGACACATGTATATAGATTCATTGGAGCTTTATTGCCTGCTTCCATGCATGTCCCTGTCCCTGCTCTAACTGCCCACTAGCCGGTCACAGCTCCTCCTGTTCCTGTTTCTAGCTCCGCCCTCCCAAGCACTAGACTGCATTGAAAAATGTTACAGAGGGATTCTCCCTGAAGGCTTGCACAGAGGGAGCCCGAGAAGTGTCACTTGCCTGATACTCCCACCTCAGAAACCTCCTCTTCCCATCAAAGGGACATTACATGGAAAAACACTTTTTGAAAGTGATAATATTTAGAAAGAGATTTGGAAAAGAGTGCGTTGCACTGGGCCTTGTAAGACTAAGAAGAGATAAAATTAGGGCCCTGAGGCAGGCCTGCCCAGACATATATGCGAAAAATCGAGCTCACAGTGGCCCACCCAAATAAAAATTCCTGGATCCGGGCCTGTTCATGTTGCAGTCAGAGGCGCCCCATGTCTTCACGTATTGGGGTTCAACGCCTGCTTCCCTCCATGGGACTTTTTGAGCTGTTTGCTTGAACCCGAAGCCACTGTTGGAAAAGACACTTTCAGCCTCACTTCACAGCTGGGTGTGTTCCAACCGGGCAGCAGCGTCTGGAGGGGGTGGTGCCCGAGGGGTGGGTGAATGATTGGTGCTGCCTCAGCTGCCACCTCCTCCGCTCAGGTTTCCACAAGGCAGCGTCAGCCCGCGAGTTTTCAAATTGTGAAGAGCGGGCAAGGTTTGCAAGGCGCTGTGGAAGATGCAGGCGGAGGCACAGGTGCACGCACAGGTGGCACCGGGGTGTGCCAGGACCGGCCCCCGGGGCACCCAGCCCGGGGGAGGATGGACCCTCCCGGGGTCTACTCCTGACTCCATCCTCTGTGGGTGCGGGGGCACATGTGAGGTTCTTCAGCAGTCCCAGGGGCCCCTCCCGCGGGGCCAGTGATGACGTGAAGGTGACCGTGAGCCCCAATGCAGGGCTGGGGTGCCGCTGGCTGCCGATCACCCCAAAACAGACCCAGCAAGAGGGAGCAGGAGCCCATCCCCGGGAGGAGCACGAGGGCGGTGTGAAAGGTGAGCCCCCACCCCATGCATTCAATGTTTAAGCCCCCCACCCCATGCAATCTGTGCTACCTGTGAAGTGTATATAACAGTGGCGACGAGCACAGGGCATACAGCTCTGACGTCACGAAAGAGGGGGCTTGAGCCCAACCCCGGGGGGGAGCAGGAAGGCAGCATGATTCGAGTTTAAGGGACCCCCATGCAGTCTGCCTTCACGATATAGAACAGTGGCGCCAAAGCTCAAACTGCTGTGACGTCACGCAGCATCTTATTGGCCACAGGTGTCATGCCCGGCTCTTTTCAAACCTCAGGAAAGAGGTTGCGCCTTTGCCTGGTTACTGTCTGACACCTGCAGGGCGGTATTCAGGTGCCGCACGGCCTGCCCCCGCCCCCTTGCACCACATCAGAGATTCCCGACTCCTCCCTCCACCACCACCACCCCTCAGTTCTTCACCGAGTTAATTTAAGAACAAGAACAGAATGGGAGACGGACAGTTTCCATTTGTGGTTCTGAAAATCTGGACCCTGCCATAACAGGGTACCATGGTCCAACACTCGTGTCACAAAATTTCATTGTACCATGACGAATTTGGTATCGGCAGACCGGTAATGATTAGGACATTATCCCTATGCATTTGCGTCCTGATTGAGTGATGCCATCACCCTTAAATCATGGTTTCCGTCTCGAACCCTCAGACTCCATTTTGTGAACGGCATCCATCTTGTGGCTTGCCCTCATATAGTCAATTGATTAGGGCCGAGTTTGATCCAAAATGACACGTCCACCTTAGCTGACTTCTCCATGACCTGGCCGAGCTGACTCCACTGCCTCCGGCCAAACCTGTTCAGGCAGTCCCTCGCTCAGTGGCCGAGTAAGATGGCATCAAGGCACAGCATTCCATAAACCATTCACTACATACAAACCATGTTGTCTACACACATACACCTGTCCATGTTTCTTGTTTATGGCCGGTTTTACGATGAGGAGGTGCCTGATTTTATTATGGTTTCATCGATATCTGATGGGAGTTCTGGGCCTGGCTGGGTAATCTATCACCAACTAGACATACGAAATTGTAGGCTGGCCGTCGTGACTTTGCTTTTTCATGGTTTTAGAAATATGTGTATGACCGTATTGTAAACTAAAGAATTCTTGCCTAGAGCGTATATTTTAGTAAAAAGGGAGAAGGCTGTCTCTGTAAAAACGAGCAGTCTCCTGAGAATATACAACCCGTGCTGTTATACTTCTAGGACACTTGTTACTTGGTTGCAGCCAATAAAACTCGATCTTTGACTTCACCTAGAAGACTCCGTGTTTCTGTGGTCCGGAACAGGGAGAACTCAGAGGTCTTCGGGTGTGATCCCCTGGCACCACGGGTTCCTAAAAACCCGGCACCTCAGTTGGCGCCCAACTCGGGGCGGTATCGAGCGGTGACGGTCCAAGCCAGATGTTCGTGAGGAGCTTCGTGTGAAAATTCCAGAGGACGGCCAGCCACTTCAGCGACCCCTGTATGTCGACGTGGTTCCGAAGGTCTTTGCTGCGAGGTTCCCCGCGTCCCGACGGCTACGAAGGACTGCTGCCCTGACTATCGCCCTGTTTTGGACCCAGTGATCCTTGGTAGAGCGAAACGATAGACGAGTCTTCTAGTGACGTCATCGATCATCAATACTTCAGTTAAGTATAAGTGGAGCGTCTCCCAGTCCTTAGTTTTGATTCTTAGTTTTTGGTATCCTCGAGATACGTTTTGTTTGGAGCTTGCAAGCGCCAAAACCGAGGGACTCGTGTATTCACGAGAATATCGTAATCGATAATCCTTTGAAGTTTGAAGCTAGACTAGTGAGCGAAGATGCCTGGTCTTAGCAGACTTGGAAACTTGTTTTGTCTTGGTTGTAGTAAGGACTCCCGATTAGAGGACTCGTGTCCGGTTCCTCCGATCGGAACTCCAACATATGAACTTTATGTGAAGCACGGAATAGGTCCAATCACATATAATTAAATATGGATCAGATACACCCGCAAGGATGGTGTTTTAAAATGGCCACAATATGGTAGCTTTGACGCAGAAATTCTAGATAATTTAGAGGTGAAATTGTTCAAGAAGAAAGCCCGGCCGGCAATGTTTGACTCCTTTCGCCTATGGCGCAAAGAAGCCAAACAGAAAGAAATGAAATTAGCTAAGAAAAATAAAAGAGGTATGTCGATGGTGCAAGCTGCCGTAGCATACAGGGATAATGAGGAAGAGCAAGAGAATGAACAAATGATCAGAAGCAAGAAGTTAGCAGTAGATAAATGCTACCCAATGTTGCCACATGAGGGACAAGGTTCAAAAGAGACATCAGAGAAGGATCCATTAATGTCCCACTTATTAAGTTCACCACCCCCATATGCATTAGATGCTACTGCACCCCCAAAGCGCTTTGTTATACCGCGCCCCAGTGCGCGAACTCCAGTTCTTACGCAAACGCCAGCTCCTCTCCAGCTGGTTCCTACTTCTCCGGCGCAGTCCTCTCAAGGACCGCCGCCTTTGCTACATACTCCGTCTGCCTTTTCTACAACTTTGCCTACCGCTCCTACTATTCCTCATGATACTACTTCCGCTACTGCCTCAACTTCCTCTGACACTGCCTCGACTTCCTCTTTACATCAGCCTGTCTTTTCTGGCACATCTGCCTCTCCGCAAGCTTCTCCTTCTGTTCGACAGAGAGTGGCAAGTACTGTCACAGGTCTTTTCTCACCTTTCTTTGGGTCGCCTAAGACGACCCCTAAAAAAGGACGTAGACAGTTGCGTAGTCAACTACCTGATTATCAGGAAAGAGAAGTGCTGAATGAGTTAGCACGTAAATGGGTTACTGATACCGTAAAGTATGATGTTCAGTCTGTTATGGAAGTTTTTCGTAAATGGGACGCACCCACTCAGAGATACATATTCGAAGAAATGTGTGTATGTCTTTGCGAAGATTTGGAGACGAATGATCCAAAACGCAAAATGAAGGAATTATTCCGTATGCGTTTCAAGTTCTACGAAGGCATGATTGTAGGTGCCGATGTTGAACGAGCAATAGATTTATTGTTATCTTACAGGAGTAAGGGAAATGTATCCAGATCGCTATATGAGGATGACATGTTAGGTCGGAAATAGGCGCGACAGTACCCCATGAGAGAGGTTCCTCCAGTTTGGAGGGAAGGTGATGCAAATGCGAATCCAGCAATTCTGCCACATTTTCAGCGCGTATGGGTACATGTCCCCTGGAAAAGATCTGAAGTTTTAGCACTCAAGCAGACATTGCCTGATCCCCGTAAAAATCCTGCTGGGTATTATAAGGAGTTATCACAGACTGCAAGCTCATGTATAATGAATTTAGCAGATGTAGACATGTTATTTGGGAATGTTGTTCCACAGCCTTTATGGAGTAAGATTCGTCATACAGATCATGATCAAGAGTTAGGCGACACATGGGCAAATATCACTGCTGTTGATGCTAGACAAGTTGGTGGTGCTAAACCCGAGCCTTTGGTAGCAGAACTGCCTGGTAGAATTATCACGTATATGAAGACCTTAATGCCCGAATTACGTGTGAATTGGGACAAGTTGTCTGCGTGCAAGCAGAAAAAAGATGAGAATGTGTCTGACTTTTTCACAAGATTCGAAGAGACTTTCGCCGATCATAGTGGTCAAGATATGGCTACCGAAGGTGGTCAGAGATTGTTTGTAGACAAATTTGTACATAATTTGCTTCCTGAACTATGTAGTAAGTTGAAAGATTCAGAGAGTGCTTGGGCTGTTTCCACGTCAGCGCAGATTTTGGCCACAGCCCAGTACTACGAAAATAGGCGCAAAGACGAGCTAGATAAAGCAGACAAAAAGACTAAAGATTTGAAAACTAAAGTCCTTCTCCAGCAAGCCTATACACCCCGTAATAATAATCAGCCTGATTACCAGCAACCTCAGCAGTATTCGAGAAACTCACAAAGAAATGAGTCTTCTCAACCGCGTTTACCTTACGGTCCGAATCAGTGTGCTTATTGCAAAGAAGAGGGCCATTTCAAGAGTAGTTGCCAAGCTCTATCACGACGTTTGAATGGTGTGTCTGGTACAAGAGGTAGAGGTGTTCAACAGACTCCTAGGGGTAGGGGCCGTGGAAATGTCCCCCAGAATGCTCGTCCTTTTCCGCCTCAGAATTCTATGAATAGCTTCGATCAACAGAATAATGCTTCTTCTAAGTCAGCCCAGTACTATGCTGATGACTTCTATGCGGAAGACGAGAATGAGGGTAATAGTTGCTAGGACAGCCATGGACAAAGAGAGGGAGTTGTTTCAGTTCCAGTAGATCAGAATGGACCTTATGTAGAGGTGATTACATCAGGAGTGTCGGAACCTTTTCTGCTGGATACTGGTACTACAAAAAGTTCTATTATGCACTCAAGCCTGAAGCAGACGCACGGTGATGCGTTCAGGCTGCTCAGGGCTTGCCTCAACGTCGCCAAGTCTCTCTCGTTGCGGGGAGGACGCTTCCCCCGTTCGTTCAGCCGAGGGCGAGGCACCCCCCAGGCAGTCGCGCTGCTCCGTCATCCCCGACTGCAGAGCCATCCGCCATTTTGTGCCCCTCCGTATTCCAGCCCGCGATGGGCTTACACCTCGCAGGTAGGCGGATATCCCGCTCCTTTAACTGTTCGAAGTTGCAGTTAACATTCGTATTGCCTCCGGTCTGCTCGTAGAGGCTCGCGCGGGCGTCTCCGCTTTAATTGACAGGATGATTGCGGAGCTCCAAGCTCACGCCGCCATTCCCTTCGGCTCCGTAGCCACGCCACTTCCAAACAGATGTGCATGTATGTCTTTGCTAGCAGAGGTCCCAGAAGAAGGCTACTGGAGATATTTTGCTTGTGCAGCTATCATCCCCCTAACCCTGGGTGAACTATAGGAATAGCAACAGATACAGCCCTACCTCATATCTAGCCTCCTCTTCTCCCTGAGGAAAAACTGCACCTGTGCATACATAGTGCGAGAGTGAGAGCCTCATGTAGTGGGGAAGGCAGGAGAGAGTATGAGGCAGGGGTTATGAAATGTTGAACAAGATGGTGGTCATAAGTGGTATGCGTCTCTCCCCCGCTTTTGTTCATGGCGCCTTACCAGTTTCAACTTTTCCATCACCTCACCCACCTCTATGACACGTGATTATTCTGACAGTCATTTTCACATACTCATAATGGGAGAGGCATTGGAAACACTGTAATGATCATCTTTAAAAATGGCTTGACCTAACATATGTCAGTTCCCCAGCTTCAAGGTCGACCGCTCTAGCCATTAGGCTACATCCTACATCATCACTGTGAGTATCTGTCAATCCCTATTACCTAGAAATGTATATAAATGGTAAGGGTTTAAGCATTAAGAACCAATCTTTGGAGGGAAGATGTTTTTCCTGTAGGAAAGGTGTTACTGAAGTGGGGTCCACAATGAATACCACCCCTTTCTTCTCACTCATGTTTAATATCCAAATGTTCCTTACCTGTCATACAAGAACAACATTACAGCTCATAGTATTCACAGACAAAAATAAACCTTCGAGAAAAAGTCAATACGATTCAAGCCTGAACAAAAGGCTCCTCTTGCAATGCCGAGTAATTGGAATGCTGTTTTTCTAGGTACAGCGCTGCAGGCTTACTCAGCGCTGGCCGCACAGCTCTTCACAATGCCGTTCAGTCCCCCACTGGCAGACCTCACAAGTTAGACAAGTAACTGCCGGTTGTTTTGCAGTTTTATAAAGCGCAAACTCAACCCCAAGGTATCAGAGCGCTTCAGATGAGCACCAGTTGCATTAGGAAGACATGGGCGTTTTTGGTAGGCTCATTGAGTGATTTGCCCAGAATCACAGGATGTTGAACCGACGCCGAGACTCGAACTTGGCTCCCCAGCTTCAAAATGGGCAGATCTGGCCGTTACGCCACACCCTCTCTCTTGTAAATTGTGAATTGATACTTGTATAGCGCACTACTCACCCACAAGGGTCTCAAGGCGCTTGTACGAATACCGCTGTGGAACCCATCCTGGCTTTCCCTGTGAGGCGTCCACTCCTGGGCACCCCCAAGGTGGAGGCCAGGCATCCTTAGCCTTGTGGGGGCCGTTGTGGAGATTAAGCAAGCTATTGCCCAGAGTTGCAGAGTGGGACTCCATGATTGGAATAGGCACCGAGGCGAGAATTATCAGGTCCGTGGAATTTTTGAGCCCAAGACCCGCCGAGGCGGGGAATTGAACCCTGGTCCCGGGTTAGTCCTCTGCATCAGGGTCTGCCGCTCTAACCATTGAGCCACACTTCTCCACACTTCTCTTGTGGTGCTAGATATTGAAATTGCAGAATAGAAGCTAACAAGAGGACTGATGCCGTGGATACAATTTTTTTTTCTTCATAACGTTTAGTTTATATGTGTGTTTTAACTTTTGTGTTGAGCTGTTTCAGGCCGTCGAAAAACGTCTTGCCAGAACATCACCAGACTAAGCGCCTTGCGCAGATCAAGGTGTGTCTCATTAAACTGCATTAATATAATTATCTGCTACCATGCGCTGCACAGTTCAACCAAGCAAATACAGTAAAACAGGCTGTTTCCAAAGCAGGAATGTACAACATGGTGTCCCTCTGTGTCCTGCTGCTCAAATACACACCCGAAACCGAGCACGTTTACACGCCCGTAAAGTGGACGGAACTAAAAACAACAGCAGTTGCAGAAGAAAGAAGTGTGCTCTTCCGTTTTTGTTCCTTCTTAAAAGTGAATTAAGAATGCCATTCAAATGATGATGCAGGGTATTGTTTGTAGTACTAACAGCCGAGGAGCATTAATGTAACTTTTTATAGGGAAAGGCATACATGAAAGCAGGAACTGAGCGCCAGTGAAGGAGAGTGCATCTATACAAATGTCAAAACAAGTGTACTGTCTACGTTTAAATGTAAAGCTACAGGACACCCAAACATATTTGTCAACGTCATTATGTCACTACGAGTGTCCCATTAAAGTCGACGTCCCATCAGGATTGCGAGGATAGCAGGTACTACGCACATCCTAAGGTTTTCTCATGGAAGCAGGTAAAATGTTCTGGTGAGAGTGTGCAAGAAAAGGGAGGGATCGTGGGAATCTACACGGAAATATGTTATTACGCATTAACGTTCATTTCTGATCTTTTAAGTAAAAGGGAGCGATTTCCAAATCTTGTGTATTTAGTTTGCTCATGTGACGTCCTTGTTCAAGGCTGCTTTGGGTTTCCCGCCGAGCCCTGAGTTAAATAATCTCGTCCTTAAAGTGCGGGTTGGTTTGTCAGGAGGATATACATCTCACAGTCTGTTTCAAAAGAGCTCTCCGTGCAGAAGCATCAAGTGAGTGAATGCTAAAAGCCTGCCTTATCGGCAAGGAAGAGAGCACACGCAAATGAGGAACTTTTCTTTACTTCAGTTTATTCTTTAAGAGCAGCAAAAAAAAAAAAAAAACGACAGATGCTTGTGAATTCTTATCTGACCTTTGCAGGCTCAGGGCGGCGCTATTAAATTCAGTGACAAATGAAAACAAAATCAAGCATCACCCGAAGGCAGGCACTGAAAGTGATCGCTTTCGCGATCGCTATTGTAAAAAAAAAAAAAGCCAGCAAGTGGTGCGCGCGCCACTGCGGGCATGTTTCAATTATCGCGCCCGTGTCTGGGCAGGATCATTGAAAACATATGGGATTTGGTGCGCGTAACAGACACCAATAGGCCATGGGCGGAGCTACGCGACCGCCCATGGCCTATTGCGTGTTCTGTTAAAAAACAACATGCATGCAAAGCCCAATCAAAATGGACCATAGGAAATGAACACGCACGAGCGTTTGGAATTTCCAGGTCCATTTTGAAAACCCAGAGAAAAGGACTCTGGCTGGGCGAACACTGCTGCGCAGTGTACGCTAGGCCGAGACCTAAAAAGGAGGAGTGCAGGGGCCTCAGGATAAACCCCTCCGCAGCCGTCACCAGGATTCAGTCAGTCCACCTGACGATGAACTGCCAACAAGGAGAGACCAATGGGCGAGGCTGTCCCTGGGAATCGCAGCACAGCAGTGAAGGCAGTCACGGGACAGCAGACCAGGTAATAGGACGTGGCTGGGCACCAGAGCTCAACCGTCCTTGTTGCCAGTTGTTCTGTGTCATGAGTTTTTCTTTAATTAATACATAGTTTATTAGTCAATTAAAACCATAAACACGATCCAGACATACAATTCAAAAGGTTTAAAATGAATACAAGAAAAGACAAAAAATGTGTCCTACATCTACTTCAGCCATTGAGCATCTTGTCACTAGACCTTCACATTTTCTAGTTTCTCTTCCTAAATATTAAAGATGCCAAATACAGATATTAGATGGATTGAAATGACTGATCAGGGACTGGCTTTTTCCCTAATGTATAAAATACAAATTTGCAATATAGACAGTTGGAATTCACATAAGTGAATCGTTATAGACAGTTAAAGTGCTTGTTTGCAGGACCAAAGCGGGTATATGTACCATGCTAAATGGACCATGGTGTTCTCCTTTTGAAGTGCTGATGTGCAAAACTACGCATCAGTAGAATGCCAATGTTCAATATAAAAACCAAGTGCCAAGTTAAAGAAATTGTCACCTAAGCACAGCGGGATAGGGAGCAGCTATTATACTTATGAGACACTGGGCCAGGCAAATGTTAGTGTGCTCAGTAAAGACACAGACATGGTATTTGTGGTGTATTCCAAAGACCACCCATAAGGCGCGTTGCCAATGTGAGAGGAGGGTTCGTCCCTCGGGCACCCCTCATATCAGTGCTTTAGGTGGAATAGTCAGACCCTCCAGGATTTCGCAATTTGCCGCAAAATCTGCACTTTTGTAAAAATGCCGCGATTTTTACAATGTGCCCGCGAAATCGGCACTTTTGTAAAAATACAGCGATTTTCACAAGAGTGCACGCGAAATCTGCACTTTTGTGACAGGGTTTCTATATCTTTGCTCACCCATATCCCAAGGTCTGTCACCGAGTGTATTGCTACAGTCTTTAACAAAAATAGTTGTTACGGTAGTCCTTTTTTTGTAAACAGATCGAAAAACAAAAATGGAATAAAGCTAATTTGTGGCTTGTTTTCACCAAATATAGTTTTAGATTCCTCAAATAAGGTGTGTTTTGAAATGAACGCTCCTATTTTTATCTCCGCTTGTGATTATCCTCTCAGCCTGGGTTGTGGGGCCTATCACAAGGGGCTTTTCGTGGATTCATGAACATTATGTTTACGTGGAAGAGCTTCTCAGTTAAGCCACCTTTGATAATGTCCTGTGGTATTATGTCACAGAAAACAATATCAAGATAATGCATGGCCCAACTTGCTCCCTCCTGACATGCTCTATGGACCGGACGCAGGAGAGAAAAGACATCTCAAGCATGGGATGATACTCAGAAAGGAAAGGTTGCACATTGCAAATGGCAGATGGGAAGATTCCTTTCACTGCACTTCCTTTCTAAAAGCACAGCATTAAAATCATAGCAAACTTGAGGCATATAATGTGAGACCTCGGCGGACCAAATAGGCGTGTACTTTGTGTCTTCGTGCCATTGAGTGCAGCCCCCGCACATTCCAGGTTATACATCGCACTTCGTTCGTGCTAGCCATTGTCCCATAGTTCGTAGGTCAGGTCCTGTCGCTGTTCTGTGGAATCGTGAGTGGTGGAATCTCCCCAACCAACCTTCAAAACGTCTGGCATAGTATGTCCCACCTGTTTCTGCGCCATCCTTTGCCAAAAAACCATAACAACCCCAACAATTCCCTCTACCACCCCCCCCCCAGAATAGGCCCCAATGTCAAACTATCAGTACCCATCCAAACTAGGTCAATCCCCTCCCCTGCCAGACTAAGTCACGGTCGCAACCGTGAGCGCCTTAAGGGCAACTGGGTTGTGGCTAGGTCCGAAAGCAGTAATAACTGCCCTCCCCGCCCCCATTGGGTAGCAGCGGTCTGATCGCCCAGTTTGAGCCCCCACACAGCAATACCTCACATTTCGCGACTTCTTTCCTCTGTGGGAGTGTCCTTCTGATGTTCGCTGCACATCAAACGTTCAGGATCTCCTCCGAGGTTTGTGGAGTCACCAGCGAGCCCTTGGTGCTGCATGTCTCTGAGGCCTCCGACTCTGAACCTGTGTCCTTGGTCTCCGAGAGCGAACCCCTCTGTGATGGGGAGGCGTCTGCATTTGACATCGATTCGACTGCCTGCCGTGCGGCCTGTCTCTCCGCCTCCGTCTGAGACACCGATGGTTTCTTCGAGCCTTGTCGCCGCCATCGCAGCCTCTGTGATTTCCGCGTCTTCGCTCGCTCCCTCTCCTCGCGAACTCTGGCGCCATCTGTGCCCGCTTTATACGTCTCCCACCAGTCCCAGGCATCCGCCGACGTTGGGAAGAAGTGTGTTTTATCGTCCAGAACAACTCTCAATTTAGCCGGGAAGAGCAGGGAGTACCGAATTCCCTCATTCCATAGTTCACGTTTTATGGATAAAAAGGAGGCCCGCAGCTTCTGCGTCTCTAATGTATAGTCCGGAAATAAGGTCACTTTACTGTTCGCTACTTGGAACGGCCCCACTTCTCGGGCACGCTGGAGCAAGAGGTCCCTGTCCTTGTAGTGTAGCAGTTTGGCCACTACTGGTCTCGGAGGCAAACCTGGCTTGGGGGGTCTAGCCGGAACACGATGAGCACGTTCCAGGGCGAAGAATGGAGATAGGCCTTCCGGTGCTACCTGAGTCTTTAGCCAATCGTCCAGATACCCTATCATATCATCCCCTTCTGTTTTTTCCGGCAGACCCACTATCCGGACATTACTGCGGCGGCTTCTATTTTCCGCATCCTCGGCCCTCCTCTCCAGCGTTTGTATCCTCTCCATAGCATCCGATAGCCGTGCTTCCATGTTTTTGTGGGCCGGGGCTAAGACCTCTAACGTATCTTCTGTTTCTTTAACTCTATCCTTGAGTTTGTCGTGGTCAGCTCGCAGGAGCCCCAATCCCGTTACCACCTGCGCAATGTCATGTTGCAAGGCCTCTCTGGTTGTTGCAATAGCCTCAAGGATGCGATCCTGAAGTTGCTGTAGGTCCGATGGCCCTGCAGTGCCCCCCTTCAAGGACTCAGAGGTCGCCGCCCCTCGGTTTTGCCTTTGGTTTTCCCCATGGCTGGATGGCAGTATGCGCTCCGGTGTCCGTAGGCTGTATTAGGTTCCTGTAGGCCACACTATCTTGCTTCCCTTCCAACTCAGCCCGCTAGCGCCACAGTCGGTACGCCATCAGGGGGGGTTGTCTTCAATTGCCAGCTCAGACAGGGCTCCGTGGCTACCACGTCCTCTTCCACCCTTCACCGCTGTCTCCGCTGCAGTGTCGACCACTGTGCGCCCGTTTCAAGTTCTAACCACGATGTGTCTCCTTACCGGAGTGCGGTATTCCTTCTCCACCAAATCACAGGACCACCTTCTCATCCGTCCGATGCAGCGAAAGGCTCTCAGGGTGCAGGTCTCACTCCTATCGTGCATCCACCTCCGTTTCCCCTTCAGGGCCGCGTCTCAGGGCAGAGGCTACGCCGCAACCGACTCCAGCTCCGTTCGACCAGTCAGGCTCCCGTGCTCACAGGGAAGCAACCAATCTTCCGGACATCGCCGTCCGAGCTCGACAAGCTCCCGCTCACCTGAAGCGCAGGCTAGGGAGCGCGATCCGCCGCCGGGGGCCAGGGCCACGAGATTCTCCCACTGCTGTGCACCGTGGGGCCGTCCCGGAGGCTTCCGGGTTACGGGATCTAGTCTCACTGGGTCGGTCCACTCAGCCTCCCCACTCTCTCCACCACGACCCACCAGTGTTCGCTGGGCCGCCTTAGAGCCTTTAATATTCCCCAGGGCGGGTGTTGAAGGGTGAAGCCTCTCTTGTGTCCTTCTGGGCTCTTCCGTCCCCTATGCGGGCAGCGGACTCTCTTCCTATTGCGCTGTCTCCTGCTACAGCGGGACGGCCCCTCGCTCCCACCGCCGTGCAGACAAAGCCACCGGGCGCCTCTTCCGGCCAGTATCGGCGTACAGTTACTCCGCTCTGCCCTCCATATAAGCCGGTAGCCCTGTCGTCTCTCAGGGATCTCTCGCCCTACCGTCAGCTGCGTGGGGGGCACCCGACTCCTCGGCTAAGCCCCAGCCGTCCGGGGATCCGAAAGGACCGCCACCGTCTCTGCCCCTCGGCTACTCGTGGTACCCACTGCTGCCTTCCCGGCGCCGGAGTCCCAGCCCGCCTGAAGCAGACGCACGGTGATGCGTTCAGGCTGCTCAGGGCTTGCCTCAACGTCGCCAAGTCTCTCTCGTTGCGGGGAGGACGCTTCCCCTGTTCGTTCAGCCGAGGGCGAGGCACCCCCCAGGCAGTCGCGCTGCTCCGTCATCCCCGACTGCAGAGCCATCCGCCATTTTGCGCCCCTCCGTATTCCAGCCCGCGATGGGCTTACACCTCGCTGGTAGGCTGATATCCCGCTCCTTTAACTGTTCGAAGTTGCAGTTAACATTCGTATTGCCTCCGGTCTGCTCGTAGAGGCTCTCGCGGGCGTCTCCGCTTTAATTGACAGGATGATTGCGGGGATCAGGCGCGGAGCTCCAAGCTCACGCCGCCATTCCCTTTGGCTCCGTAGCCACGCCCCTTCCAAACAGATGTGCATGTATGTCTTTGCTAGCAGAGGTCCCAGAAGAAGGCTACTGGAGATATTTTGCTTGTGCAGCTATCATCCCCCTAACCCTGGGTGAACTATAGGAATATCAACAGATACAGACCTGCCTCATATCTAGCCTCCTCTTCTCCCTGAGGAAAAACTGCACCTGTGCATACATAGTGCGAGAGTGAGAGCCTCATGTAGTGGGGAAGGCAGGAGAGAGTATGAGGCAGGGGTTATGAAATGCTGAGCAAGATGGTGGTCATAAGGGGTATGCGTCTCTCCCCCGCTTTTGTTCATGGCGCCTTACCAGTTTCAACTTTTCCATCACCTCACCCACCTCTATGACACGTGATTATTCTGACAGTCATTTTCACATACTCATAATGGGAGAGGCATTGGAAACACTGTAATGATCGTCTTTAAAAATGGCTTGACCTAACATATGTCAGTTCCCCAGCTTCAAGGTCGACCGCTCTAGCCATTAGGCTACATCCTACATCATCACTGTGAGTATCTGTCAATCCCTATTACCTAGAAATGTATATAAATGGTAAGGGTTTAAGCATTAAGAACCAATCTTTGGAGGGAAGATGTTTTTCCTGTCGGAAAGGTGTTACTGAAGTGGGGTCCACAATGAATACCGCCCCTTTCTTCTCACTCATGTTTAATATCCAAATGTTCCTTACGTGTCATACAAGAACAACATTACAGCTCATAGTATTCACAGACAAAAATAAACCTTCGAGAAAAAGTCAATACGATGCCGAGTAATTGGAATGCTGTTTTTCTAGGTACAGCGCTGCAGGCTTACTCAGCGCTGGCCGCACAGCTCTTCACAATGCCGTTCAGTCCCCCACTGGCAGACCTCACAAGTTAGACAAGTAACTGACGGTTGTTTTGCAGTTTTATAAAGCGCAAACTCAACCCCAAGGTATCAGAGCGCTTTAGATGAGCACCAGTTGCATTAGGAAGACATGGGCGTTTTTGGTAGGCTCATTGAGTGATTTGCCCAGAATCACAGGATGTTGAACCGACGCCGAGACTCGAACTTGGCTCCCCAGCTTCAAAATGGGCAGATCTGGCCGTTACGCCACACCCTCTCTCTTGTAAATTGTGAATTGATACTTGTATAGCACACTACTCACCCACAAGGGTCTCAAGGCGCTTGTACGAATACCACTGTGGAACCCATCCTGGCTTTCCCTGTGAGGCGTCCACTCCTGGGCACACCGAAAGTGGAGGCCAGGCATCCTTAGCGTTGTGGGGGCCGTTGTGGAGATAAAGCAAGCTATTGCCCAGAGTTGCAGAGTGGGACCCATGATTAGAATAGGCACCGAGGCGAGAATTATCAGGTCCGTGGAATTTTTGAGCCCAAGACCCGCCGCGGTGGGAATTGAACCCTGGTCCCGGGCTAGACCTCTGCATCAGGGTCTGCCGCTCTAACCATTGAGCCACACTTCTCCACACTTCTCTTGTGGTGCTAGATATTGAAATTGCAGAATAGAAGCTAACAAGAGGACTGATGCCGTGGATACAATTTTTTTTTCTTCATAACGTTTAGTTTATATGTGTGTTTTAACTTTTGTGTTGAGCTGTTTCAAGCCGTCGAAAAACGTCTTGCCAGAACATCACCAGACTAATCGCCTTGTGCAGATCAAGGTGTGTCTCATTAAACTGCATTAATATAATTGTCTGCTACCATGCGCTGCACAGTTCAACCAAGCAAATACAGTAAAACAGGCTGTTTCCAAAGCAGGAATGTACAACATGGTGTCCCTCTGTGTCCTGCTGCTCAAATACACACCCGAAACCGAGCACGTTTTCACGCCCGTAAAGTGGACGGAACTAAAAACAACAGCAGTTCCAGAAGAAAGAAGTGTGCTCTTCCGTTTTTGTTCCTTCTCAAAAGTGAATTAAGAATGCCATTCAAATGATGATGCAGGGTATTGTTTGTTGTACTAACAGCCGAGGAGCATTAATGTAACTTTTTATAGGGAAAGGCATATATGAAAGCAGGAACTGAGCGCCAGTGAAGGAGAGTGCATCTATACAAATGTCAAAACAAGTGTACTGTCTACGTTTAAATTTAAAGCTACAGGACACCCAAACATATTTGTCAACGTCATTATGTCACTACGAGTGTCCCATTAAAGTCGAAGTCCCATCAGGATTGCGAGGATAGCAGGTACTACGCACATCCTAAGTTTTTCTCATGGAAGCAGGTAAAATGTTCTGGTGAGAGTGTGCAAGAAAATGGAGGGATCGTGGGAATCTACACGGAAATATGTTATTACGCATTAACGTTCATTTCTGATCTTTTAAGTAAAAGGTAGCGATTTCCAAATCTTGTGTATTTAGTTTGCTCATTTGACGTCCTTGTTCAGGGCTGCTTTGGGTTTCCCGCCGAGCCCTGAGTTAAATAATCTCGTCCTTAAAGTGCGGGTTGGTTTGTCAGGAGGATATACATCTCACAGTCTGTTTCAAAAGAGCTCTCCGTGCAGAAGCATCAAGTGAGTGAATGCTAAAAGCCTGCCTTATCGGCAAGGAAGAGAGCACACGCAAATGAGGAACTTTTCTTTACTTCAGTTTATTCTTTAAGAGCAGCAAAAAAAAAAAAAAAACGACAGATGCTTGTGAATTCTTATCTGACCTTTGCAGGCTCAGGGCGGCGCTATTAAATTCAGTGACAAATGAAAACAAAATCAAGCATCACCCGAAGGCAGGCACTGAAAGTGATCGCTTTCGCGATCGCTATTGTAAAAAAAAAAAGCCAGCAAGTGGTGCGCGCGCCACTGCGGGCATGTTTCAATTATCGCGCCCGTGTCTGGGCAGGATCATTGAAAACATATGGGATTTGGTGCGCGTAACAGACACCAATAGGCCATGGGCGGAGCTACGCGACCGCCCATGGCCTATTGCGTGTTCTGTTAAAAAACAACATGCATGCAAAGCCCAATCAAAATGGACCATAGGAAATGAACACGCACGAGCGTTTGGAATTTCCAGGTCCATTTTGAAAACCCAGAGAAAAGGACTCTGGCTGGGCGAACACTGCTGCGCAGTGTACGCTAGGCCGAGACCTAAAAAGGAGGAGTGCAGGGGCCTCAGGATAAACCCCTCCGCAGCCGTCACCAGGATTCAGTCAGTCCACCTGACGATGAACTGCCAACAAGGAGAGACCAATGGGCGAGGCTGTCCCTGGGAATCGCAGCACAGCAGTGAAGGCAGTCACGGGACAGCAGACCAGGTAATAGGACGTGGCTGGGCACCAGAGCTCAACCGTCCTTGTTGCCAGTTGTTCTGTGTCATGAGTTTTTCTTTAATTAATACATAGTTTATTAGTCAATTAAAACCATAAACACGATCCAGACATACAATTCAAAAGGTTTAAAATGAATACAAGAAAAGACAAAAAATGTGTCCTACATCTACTTCAGCCATTGAGCATCTTGTCACTAGACCTTCACATTTTCTAGTTTCTCTTCCTAAATATTAAAGATGCCGATTACAGATATTAGATGGATTGAAATGACTGATCAGGGACTGGCTTTTTCCCTAATGTATAAAATACAAATTTGCAATATAGACAGTTGGAATTCACATAAGTGAATCGTTATAGACAGTTAAAGTGCTTGTTTGCAGGACCAAAGCGGGTATATGTACCATGCTAAATGGACCATGGTGTTCTCCTTTTGAAGTGCTGATGTGCAAAACTACGCATCAGTAGAATGCCAATGTTCAATATAAAAACCAAGTGCCAAGTTAAAGAAATTGTCACCTAAGCACAGCGGGATAGGGAGCAGCTATTATACTTATGAGACACTGGGCCAGGCAAATGTTAGTGTGCTCAGTAAAGACACAGACATGGTATTTGTGGTGTATTCCAAAGACCACCCATAAGGCGCGTTGCCAATGTGAGAGGAGGGTTCGTCCCTCGGGCACCCCTCATATCAGTGCTTTAGGTGGAATAGTCAGACCCTCCAGGATTTCGCAATTTGCCGCAAAATCTGCACTTTTGTAAAAATGCCGCGATTTTTACAAAGTGCCCGCGAAATCGGCACTTTTGTAAAAATACAGCGATTTTCACAAGAGTGCACGCGAAATCTGCACTTTTGTGACAGGGTTTCTATATCTTTGCTCACCCATATCCCAAGGTCTGTCACCGAGTGTATTGCTACAGTCTTTAACAAAAATAGTTGTTACGGTAGTCCTTTTTTTGTAAACAGATCGAAAAACAAAAATGGAATAAAGCTAATTTGTGGCTTGTTTTCACCAAATATAGTTTTAGATTCCTCAAATAAGGTGTGTTTTGAAATGAACGCTCCTATTTTTATCTCCGCTTGTGATTATCCTCTCAGCCTGGGTTGTGGGGCCTATCACAAGGGGCTTTTCGTGGATTCATGAACATTATGTTTACGTGGAAGAGCTTCTCAGTTAAGCCACCTTTGATAATGTCCTGTGGTATTATGTCACAGAAAACAATATCAAGATAATGCATGGCCCAACTTGCTCCCTCCTGACATGCTCTATGGACCGGACGCAGGAGAGAAAAGACATCTCAAGCATGGGATGATACTCAGAAAGGAAAGGTTGCACATTGCAAATGGCAGATGGGAAGATTCCTTTCACTGCACTTCCTTTCTAAAAGCACAGCATTAAAATCATAGCAAACTTGAGGCATATAATGTGAGACCTGGGGCACTTAGGCCTCAATGTCTGATGAAAATGCAGTGTTCTGAAGGTCATGAATTTGAGTCCCAGCAAGGCATCCTCAGTATTTTATCCTTTTTAGGTAGGTGAATTGAGTACCATAAACTAAGCAATGGTAATCTTTAATATTTATAGTGCTTAGGAACAGCTTACATGAAGTATTTAGCGCCGTTTCTTGAACTCACAGTTTTTAGCAGGTGAGGAAGAGTGAGCTAGAGACAGAATGAAGGGAGAGAGAAAGAGAGAGAAAGAGGGGGGAACATTTTTATTTCTTTTTAAAAGAAAAAATGTGGGCGCACTGGGGTCAATTTTTGTTTTGCTTTTCAAAATAAACAAACATTATTTGCCGCTAAAATGCCCCAAAATTAAAAATTTTGTGCCGCTAAATTTACTAATTTATGCCGCTATATCCTGGGGGGTCTGCCACCAACATAACAACCACGACCCCTGCCACTCAGTCACCTCGAAATAGAGAAGTGAAATGTTTCTTGTGTTCAAACTAGGGGGACTGCACAGATCGGGGTTCAATGTCGGCTCCCCTCAGAGGGGCTTCAACTGCTTCTTTGCCTAACGCTCGACCTACGAAGGCTTTGTTCAGCTGCATGGCAACATCAAAAGGTGGCTGAAAATTCCTGTATTAGCCGAATCGGACTGTATTAGTGTGGCGTTAAGGTATTTAAACCTTCTTTTTAAGATCAGCGACACTCGGCGATATCAACGTCAGCTTTCTTAATGGCACCTACTGAAGACATATAGGAGCCCATGCTAATATAAACGTTATATAAAAGCAGCGAAGCGAGATGGTCAGTAAAACTCATGCTACATAGTCAGCCTTGAAACGTTTTACTTCTGGTCAATACCGCCGGTTAATCAGCCCTCGCAATAACGCCTGCTGCCTCCCAGGAGCTCCCTGGACTGCAGGGATCGAGGGAATCACCAGAGGTCGAAGAGAATGCGCCCCCGAGGCTGAGCCGCTGGAGTCCCGGACTCGTCGCATAATGGCGTAGCGGGACGAGATGGGAGCCCGACGGACCGCTGCAGACGCTGGTGGGGATCGCGGGAGGACTTCCCCCGCACCGGAGTGGCTCCTTGACCCTGCGGAGACATACGAACTTGCCAGCCTGTGCGACCGACCCAACAAGCTTGGTGAGTGCGGGCGGTCCCTCGTTGGCGCCATTTCCCGCGACCCGCATCGCTAGCAGAGCAGCTGGAGCGCTGTGATGAGTGAGGAGCGGGCAGCATGGGGGGCACCTAGAAGAGTATGAGGGGAGCGGATTGGGCCCCCCACCCCCACCTGAGTGGTTCTGTGCTGTTGAAGGGATGGGGGAAACGAACCGTGAGAGCTGTGCCTGACCCTAAGATGGCGGTGAGGCGGGGACAGGCACCAGTGGCAGCTTTGAACTTGGGGCCTTGAGTGCGAGTCATAACAAGAGGGTATGGCGGTCTGCTATTTGGAGGGGAATCCTCTAGAAGCCTCCAGCAGGACGGGCCCCCCTCTGCCTGACCTTAAAGTGGACATCTACAATCATTAGTCAGCAGGGGTCTGATCCCACCACGAGGGGGAGCACACATCAGACTAAGTGGACATTAGCAATCACTAGCCAGCAGGGGTCTGACCCCACCACGAGGGGGGAGCACACATCAGGATCCGGCCTCTCGCCTATCACATATCTAGAAGGGAGCAGGCGACACTGAAGAGGGACTAATCTGCGAGCACCGTCAGGCGGCCATCTTACCACTACAGAGGCGAGGGAGCAGCCGACAGGAAAGAGGGTCAAATAACATTAATCCTCGGGAAGTAATTACATTGACTACGAGAAATGTCCTAGTTAGCACGAAGGAAAGTTTCAATTCTGTTAAAGACGCAGAGGCGAGGATTTTGCATATCCTTTCTTCATTTATTAATCAGCATGCCCAGAACCTGGATGCCTGACCCTAAGATTGCGGCCTTTGCCACCAGACAGTGCATAGTACAGAAAGAGGAATGCTCCTTCAAATCTTTGATGGCCATCTTGGATTGGTGCTTCCTCTTCCTCTTTTAGAAACTGAAGAGGTATGCACTTATGATTCAATGCTGCTTCTCCCCTGTACCTTTCTACCTGTTTCTAGCCTTGTCGGGTATCTACCTTTTGGTCCTGTTTTGACCTCACTCCTATTAGATTTATTCTCACTGACTCCCGGAATTTGCGCACCCCCTCTTATTCTACCTCATTGCGCCTTCACTACCCTAGTGGCCCCCCTTTTTCTGTCCACCACACCACGTCTTTCACCTCATCTCCTTATCAACTGATTCAAAGTAATCTATCCCCCTCATATGTCCAAAGGAGTAGCTAAACAGTTCAAACATAACATCATTGAACAATTTCCAGATTCCCTCTTTGTTGACCAATTCCATAATGGTCGCCTAGGGAAGATTAAAAATGACTTCCTTTTCTTCACTAATAACATCCCTTCCTGGTCCTCCAGCTTCTCCAATTCCCTCAACGTATCCTCCTCCTCTTCTTTCCCGCATGGGAAGCGGTTAAAAATTTCTCCCTCAGCTCGCTTTAATGGCTTTCTCACCATTACACTTTATAACAATGGCACTGTCATGATCCAAGCTTCTGACTCCTGTCTCTCTCTCTTTGACCACATCTTCCACTCCCTTCGTCCCACCCCTGCGACTATCTCTCTAAATTCTTCCTCTTCTTCTTCCTCTAACTTGTCTTCTTTCTCCCTTTCTCCCCCCTTGACCCCCACACATTCCTTCAGACCGCTCTCCCGAGAGTCACAGGTCGACCCTCCCCCCCCCCCTTTTCTCGTTCCCTCCCCTTCCATTCTGCCACCTTCCCAACTGGACCTGCCCCTTACCTCATCTGCTTTACACCCCACTTCACCCCTACATCCTGCATCTCCCCACTATTCCACTGCCTTCTCTCACCCCCTAAATCCCCTATTCCTTCCCATTTCCCCCCTTTTTAATCCAACTTTCTTACAATCTGAACTACCAATCAACTTGCCTTACCCTCCTCCTCCCTCCCCTCTGCTCCTCACCCCTCTCCGCTCTTCCCCTTTCCTTTCACCCTCAATTCTGTTCTCACATCCCCCATCTCTCTATAACCTTCTCTCCCCCCTCCCATGCCTCACATCCCTGCCTCCCCTATTGGTAATCCCATCATCTTTCCTCCCACTGATCTCACCCCCCCTTCTCTCCTCATCTTACATTCCCCCCTATGCTTCACAACCCTGTTTCCCCTCTTGGTAATTCCTCCCTCTTCCCTCCCTTTGACTGATCAGCCCCTCACTCCTCCCACAACTTTCATTTTGCTCAACCCCCCCCCCCACTCTGCCTGTTGCCTTTACCCCTACATTCACCTTTCATTACCCATGGTACCTGGCATGCACCCTCTCTCTCTTCTCCCCACTCGTGTGGCCTCCCTTTGACCTCCCTCCCTCCTCTCCTTGTTCAACCCCTTCTCTTCTCACCTCACTGTATCCATGGCCTTCCCATTACCCCACTCCCTACCCCCTCCTCCTCCAGCCATGCATTTCTACTTCTCAACTTTCTCCTCCTAGGTATGATCTCTATTCTTCACCTCTGCTCAACACCAGTAAAAATATCTCAGTAACTCCATTCACTCCTTTCTACCACCTTCTTTCCCCCCCTCAGACCCTTACATCACTTATCTCCCCCCAGTCCCCCACAGCCCATCTTTGCATACTTCACTTCCTCCCCCACCTTCGACCCTCGCACCCCAACACTCTCCCCGGTCCCCCACTTCCTCCTGTCCTCCTTCACCTAGTCCACTCTCTCCCTTAACCATTGAGCCACCCTTCACTCCGTGCTCAGTACACCTCTCTCTGGAAACTAAACTTGATTCTCTCATCTCTTCCATTTCCCTGCTTGAAGCGTCCATTTCACTCCTATGTGCTAAGATATCCCCCTCCCCGAACAACCTCCCGAGGAGTTCCTTGCTCCAGCGCCCCAATAGAGCCAACCACAATCTATCCTCCACAGACATTACCAACCTATTGGCTACCTACAAGACCATCAATGGCATTTCTCATACACTCGCCTCTTCTAACAACTCTACTCAATTTGCCAATCAGACCATCTCTTCCGTCAGAACTTACCAGCCTCCCCCTCAAGGGGCACCTTCATTCAAGAATCTAATCCCTATCCCCCTCATCAGTCCAGACACTCACATCACCAAAACAGTTGCGTCAGAGCTACACTGTATGCTCCTTAACTGCAGATCTGCAACCAAACACAAACTGGAAATCTCCGACACCATCACTTACCACAATCTCGACATGCTCTTTCTCACTGAGACCTGGTTTAATGACTCCTCTCAGACTTCATTTGATCTTTTGTTACCTACTGACTACTCTATTCTCAGAAACGACAGACCAGGCAAGATCGGGGGAGGTGTTGCGATTATCTTCAGAAACACCCTCCAAATCAAAGCCTCTCCCACCACCCTCTTTCGCACCTTTGAATGCCTCTCCCTAGAATTCCAAGTTCATCATGGCACACCCTTCAGGTTCCATACCATCTACCACCCGCCTGGTAATTGCTCTTCCTTCATGGAGGAATTCATTGACTTCATTAGTGACCAATACTCACAGAGCGACAAGCAGATCTTCCTAGGTGATTTCAATCTCCACTGGGGCTCTGTGGAAGACTCGGCTGCCAACAAGCTTGCAACCTTTCTCTCCGCTAACGATCTTGCACAACACTGCTCGGAAATTACACATGCCAAGGGCTCAACTCTGGACCTTGTGATTTCCAAATCAGACCAGATTACCACTGCTTCACCCATCCGTGTTGACTGGTCTGACCATTTCCTCATTCCCTTCTGTTTTCACCTCTCTCACATTTTAACTCTCGGCCAACCCAAAAGAGCCTCTACGTGGTTCCGCAACACAAAAATCATTGATCTTGAGACTCTCTGCGATTCTGCTATGCAGTCTCTTCCTAGTCTAGACCCCAATACGGATGTCAACGATCTCACTCCCCTTTGCCTTTCAATCCTCGCAGTCGAAATCGACAAGGTTGCTCCACTCCAAAGTAAAAGGAAAAGACCCACCCCATCAGCTCCTTGGTTCAACAAAGCTGTCTATGACAAAAGGAAAAACCTTAGAATCTTGGAGCAGCACTGGAGACAATCTCCATCCACCCCCAACCTCTCTCTTTCACGTTCAGCAAGATCCATATACCACAAACACATCTTCCAGGAAAAAACATCATGTTAGAACTGGCTATTTCTGGTTGGCTAAGGCTTACGCCAAAGCCAGGCAGAAACCACCATTCTAGTCAGGGCAAGGGAGTCACACGCCAAGATAACCCCTGCTCACCCCCTTGGTAGCTTGGTACGAGCAGACAGGCTTATCCCGGAGGCAATGTATAAGGCATTTGCGCATGCACACAACAGCAACAACATCCTAGGCACACCACAAAAGGAACTCCACACAAGGTTATATAAAAAACACTTTTGTATTGTCAAAACACATCAGATAGTAATCACACAATGTACATTGTGCCAACTGGCACCGGCAATATTCACAAGGGATTATTTACACCGGGACAGGGCCACATGGGCCACTGTCAGAATCAACACTTAGCAGAAATAGCACTTCTAGAACTTAGAATAAGTGTAGCACAAAATAACAATTATAGGTCACAGCCAGTCACCACTGATATGAGGTAGGTACACACTACGCAATACTACTAACCATGGGCCTAGATCACGCATGGACACATAACCTCTCTAGTATAAACTATACTAGGCAAAACACCACCACCTAAGAATAAAATACATTTAGGGGTATAGGTCAGAAGCATTACACATGATGCATGGAAACATTTAGAGGTGTAGGTATGACACATAATGCATAAAACACATTCAGAGGTGTCACAGGCATAATGGCATAGCACATTACGCATAACTCAAATTTAGGCCTTACCAGTAAAAACTACAGTAGGCAATCTCTCACTAGTCTAAACACATTAGACTCTCCCCCTAAGCATAACTCACATTTAGGGGCGTGTCTCACAGTGAAGTAAACTCTCACTAACATAAACCCACACAGGTAAAGTAATCTCACAATCACAGTAACATCACATTGCTCAAAAATCACATTAGGCAATTACCATTATAAACATAGTAAGATCACATTGCGCAGAAATCACATACCAGCCCCCTGGCCATCTCAAGGAGGGGCTCAAATACCCTGTGTCCAGAATGTCAGGGCGCACTGCCATCGCAGCGCCAGTCAGGGGTGCGCCACCAGCGCAAACCTAAACGTTGCAGCTGCCCACTAATTGCTGGGCAGCTGGGAACAGTAACAGGGCCTAAACGTTGCAGCTGGCACTAAGTGCTGCGCAGCTGTAGAAGGCCTGGCACCTATGTTCCATCTCTGTCCCTTCCAGGGACTCTCTCTTTCAAATTGCGCCTAAACGGTGCAGCTGCCCACTACTTGCTGGGCAGCTGTATCTCAGGTAAGGCAAAGGGGGGCACGGGCTTTCACTAGCCCGTAGGAACAACTAACTGTGCCCCCTGGAGCCCTCTGGCTCTTCAAAACATGACATGCCCCCTGGTGGAGCCACTCAGGCTCTGGGAAGAAGTATGCCTCCATACATAGGAGCCACGGGGCTCAGAAAATAAGCATGCCCCTCGTGGGAGCCCATAGGCTCTACAAATAACTTTGCCCCGTTAATAACGGTGGGGCGGCCCACTGCCATCCGGGGCCGCCCTGAGTGCACCTCGGCCATCGTGGAGCGCACTGGCTCCTGCCTAGAATGTGGGCACCGGAGGGGCGGGCACTGACAACGTGCCCCGACAAAATCCCCACTTGTAAGAAAGTGTGGGCCCCTCTGGGCTTCCTGAAACAACATGCCATCGCTGGGGCCCGCAGGCCCAGAGACAGAACCTACCCCCTACAAGGCAGTGGCACGATCAGGAGTCGGGGGAGCCCCAGTCACCGGGCTCCTCCGCGTGTTTCCATTGGGTCTGCGCCCCCTCCCACAGCCGTTTAATCTCACCGGCTCTCTCGTGGGTCGCGGCATGTCTCCTCTCAGCTGCAGGACCGGCCTCCTCTTCCCGGTCTCAGTAGTGCAGCGCTTGACTCGGCGGTGGCAGCAGGCGGGGCTCTCTCACTCCTGAGAGCCTCGCGGGGATCCGCTGCACCGCAAACTCCATCAGATGCTGCAGGGCTCCCTCAGCTCACTGGAGCCCTGCCGCCCAGCCGCCATGCTCCCTCTTCCTCCCTGCCCCACAGCTTCCGGTCCTGCCGCAGCAACGCCCCGTCACAGGCCGACTCGCCTGATTTCCGGGGCGGCCGCGGCCGGGCTGCAACGAATCTGGGACACAAAGAGGGGTGGGCACCCTCGCAATAATAAAGCGAGGTGGGCACTCGCTTGGGGGCATAAAAGCGGCACCAGGTCCCTGGGGGGATGGGCACCTGCCAGGGGTACAAAACCGGCAAATCAAGCGCCCCCAGGCGCT
This sequence comes from Lissotriton vulgaris, assembly GCF_964263255.1. Lineage (NCBI taxonomy): Eukaryota > Metazoa > Chordata > Amphibia > Caudata > Salamandridae > Lissotriton > Lissotriton vulgaris. The sequence goes on from NW_028247623.1 coordinate 951,633, forward strand.
GAAGGGAGAATAAAGCGCTCCCAAGCGCTAGGGGCCAACTAAAACGCTCCCCAGCGCTATAAATCCTGTTCAGGGATAAGAGAGCAGCTCCCAACAAAGACAGCAGCAGCTCCCAACAAAGAAAAGTCCTCCAGCTCCCCCAGGAAAGTCCATCAGGTGTCCAGGGGCTGGGCAGGGCCCAGGGAGGCAAGCCTTCCCCTGGGCCCCAGCAGCAGCATACCCCTGGCAGGATTCAAGTCTGAAACAAGAACATTTTGTAAGGGGACACAGTCCCTTTTTATACAGTAAAACCCTTTGTCTAGCAGGGTGCAGGCAGTGTGAGAACCAGCTACAACTGGTTATGGGGAACTCCTTTCACTGGCCAGGCTAGGGACATCAGATGCTCCACAGGGGGTGGAGCCAGCATTGTGGAGGGAAAGCCCAGCCCTATTCAGGCCCCAGGTGTACCCCTCCCCTCACATCAGCATGCTAATCACTCCACTCACCACAGGCGCAGACCCACCCAGACTCTTGGAGCCAGGCTCACCAGCCAGCTCCAGCCAATCACACGCCAGACACAAATTACACCAACATGCCAACTTCTAGAAGTGGCACTTCCACACTAGACACATTCATGCCGCATACATCATTGCGCAGCATTCAATCTCACGAGTTCGCACATACCAAACTCGACCCTGCACTCCCTACACATCAGGAACTACTATGGTCATACATAGTCCCCATGCATTCCTATGGGAGGGCAGATCACTCTCACTAAACACACAGAGAGCTCACACACTTTACACTGTACCACAGTGAAAAAGTGCGCAGAGACCTAAAATCACCAACACCAGGTCACAGAAATAGGCTAGGAAAAAGCAAAAAGTTTTGGGGTGAACCTGCCAAAAAGGGCCAGGTCCAACACATCACATTTCAGATCCCTCCTCGATTCAGCTAAAAACAGACCCAAAAAACTTTTCGACCCCATCAAAAACCCAAATTGTTCTCCCCAAACCATCAAGCCTGAGGATGCAATAAAGAAAGCAACTGAGTTTGCTATATTCTCCGATTAAAAGGTAAAATCTCTGGTGGAACAGGTCACCCACCCCACCCCCCATCAAGTCAGTCAAGTCAAGAAATTTATATAGCGCGCTACATATCCAGAGGGTCTCAAGGCGCTTGAGGAAGGGTTGGGAATTAATTGTCGAATATCCAGGTTTTAAGTTGTTTTCTGAATGTAGGGTGGTTCTGAGTGAGGCGAAGGTGAGTGGGAAGTGAGTTCCAGGTTTTAGCTGCCAGGTAGGAGAATGATCTGCCTCCCATGGTGGTTTTGTTGATACGGGGTACAGTTGCAAGGGCTTGGTTGGAGGATCGAAGGTGGCGGGAGGGGGTGTAGAAGGAAAGTCGTGAGTTGAGGCATTCGGGTCCAAGTTCATAGAGTGCTTTGTGTGCGTGGGTTAGGAGGCGGAAAGTAATCCTCTTGTTAACGGGGAGCCAGTGGAGGTTTTTCTGGTGTCCAGAGATGTGGTCTTTGCGCGGGATGTCTAATATGAGTCTGGCTGATGCGTTCTGGATGCGTTGGAGTTTTTTCTGGAGTTTTGCGGTGGCCCCGGCGTATAGGGTGTTGCCGTAGTCCAGGCGGCTCGTGACCAGTGCGTGGGTGACCGTTTTTCTAGTTTCGGTGGGGATCCAGCTAAATGTTTTTTTGAGCATGCGAAGAATATTGAAGCAAGAAGATGAGACGGCGTTGACTTGTTTGTTCATAGAGAGTGAGGAGTCCAGGATGACACCTAAGTTCCGTGCGTGGTCCGTCGGGATGGGTGCTTTTCCAAGGGATTCTGGCCACCAGGAGTCATCCCAGGCGGAGGGGGAGGTGCCTAGGATAAGGACTTCAGTTTTGTCTGAGTTCAGTTTCAGACGGCTGTGCTTCATCCACTCGGCTACTTCTTTCATTCCTTCATGTAGGTTGGTTTTGGCGGTGTTAGGGTCTCTGGTGAGTGATAGGATCAGTTGAGTGTCATCAGCGTAGGAGATGATGTTGAGGTTGTGTTGGCGAGCGATGGTTGCAAGGGGGCTCATGTATACGTTGAAGAGGGTGGGGCTGAGTGAAGATCCCTGTGGCACGCCGCAGATGACTTCGGTGGCTTCTGATTTGAACGGAGGATGGCGAACTCTCTGAGTTCTTCCGGCGAGGAACGATATGATCCAGTCCAGTGCTTTTCCTTGGATTCCGATGTTTCTGAGGCGTTGTATTAAGGTGCTATGACAAACTGTGTCAAAGGCTGCGGAGAGGTCGAGGAGGATGAGGGCGACTGTGTCTCCGTTGTCTAGCAGATTTCGGATGTCAAGGAGCGAAAATCCTTAGTCACTTTGCAGAACTTTGCCGCCATCTCAGAGGTTGATCTCCTCAAATGCATCCGCGAAACCAAACCCTCCAACCATTCCTGACCCCATTCCCAGTGGCATCGCCATTGATTTCTATACTAACACTCTCTCCTACTGTACCAGGCTACTCAATCTCTTCCTCAGTTAAGGATCCCTCCCAATTGTCCTCAAAACAGGACAGGTTACCCCCCCTTCTCTGCAGATGCAAATGACCTCAATAACTTCTGGCCCATCACCAATCTCCCTTTTCTTTCAAAGATCACAGAAAAATGTGTTGCAAAACAACTCTCCCAACACATTATGGACAATAATCTCCTCAACATGTTCCAGTTGGGCTTTATTCAAAACTGCAGCACTGAAACAACCCTGCAGCAAGTGATCAACGATGCGCTGCATATTCTCGATTCGGGGGAATCGTGCCTTCTGATTCTTCTTGACCTCTCTGCAGCTTTTGACAGTGTTAATCACAACACCCTCCTTAACATTCTTCAACAGAGAATGGGCGTGGAAGGCACAGTACTCAAATGGTTTGCCTCTTTCCTCTCGGACAGATCCCAAATGATCATGATTGCAAACAATCTCTCATCTCCACTGGTGGTTGGTCAAGGCGTCCCTCAAGGTTCTATCCTTGCTCCCACTCTGTTCAATCTCTATCTGGAACCATTAGGGAACCTTCTAAGCAAATCTGGAATCCTCTACCATCTCTATGAGGATGACACCCAAATCTACCTCAAGGTGTCTTCTCCTCATGATCTCTCACTACTCAGTTCTACTCTCAACACTATTCACAACTGGATGCTAGTTCACCAACTCATTCTCAATACCTCCAAAACGGAATTCCTCCTCATATCTAGCTCTCTCTCTCCGCCTCCTGTTCAAGCCTGGATGGACCAATCAAATCTACTCAACAGTAAACCCATCATTGTGGACTGCGCTGAATCCTTAGGTGTCATACTTGACAAAAGACTCAACCTAATCTCACACATCAACTCCATGGCCAAGAGCGCACGTTATCAACTGCGACTTTTATGGGGGATTCGTCGGTTCTTCCCGGAGAATGACCTAAAAACCTTGGTCCTATCGCTAGTTCTCTCTAGACTTGATTATTGTAATTCTCTTCTGACTGGCCTTCCCAAATCTCACCTCTCCCCCCTCAAATCTGTCCTCCATTCAGCAGCTCGCTTCATTTCAGGGTCCAAACCTAGTGACCACATCACTCCTATCCTGTCGTCTCTCCGTTGGCTTCCCATCGAGGCTAGAGCTATCTACAAAACAGCGTGCATCACCCACAAAGCTTTGCACTCTTCCTCCCCTCGCTATCTGGCGAATAAACTCAAACTGTCTGGAGGCTCAAGACCTTCTCGGAATGCGGCAAAGTTCCTTCTTGAACCCCCCTCCTTCAAAAGAGAAAAATTGTTGGCACAATTGTTCTCAGTTATTGCGGTGAGAATCTGGAACTCGCTTCCTCCTTCGCTCCATGCCATCTCCTCCATCCAGATCTTCAAAGCGGACCTCAAATCTCTTTCATTCCAAAGACACTTTCAGAACTTTTTGTGGGGATTTGAACATTAGTATGCCCTCTGGCAGTGGACTACAAGTAGGGCAGGGGTATGCTGGCATGAAAAAAAAGAGTACTTCGAGCTGGCACAAAATAACTCACTCTGCGATGTGTGGGCAGGGCTTCACCCAAAGGTAGATGGCACCACGTTTTACTCCGCACCACATAGGATTTTGGCAAGACTAGATTATTTTCTAATTTCGAACTCCCTGCTGGCTAGATCTAGAATTCAGAAATATCCAAGGATTGTATCAGACCATAGTCCTCTGGTCCTGGCGGTTAACTTGGAGGGGGTGGCAGGCAGAGATAATGGCTGGACATTTGAAAGAGCACTCCTGAAGGATACAGAATACGTTGTGCATATGAATAAATGGATACAGGAGTTCTGGGAGTTTATTAGGGAGAGTGCGTCAGCGGGGGTTGTCTAGGATGCGTTCAAGGCGGCGGTCCGGGGGGATACATTGAGTTACACTTTGTCTAAACAGAAGAGGGAAAGAGCCAGGGTGGAACAATTAGTCTGGACAATTGGACAGGCAGAGGAAGAGCTGTGCTCTTTAATACAGCAGAATGCGCCCCTGGAGATGCAGCTACTTAGAATCATTCAACTGAAAGCAGAGGTGCTAGAGGAAATCAGCAGCAAGGCAGCAGTGAAATATTTAGTTAGGAAAGAGCAAGTGTTTGAATTTAGCGAAAGAGTCGAGCATAGATGTAATGGCTGGATTTTCTGAGTAGGTGGGATCAGCCCCCAGGGGCCCCTCCAACCCAGCCAGAACGTACTCACCTTCCCTCCTCAGGACCACCTATCCAGGCACCTGGTACCTACCTGAGGATGGGGAACTCGCAATATACAAGCTCATATTATTAAAAACACCACTAAATCTATAGGGATACTAAGAATACTCACTGATTACTAGGGATATCCATACCCTACACCACACTTATTCACATCAGTTGGTCTCGCGGCCACCCTGACCCAGACCGTTCTACCCTAGGGCAGATATGACACACAATCCGGTGCGTCTACACACGGGCCTGCAGAACCCAATGCTCCCTTTTCCAAACTGTTCGCAATCCTGCGAAACTACACACTAGTTCGACTACCTAGTGCTCTCATTTACTCAAGCCACAATCCAGTGGGTATCCACACTGGTCTCCCACCCAGTGTTCTCACTAACGCCGCATATCAACGACGACCACATTCCTATGAACACCTATATATATATATATATATTGGGAAGTCTCTTCACTAAGGGTCTGCTACTACAATAACATTATGGGATGGTGTACTAACTTAGTCCCTTGGTTGCAAGTCTCCTCTCTCCCTCACTATTACTTACCTGATCAGGGGTAGCATCTGTTCAAACAGTAATACCTACCAGGAGTGATTACCCTCACTGTATGGGGATAAAGATATACACACTATGTGACTGAGTTATTTCTTGATTTAAGCGCTCCTACCCCCCTTTTGATCCATCAGTGGCTCAACAGCAACTGGCTTGAAGCCAGGATAACTTTATCATAAAAGAACTCATGCACACTAATTCACTAATTAATGGGGTCATTTATTATTAGTACAATATAAACCTTTACACAGAAAACACACCGCTGAAAGAGAAGGATTAAACATAACAGGAACACTCCGCTGAAAGGGAAAAGATTAGACATAAAGTGTAAGTGTAACTAATTCAGACTACCTCACCTATTAAAAGGAAGATTTCTCTCTCTGCCTCTGGTGGGATTAGGGCTCTCTCTCTGTCTCTGGTGGGATTAGGGCTCTCTCTGTCTCTCCCTCCTTCACCACATCACCACGCCTCTGGTTCAGTTGCTCCAGCTGACAGCCTTCTTTGATGCTCTCTGCACTGCTTTCTCTCTCCTCATCTTCAGCAATCGTCTGCCTTCTTTCTCCATTTAAGAACTGCACTCTATTCTGCAGCTCCAGCAGACATTCTCTCTCTCTCTGCAAGCTGTTCTGAGCTCCAAGCTGTTCTGAGCTCCCAGCTGTTCTGTGCTCCAAGCTGTTCTGAGCACCACGCTGAACTGCACACCACGCTGGACTGACCTCCAAACTGAACTGAACACTCCTCCTCTCCTGTAGCTCGCTAATATGGAAGCTTGTCCTTTCATGGAAAGTTACGGCCAGTAACCTGCCGCCCACCAAATTCTTGTACCTCCCCGTACCAAGGACACGTTCCCAGCTGGCCAGCCTGAAGTTGTGTCTTCGGAGTGGAGAAAAATACATTCCTTCGATAGGGGCCAGCCTGAACCGGTTCTCTCCAAGCGAACAACAGCCTTAACTATAAACTTTGCCTTTGCCCTGAAAAGCCTCTCAGCTTCATCAAGATGGAGTCCCTCTAGCTCTAGGCCTGTAGGCCTGAAAGGGGTGAAATGCTCCTTAGCTCTGTCAGAATACCTACATAAACCATACCAATGTGTCTAATATGTCAAAGCCAATAGGCAATAGACAGGTTAAAGTCAAGAATAAAGGCATATTAAGCAGCTATCCTCTTCTAGGTCTGGAAAAAAGGCTTAAAAGGGCCAACACAGGCTAAGAATACCTATACTAGATGCGAGCAAGATTAATGATCTATATCACTGCTAAATAAAGCCAAAAACTCTGCCATAACATTCCACCCTTAGATCCTTATCTTGCGAGCATCAGTAAACAACAACAACCATCTAAACAAACATCAACATAATCTATCCAACATAGGCTAAAAATACCTATCCTAGATGTGAGCAAGATTAAGATCTATATCACTGCTAAATAACTCTGCCATCCACCCTTAGATCCTTATCTTGCGAACATCTTATAAACAATAACATCCAGATAAACAAACATCAACACAATCTATCAACAAATCAAAACCTAAAAAACTCCCTAAAAACAATGACAACTTAAGGAAATTCCACCTGAAACTCAATTGTAGGGAATACAAACCTAAAAACAAATCAAAGCACCCTTGACTTGAATGCCGAAACATATCTGATATTGGATCTGATAACAACAGAAACTAACCAAAGCATCCTCAAACTAAATGTGCCTCAACTTCTAATGATAACTGGTGAAATCTAGTGATGTAGGGACTTATGTGTTGAATGAAAACAGCAAAGGGCCTAAATGGGGCCTACTTCGGACAACTTAAGGCTAAATGAGGCCTACCTACTATTGTCAACTTAAGAACTAAATGTGTTTCAACTCCTAATGAGAAAACAACAAAGGGCCTAAATGAGCCCTACGTACTATAGGCAACTTAAGCTAATGATGACTCTTGAAACTATTGGTGTAGGGGCTTGTTTGTGGGATGAAAATAACAATGGGCCTAAATGAGGCCTACCTACTGACATTTGTCAATTTAAAGTAAAATCTGAGAAGTAGATATGGTCAAGGTTTGGGCAAACATTAATACATAACCATAACAATCCAAAATTTAAGGTAACCACCCTTTGATCAATCAAGGTGAAAATGTAAGAACAATAAAGAAAAAAACAACAACCCCATTTCTACAAGATAGCTGGTGTAACACCAAGCTTAGAACAACAAAACAACCATTTTAAATCACACTGTGGAACACATGTGTGCATCACCATTCAAAAAAGTCCTTCATTGGCAAAAACTGTTTTGAAGAAAACAGAAAAACTATAATAGGTGACATGTTCTTTTTCTTTAAAAGTGGGGCCTGCTTGTCCAAGGGATTATGCAACGAAATCCATTTCACAAATAAAACATGTTTGTGGGTTTTTGTTTTTTTAAGTGGGGCCTGCTCGTAGTGATGTCAACAAAAAAATGCAGGCCAAGGAATTATGTAACTCAGTCCAAATTCTTCAGTGTAGGCCACCACCCTGCATCCTCGGTATCCGGACACTTCCTCCAATGCGGCCATCCATCACCCTTCCGGTCCGGTCTGGTCTGGTCTGATTCCATCATCCAAAAATAATAAACTAAAATAAAAACATGAAAGTAAAAAGCTAAAACAAGAAAAGAAGTGGAAGGGGGAGGGACCCACGCACAACCACAACTTCAGCAATCCTAGAAACAAGAGAACAAGTATCATTAATCTTGCAAAATAAAATTTACCATTTAAAAAGCACCCCGGGTGCCTTTCATTATTGAAAAGAAAATATCCTAATTAATTAAAAACATTCAAAATTTAACTTTCAATAATAATTAGCAGGGCCTAACATACCCTAATCCTCACTAAGCCAGCCCCTCCCTTCAGAGCAGGAGCCACGCTACAGTATGAAGCTACTTGAAACACTGCCATATGATGAGCCTCTCTAAACCAGCCCCTCCCTTAAATAAACAAGCCATCCGCGGAAGAAAATTGGATTGTAGCCAATCATAACGAACAGGGACGTGATCGAAACCTGCAGAGCAAAGGGAAAAAAAACTTGTCTGCACAAACCAGCTGGTCTGCCAAGGTCAACAAACAAATACCTTTGCCTGTTCTCATGCCTGATTTGTGCTAACCAACGAAAGCTAGCATTTTAAAAAAAAAACAATTCTGTTACAGTGTACTGCCAATTAAAAGTTCCAGTTTTAAAAAAAAGACTTTTGTCCAACTAATTCAGCTAAAGGCAAGACATTTAAAATATGGGCACTTATTTAGAAAGGGGCAACTAACTTATGCACACAAGATTATACATTCTGCATTTGGGAAAAAAAACGAATTAACATGGTCCATTGTCAGCTGCTGAAAGAGAAATAATTTGTAAAACAACATAAAATGCAGATACATTTCAACATTGTATTTAATTTAAGGTTTTGCTGACACATTTATAAAAGCATACATTTTAATTTACATTTGGGAAAATAATAATGTTACATTTTAACATTTTTTTCCTTTCAAAGGCACATGGTTGCCTTCCACTAATTAAAAGCACATGTTACCATGCACTGTCGGGCAAGATTGATTATACTGAACCTGTGATCATTGCAACCAGCACATTCCTGTCTAGATGGAAACCCTCAAAGAAATAATTAATGAAAACAGCTCCGTAGCGTGCACTCTAACGGGCCATCTTTTTAACATTTCACTCATTTTAAAAGAACTCAGCTCTCTCCGTAATCCGACTGGTTGATTTATAACCACATCAGTTCCAAGGCAAACCCACACAAAAATTCGTAGACGCATTTCAAAAAGAATGTGAAATGAACAAAACCCTTTGCAAAGCACAAGATGTTACCTTCCAGTCAAGAGGTTGACAAAGCACATAGGCAGACCAAGGAACCAAAACAAAAGTCAAAATCAAACCATCAAATAATCCTTAAAATAATCCACTGACTTTTATAGTCAGGTCAGATAACCATGCATGTTGACAGCATGTAAAAAATAAAGACTGCCATCTCAACTCAAGATATTAACCCTTTGGCAGCTCAAGCAGAATCATTTCCCAACGTCTGCAGATACATGGGAAAGTCATGAGCACATTTCTTCACGTTTACAGATGACACGTACACATATTTTCAAAAACGTTATCCCCAAGCACCCGAGAGAGATCCAGCTCTCTCCTGCCAAACGTAATGATAACATGCCCTGTCCAAGCCATGACCACATGGCGCTATTCACAAGCCATATTTACAAGACAAGCTTTTCACAAACAACATTTCCAAGGCGCAATGCACAAGGAACACAGCAGATCAACATTAGAACATGCACCTCACAAGCCACAATAATATGGCGCTATTCACAAGCCATATTTACAAGACAAGCTTTTCACAAACAATATATCCAAGGCGCAATGCACAAGGAACACAATAGATCAACATGAGAACCTGCACCTCACAAGCCACATTAACATGGCGCTATTCACAAGTCATATTTACAAGGAGCTATATTCAAAGAACTTCACAAATCATATTACAATGAACACATTTCACATTGCACAGCATAAGCAGAAGCAGCAAGCAATTTAATGGGCAATTTAAAAGCATTTTTTACACACATTTATACAATTGGACCATCACATAGATGTAACTGGCTTCCTCATGTAATGCCATCCTTCAACTCTGACAGTTTAAACACCAAGATGAAAACCATTCCTTCCACCCTGAATAAACCAAATGCCATGATGTAATGCAATCTCCTCACGCTGCAACTGTTCAAGCCCATATGTCTAACAGGCTACATAAACTGCAACATTACGCCAGATGGAACCAGCGTTCAGGGCACTCCCTCAGAACACATGGGAAACTCTCTAAGCACATGGCCAGATCACACAGGTTTCGTAAACTGTTCGACTACGCCAGATGTAATGGCTGGATTTTCTGAGTAGGTGGGATCAGCCCCCAGGGGCCCCTCCAACTCAGCCAGAACGTACTCACCTTCCCTCCTCAGGACCACCTATCCAGGCACCTGGTACCTACCTGAGGATGGGGAACTCGCAATATACAAGCTCATATTATTAAAAACACCACTAAATATATAGGGATACTAAGAATACTCACTGATTACTAGGGATATCCATACCCTACACCACACTTATTCACATCAGTTGGTCTCGCGGCCACCCTGACCCAGACCGTTCTACCCTAGGGCAGATATGACACACAATCCGGTGCGTCTACACACGGGCCTGCAGAACCCAATGCTCCCTTTTCCAAACTGTTCGCAATCCTGCGAAACTACACACTAGTTCGACTACCTAGTGCTCTCATTTACTCAAGCCACAATCCAGTGGGTATCCACACTGGTCTCCCACCCAGTGTTCTCACTAACGCCGCATATCAACGACGACCACATTCCTATGAACACCTATATATATATATATATTGGGAAGTCTCTTCACTAAGGGTCTGCTACTACAATAACATTATGGGATGGTGTACTAACTTAGTCCCTTGGTTGCAAGTCTCCTCTCTCCCTCACTATTACTTACCTGATCAGGGGTAGCATCTGTTCAAACAGTAATACCTACCAGGAGTGATTACCCTCACTGTATGGGGATAAAGATATACACACTATGTGACTGAGTTATTTCTTGATTTAAGCGCTCCTACCCCCCTTTTGATCCATCAGTGGCTCAACAGCAACTGGCTTGAAGCCAGGATAACTTTATCATAAAAGAACTCATGCACACTAATTCACTAATTAATGGGGTCATTTATTATTAGTACAATATAAACCTTTACACAGAAAACACACCGCTGAAAGAGAAGGATTAAACATAACAGGAACACTCCGCTGAAAGGGAAAAGATTAGACATAAAGTGTAAGTGTAACTAATTCAGACTACCTCACCTATTAAAAGGAAGATTTCTCTCTCTGCCTCTGGTGGGATTAGGGCTCTCTCTCTGCCTCTGGTGGGATTAGGGCTCTCTCTGTCTCTCCCTCCTTCACCACATCACCACGCCTCTGGTTCAGTACCTCCAGCTGACAGCCTTCTTTGATGCTCTCTGCACTGCTTTCTCTCTCCTCATCTTCAGCAATCGTCTGCCTTCTTTCTCCATTTAAGAACTGCACTCTATTCTGCAGCTCCAGCAGGCATTCTCTCTCTCTCTGCAAGCTGTTCTGAGCTCCAAGCTGTTCTGAGCTCCCAGCTGTTCTGTGCTCCAAGCTGTTCTGAGCACCACGCTGAACTGCACACCACGCTGGACTGACCTCCAAACTGAACTGAACACTCCTCCTCTCCTGTAGCTCGCTAATATGGAAGCTTGTCCTTTCATGGAAAGTTACGGCCAGTAACCTGCCGCCCACCAAATTCTTGTACCTCCCCGTACCAAGGACACGTTCCCAGCTGGCCAGCCTGAAGTTGTGTCTTCGGAGTGGAGAAAAATACATTCCTTCGATAGGGGCCAGCCTGAACCGGTTCTCTCCAAGCGAACAACAGCCTTAACTATAAACTTTGCCTTTGCCCTGAAAAGCCTCTCAGCTTCAAGATGGAGTCCCTCTAGCTCTAGGCCTGTAGGCCTGAAAGGGGTGAAATGCTCCTTAGCTCTGTCAGAATACCTACATAAACCATACCAATGTGTCTAATATGTCAAAGCCAATAGGCAATAGACAGGTTAAAGTCAAGAATAAAGGCATATTAAGCAGCTATCCTCTTCTAGGTCTGGAAAAAAGGCTTAAAAGGGCCAACACAGGCTAAGAATACCTATACTAGATGCGAGCAAGATTAATGATCTATATCACTGCTAAATAAAGCCAAAAACTCTGCCATAACAATATCCTGGCAATCCGAACCAGACAGCAATTGGCTTCGGGGGAGATTAACCACATGGCTGCTAGGCGTTTTCCCCTCCTGTGCTGCACATTGTTGTTTTACATTATTTCATGACGAGCCGGCCTTGTCATCCGCGCACGGCAGGTAAGCGCCATGACGAGCCCAGCTCGTCATTAACTTCGAAGGGGTTAAGGAGATTATGGATAATCAAGGGACCCTTAGGAGGGATACAGAGGGAATCAGAGAAGTTTTCAGACAGTTCTATGCAGACTTATATAATATAGAAGATGGCTACGGAGGAGTAGGTATAACGGAATACCTTGACCAGAGCATAGGTGAAAACGTCCCACACCTCTCGGATGAAGATAAGGCAACGTTAGAAGCCCCGATCGGCCTAGAAGTGCTTCAGGCAGTAGGTGATCTTCCGGCTGGGAAGGCAGCAGGCCCGGATTTGCTGCCAGTTGAATTTTATAAGATATTTCAAGGGGTGATTATCGGTGAGATGTTGTACGTGCTGATGCAGGCCCAACAGGGGAACTCTATCCCAATGTCTTGGGGAGGGGCAAATGTAATTGTCATTTTTAAAAAAGGGAAGATCGCTACAGACTCAGGATCTTACAGGCCAGTCACCTTGATGAACGCCGACTCAAAAGTGTACTCAAAGATATTAGCCAACAGACTAGCAAAAGTGATCGAGGGCTTGATTAGTGACACCCAGCATGGGTTCATACCTGGGAAGGGAACTACGCAGCATATCAGGCAGGCAATCACCCTGTTTGACGCCACAGGGGTCCCAGGGGATCCTATCGCAGCTATCTTTTTAGAAGCCGAGAAGGCGTTCAATAGGGTTTCCTGGGACTACCTATGGGCAGTACTTATCCGATATGGGCTAGGTGCAGGATATGTTCAAGCGATTCAGGCACTTTATACAGGGCCAACGGCCAGGATAAAGGTCAACAGGGGGTACACAGCCTGGTGCAGATCCACAGAGGGACTAGACAGGGGTGTCCTTCTTCACCTCTACTATTTGCGCTGTACATGGATCCCCTGCTTAGGAGGTTAGAAGCCAATATCAACATACCGGCAGTGACCATAAACCACAGGCAATTCAAAACATTCGCCTACGCGGATGACGTGGCAATCGTTTCCTCTAATCCACATTAGCTAACCGAGAGATAGAAGCGGAAGCCCAGCGGTTTGGAGAGGCTTCAGGATACAGAATAAATAGGGAGAAGACCCAGATAGTCAAAAACTCATATGCCATGTGCAGTGATCATCGGGTAGTGAAATCTGCCGTATACTTGGAGGTGGAGATCACCGCAGATTTAGACGACATTATCAAATGCAATATGTCACCTCTAATAGCCAAAGTATCCTCAGATCTGGTACGAATGAACAACTTACATTTAACACTAGTAGGATGTACGAATGTGATCAAAATGATTATTTTGCCTAAGTTTTTATACTTTTTTAGGGCAATTCCATTGTTTTTTTAATCCAGCTGGTTTAGTAAATTAGAGGCGGTTCTGAACAAGTTTATATGGGCCCATGGAAAGACAAGGAGGGCATATAGATTAATTTCTCTCCCCAGGGATAGAGGGCCCCAAATTTCAGACTGTATTATTGGGCAGCTACAATACAATATATCCAGGGATTGATAGGAGGGGGGGCTGGGTCCAAGGATCACAGCCAATTCCACCAAGGTCTATGCCACTGTCCTCGGGATTGAAGCGGAGAACGCATTTCTTAACTGTCTGGACTCGTCATATTTTAAAAGGACACGATTCAAGACAGTGCAGGCTGCATACAAAGTATGGGAGGCCTTTTTGAAGAGAGCGGGATTAGGAAGATACAACAGGTATACTCTGCTTTATAAAAACAGATCCCTCCCCTTAGAAATCTTTTCGGATTCAGTCATGGCAGGATGGCAGGATGGGTAGGGAAAGGGATTAGAAAACTGGGTGATTTGATGGGCCCTCAGGGGATTGTTCAATTTGTGGAACTGCGGGATAAGTTTAATATAAGTAGGAATATTTTTTTTAAATACATGCAGGTACGCAGCTTCTTGTGTAATATACGGGGGGAGTGGCAGGATTTAATAATAATTGCATATTGGACCTGATAGGAACGGGAGGGGGGGTGTTGATCCGCAGTGTATACGTAAACCTGGTTATTACTAAGCCAGATGATAATGAGAAGCATGGTGGTAAATGTTATGTTAAAAATATTTGTTACCGGGCACGGTCACCAATTGGTTTCTTGGCGCTCAGAAGACAAGTGGATAAAGGACACAGGGGAGAAAGAGCAGTTAATCGTGAGCAAGATGAAACAGGTAAGTTTTTAAGTGTTTACGGAAAGTAATGTAGTCAGGGGTGAGCCGAATTGAGAGGGGAAAGGAGTTCCAAGTGGACGGGGCAAGAAAAGAGAAGCAAGCACCACCGTGTTTCTTACGTTTAAAGCTAGGAGTGGTTAAGAGATTGTGAGCGGAAGACCTGAGGTGTCGTGAAGGAACGTGAGGGTGAAGGCTAAGAGAGATAAAGGCAGGGGCGGAAGCAGATAGAGATTTGAAAACAGTGCATCCCATTTTAAAGATGCAGTGGTGCGCAACCGGGAGCCAGTGTAGTTTTTTCAACATAGGCGTGACATGTTGGTATTTAGGCTGTTGAAAAACCAGTCTGGCTGCCTGGTTTTGTACCAGTTGGAGCCGATGAAGGTGGTATGCGGGAATCCCCACGTACAGACAGTTGGCATAGTCGATACGTGAGGTGACCAGGGCCATGATGACAAGGATGAGAGCCTCTGGTGATAGGAACCTTCGGACTTTCCCAATTCTGCGAAGGTGGTAGAAGCAGGCCGTAGTGACGGCGTTGATTTGGGGCCGCATCGATAGGTCACTAGAGATAATGACTCCAAGGCTCTTCACAGAGTTAACTGGGCAGGGGGGGGGGGGGGACCAAGGGCTGGGGGCCAAAAATTAGGAGTCCAAGGGTGCGAAGATCCACCGATCAAAACCAACTCAGTCTTGCTGGGGTTGAGCTTCAGCTGGCTGAAGTTCATCCACTCGTAGATGGTGAGCATTGTTGATTGAAAGTTGGAGCAAGAGAGAGGGGAGGAATCGATGGGGAAAATTAGTTGCAGATCATCTGCATAGTTGAAGATGGTGACAGAAGAGTGACGAAGAGAGGCAAGAAGGGGCTGCATATATAGATTGAACAAGAGAGGGGACAAGGCGGAACCCTGAGGGACACCACAGGAAAGTGAGATTAGGGGGGCAGAGAAGGTGGACAGCTGAACCGATTGGGAACGGTGTTGAAGAAAGGACTCGATCCATGACAGGGCCAGGCCCTGGATGCCCGCATTTCTGACACGGGTGATCATGATGACATGATCGACCGTGTCAAAAGCGGCCGAGAGATCTAATAACACCAGGGCCTGGGCCAAGTTCTTGTCAGCCCCCTGTCTCAGCGCATCCATAACCGCTACCACCACTGCCTCCGTAGAGTGGGCCGGTCTGAAGCCAGCCTGCTGGTCATCAAGAAAATGAGTTTCCTCGATGAAGGTGCTCAGGCAACGAGTGACGTAAGTCTCCAAAACCTTCCCCAAATAGGGGAGAAGGGAGATAGGTCGATAATTACCTAAGACAGCGGGGTCAGATCCGGGTTTTTTCAAGATGGGTACAACCACAGCTTTTTTGAAAGCATCGGGGACAAAGCCTGTAGCGAGTGAGCGGTTCAGCAGGTCAAGAGGGGGACCAGGACAGGCCATAAAGGCGTCCCTTAAAATTTGGGGGGGCAGCAGTCGTTGGGGGAACCGGAGCCAACAGCCTGTAGCATCGAAAGAAAGACATCCAAAGAAATAGGAGGAAATTCAAGCAAAGAACAAGGATTCGAAAAAGGGAGGACATTGGCATGGGACAAGGTAGTGGGGGGGATATTGTTTTTGATGATAGAGATTTTGTCAATAAAGAAAGAGTTTAGAGAGTCACACAAAGCCTGCGAGGGTTGGGGCTGAGGAGTGACACGGTCAGGGAGTGAAAGTTCAGCCACAATGGAAAAAAAATCTTTTGTTTTTGATGCAGAGCTAATGATTTTCTGGAAGTAATAAGTGGATTTGGCCAAAATAATAGATTTTTTGTATGATTTTAGTAGATCAGTGAAGATGGTCTTTAGTGAAAGGTCATTAGTTTCGCCTCCAGCGACGCTCAGCTTGTCTGAGAAGTAGTTTGTCCGCCTTTAGTTGGTCAGTAAACCAACGCTGGGCGTCGTGTGGGCGTTTGGATTTAATGATTTTCACAGAGGCAACCACATCGCTGGCTTGGGACAGCCATTGATCCAGAGTGGCAGCTTGAGAGTTCAGATCATCGGAGTGATCACAAGGAAATTTGTTAGCAAGCGTCGATGGAAAAAGGGAGATGTCGGCATGCTTCCAGTTGCGTGCCGAAAAGTTCGATACTGATGGGGGACGGGTTGGTAGTGAAAGTTTCAGTGAAAAGGAGATGAAGAAATGATCAGACCAGGTGCAGGGGAAATCCAGGGGAGGGGAAATATCCAGGTTGGTTGTCCATACCTGGTCAAAGATATGACCCCTGTTGCAGCAGAGATATGTTGCAGAAAATTAAGGCCAAGTAATAGGTCTGTAAATTCAAGTGATGGGGTGGTTTCAAGGGGATCTAATGGCCAGTAATTGAAGTCGCCAATGATCAAGATCCTGGCGGAGTTGATGACCAACTGAGAGATGTGATCACCAAACAGGGATGAAAAGGAAGGCATATTGACAGGAGGGCGGTATACTAGAACACAAATGAAGGAGTGTTTAGGGGACGTGAATTTCAGCGTAAGTATGTCGGAGTTTAATATAGGAATGGTTATTAGGGAGGTGAATTGTAGTTTAGAACGGATAATGGCAGCAACTCCGCCGCCTGGTCTACCAGAGGTCCTATTAGATTGAAGGATATAAAATCCTGTGGGTATAGCAGCCAGGATGTCGGGGAGGGAGTCTTCATGGAGCCAGGTTTCTGAAAGGAGTAAGATATCAATGTTTCCACAGTCTAGTAGTTGAAATACTTCGAGTTGATGTTTAGGAAGTGAACGGGTGTTAAGATAGACAAATGAAATGGAGCAAGCATCAAGAGGACTGTACCTGGTGGATGTGGGGGCGGCATTACAATGGAGGGAGGCGGCAGGGAGGGGAACCCACGGGGTGTAAGAAGAGTGGGGGGACAGTATGCCACAATTCTGGGCAATAGTAGCAACGTGAGGAGCAAGAGAGGCACAACGGTGTAAGGAGTGAAGATCCTGAGAGGAGTAAGTGATGCGACAGGCAGTAAATGGGCAAATAAGCTGGGGATCGAGATGGCTAGATTCCAAGATTCCCTGGAGTTAGGCTGTACAGTGTTGTGTTCAGCTCCGCTGCAATCTCAGCATTACAAAACGCTCTTCTCGCTCTACTTTACCCCGGCTAGAATAGCCCAATGGGGCGGCACTTCAGGGATGACGTGCTTCTGTTGTGCTGCACCAGAAGCTGACATTATACATATCTTTTCTACATGCCCGCAATTGTATACGCTGGTTAAAGGTATTGAGCAATTCTTAGCACAGGTCACAGGGGTCAACATCGTCCTTACCCCAGAGTTAATGTTGTTAGGTATAGCAACATAATATAATAGTATGTACGAAGAATTTCTATTCTTAGCTATGGCTGTTTTAAGATTGATGCTCGCTAGGACATGGCTGGATAAGACTCCCCCAGCTACGGAAAGGAAAGGTAAAAGGGGTAGGGCATTAGGTAAGAAGGACCATTGATGCTGTGGAAAGGGGATAGTGTGGAGGGGTGCTAGTAACGATATACGGGTAGATCCCGCTCTGTCCTATTGGAATAAGCGAGCAAATGTTTTCCTTTATGGTATCTACGACCAATTATGCTAAATCATTTTTTTCTTTTTTTTTCTTCTTCTTCTTCTTCTTCTTCTCTTTTCTTCTTTTCTCTTTACTTGGGAACAATTCATTCTGTATGGATAAGTAAACAATGTGTGTATTTTTTTTTTACATTAAATGTTGTGCTGTGCTGTATGTGAAAAAACCTTCAATAAAAAATATATATTTTTTTAAAAAACAGAACTTATTCCCTCCTTCTCAGACCCCGCCAGGAAGTTCTTTAGTCATTGTAAATTTGTCACATGTTTATATATTTGTTTGTACATCCTGTGCTTGCTGCGTTTGAAATTGTGTTCCTTTTGCCTGTGTTGTTTTGATTCTATGGCCTGCTATTGTTCGCCAGGAAGTTCTGTAGGCATTGTAAAATGTGTCATATTTATTCTTATTTTTGCTTGTACAGTCTGTTCATGCTGTGCTTGAGATTGTGTGCCTTTTGCCTGCGTCGCTCCGATTCGATGGCATGCTATTTTTGTTTGCTCGATTCCTGCAACAGTTCTCTCGTGTAACGTAACTGGTTCTATTGTACAGTGCTCTGACACCTTCGGGTATAGTGCGCGCTTTTTAGAAATGCATTTTAAATAAATGAATAAATAAATAAATGTTACTTGGATGCAGTTGGGAGATACACGTGGCTGCTCCTTTGTGCTTGTGGTGCAGAGAGGGGGGTGGTGCTGGCAGCCCCGCCTCCTCACAGCCCGCTCCTCTCGGCCAATGCTTCCTCACAGCCCGCGTGTTTTGACCTTCGCCCCGCGAAGAGCGGGCAGTTTCAATTCTTCGAGGCGCTGTGGAAGATGCCAGCGGGGGCACCGGGGAGAGCCAGGACCGCCCCCCGGAGCTCCGGGGACCCCTCTGCCCCCAGCCCGGGGGAGAATGAACCCTGCCAGTCTCTGCTCCAGGGGCCACAGTCTCCATCCTCTGGGGGTGTGGGGGCGCATCGGAGGCTCTTCAACAGCCCCAGGGCCCCCTCCAGCAGGGCCAGTGCTGAGGACGTGAAGGTGGCCGTGAGCCCAGAAGCAGAGCTGGGGTGCACCCGGCTGCCCTTCACCCCAAAACAGACCCAGCAGGAAGAGGGGGCCGGAGCCCACCCCCGGGAGGAGCACGAGGGCGGCGTGAGAGGTGAGCCCCCACCCCATGGAGTCAAATGTATAAGGGGCCCCGTGCACTCTGTGCCGTCACGAGGATAGAACAGTGGCGACGAGCACAGGGCATACAGCTCTGACGTCACGCAAGAGGGGGCCGGGAGGCGAGGATGTGGTCTGACGGCCAGAGCTGCCGCCTTTGGTGCCGGAGACCAGGGTTCGAGCCTCGGGGTCGCGTCCACATCCTGTGATTCTGGGCAAATCACTTCATCTCCTCGTGGCGACGAGCACAGGGCAACCCGCTCTGACGTCACATGGCTTCTCATTCGCCACAGGTGCCGTTAACTGTTTGTTTTTTTTACCCGGTTTCATTCTGATTGACCTGCCTGGCGGAGTTCATTTACCGCACGTCCGCGCCCCCTTTGCTTCACATCGTGCCAGTTTGCATTGTTGTAACGCACCGATGTGTGCCACATGGCTGGCAGCAGCTGGGTGTGTACGTCCATCGTGCCCATGGAGGCTGGCATGCATGTGGCAAAGGAAAAGGCACAGCTTAATAACCCCGTATAATACCCACTAAAGGAACTGAATGTAATCAAACTCTTGTGTCAGCTCAGATTCGAAATCCTGGTTCGTAACCGTGTGATTCTTGACAAGAACGCTTCGTCTCACTGTTTCTCACATTGTACATTTCGCCACACAACAGCTTTTGGTTTTCTGTTGGAGTGGGGGCGGGGGTCAAACAGGTGCATCATGGGTTGAGCCTTTAGACATGATGTCTCTGCAGATACAGGGTAAAGAGCACAGAAGCCTGGCAGCTTTCTCCTGGTGGCGCTAAGTATGGCCTCTCTGCTAAGAGTGGTCAGATACTGACCCCCTAAATGGACGCTTCTCCCAGGGCGGGGGAGTCACATTCGAAGCACTGTAAACACTTTATAAACAGCCGTGCAGTGAAGTAAGTAAGTAATAGTTTATTGTCCGGTCAATTAAAACCTTTACAATTTCTATTTAAAAGAAAGTAGCAAAAATTACAGAAGCAAGGTTCATGATTTAAAACTTCTCAATAATGTCATTTTATCAAACATCCGTGAATTGTATTTACATCTTTAGTACAAGTGTCCGCAGTTGTGTCAATTATAGTACGTTGATGAGAGATTTAGTCGTTCTGTTTCTTGGCGGATTTTCGGATCCTAAGCATTTTTATGAGAGAAATAAGACTAAAAGATTAAAAGTTATAATAAGACATATCCGCAGTTCGATTAAAGGAGTGGTTATACAATATGCCAATTGCTTGCTGCCTGTGGTAGAAGTAATTTGCAATTAACAGTCATGCTGGATTCTGGAACATCTGTTGTCCGGAAGAGGGGCAATCAGAGTGTATCTTGTTTGTTGAGAAGGAAAAACTGAAGAATAATGTAGTGGTGGGTGACACTAGTGGTTTATCGGCCAAGTTTCACCCCAGCTGCTTCCATGAATTGTACGAAGCGACACGCCAGCTGGACGTTCCCTCTGACGAGGCATACCATTACTGCTTGCCTACACGTTCTTATTAACTCGCTTATGAAGTGTGGCTTCAGAAAACATTGTCGTTCTGCTTGTAATTCTCTGCAGATGCACAAAAGGTGTATGATGCTTTTGTTAGCTTCCTTGCATAACCGGTATGTTGTCTGGCCCGATGGTCTTTTCCAAGGGGGAAGGTGCTGCAATGTTGGTAAAATGCCCATTCGGAGGCAAAGATATTTTTCTTTCTTCCTCCGGTTAAAGCCTACACCTAGGATTGCGGGGAGGGCTTGACGTAGCTTTGCACAACGAACCATCCATGGGTTCTTCTTGTCTTCAAGTAATGATAGTTTTTTTCACTGTCTTATTTACAACCTGTTTAAAACAATGATAGAAACCTGATGCTGCCCAAAGTTCCTCCAGTCCTAGCCGGTCTTTTGATACAATCAGGTAGCTCATGGCTGCACAGTCCTTCTTTTGTTGTATTTGTCCATAGGTAAGAATTCAATGTTCCTGCTTCCGCTCTTTGATTTTTTACCAACTCTTGGCATAGGATCCTTTCCGGCCTAATTATTTGCTTTGCAGGCCGAATTCCAGCCTTATTTGTGCCGGTGAAACGTAAATAGGTAGGCTGAAAATCATTCTGGCCGCTCTGGAGACAATACTGTGTAATGTGGCTGCGTCTCTTCCCCTCAAACACTCGCTCCCATAATTAATTGCCGGAATGAGCTTTGCTCGCCAAACTTGTAATAGTGGAGTAAGGTTTGGACCGATTATTGTAAGCTTGATGGATTTTATTGCTGCGGAGATAGAGTTGCCTCTTCTTTTGATGACATCTTTTTGTTGTTGTTAAATGTGCCTTTATTATCTTGAGGTAATATGAATTTTTTTGGTCAATTGTGTCCCCTAACGTGAACCCCAACGGCTCCATGTACATGCTTCTAGTACATGTATGTTCCCTCCACCTTTAGCTATGAAGACGCAAATACATTTGCGTCCAACGTCAACATGTCCTATTTCAGATCCACCATGAATGGGTCGAATATTCAGTTCCTAAGTATGCCGTGCCACCGTCTTTATATGGTGCACTTTCACGTTTTTCGGCTCTGGCGAGTTAGGCCCTGATTTCTGCCATCGAGTTTTTTTCTGCCTTCTGCCTCTGGATGCTACAGCCTGGACCTGCATCCGTATCCCTGACCTTTGTCTTACTCCCTGCTCGGCGAGCGGGGCCTGGCTCGGCCTGCTTGCCTGCCAAGACTGTATTCAGCCTTCAAGTTTTCTGCTCTGCTCCTCGAAAATACATTCCTGTCTAGTAGTTTAGGTAAACATCCTTCCCAGCTACAGAGCAAAGGGCCCGGCCTTTCTGTCTCCATGCAAGTGATTCACTGCTCCTGTTGCTATGGTAGGCCCATGCCCCCCCCTCGCATCTCATGTAGACACGTAAACGCTTATACACGCACTAACAGTCAGTATAGAATAGCCTCTGCCCGAGAGACCTTTTCCTTCCAGATAATACAGTTCCTCAAACACAAGATATTAGATATGATTTGGGATTAGGTTGTTCTGACACCCCAGACTTCTGTCTCCTCATGTGAGGCTAAATGTCAAGTCCCCTTCACCCTCCAGTTCCACGTCAATCACACGTCATGCTGCTGCGCGCGCATCTATGCCACATGTTTCTGCTGACATTGCAGGATTCTCTTATGGATCCACCCACTTGTGATACCTCTATGTGACGTTTCTAGCACACACCTCCGTGTACGCCTTCGTGCACGCCTTCTGTTACGTACATGTGTTCTTATCTCTTCTCTCAGCTGTTACGCCTTCTGCATCCATCACCACTGTAATGCATTGACTATATATATGATATGCTGTTAATAAAGTATTGTCTATCCCTTCCTGAACCTTCGTGGTGATGGAATCCGATTGCCTGGTTCGAACCAATTCCTTATTATAAGGAATAAAACCCCTTTTAAAACCTCAGATGCCACGGACTCTGCCTCTTATTTTTTCTGAGTTATTCTTATTGAACTTTACTGCATAAATTAAGTATAGGTAATTTAAATTTACCACAATCTAAAATCACTCCTAAATATTTGTATTGGTCTACCACAGCGATTGTCAAATTGGCCAGATGCCGGCGGAACTTGGAGGTGTCCTTTCTTGGATGAATCCTCATCACCTTTGTTTTATTATAGTTGATAGATAGACCATTCTTTGCTGAATAACTGCTGGTTGTATCTAATAGATGTTGGAGGCCCATGGGAGTCCGACTCAGCAACACTAGGTCGTCTGCACACAGGAGATTGGAAAGTGGCAACCCGCCTATTTTTGGCACATGCGAATTACATGTGTCTAATTCCGACGTTAAATCGGACATGTACAGGTTAAAAAGTGTTGGCGTCAGTACGCACCCCTGTTTGAGCCCTATAGTCTGTATTTTCCAGGACACGAACCTCCTGTCTCCTAGTTTGACTTGAACCCACGTTTTTGTGTGAAGGAGTATTAGCTGGTTTAGGAGACCAGATGGTATTTTTTTCCCCCATTAGCTTATGCCAATCAATCAATCAAAAAAATGCGTATAGCGCGCTACTCACCCGTAAGGGTCTCAAGGCGCTGAGGGGGGTGGGGGGGGGGAGTCGCTACTGCTCAAACAGCCAGGTAGGCAGCAGCGAGGGCACCAATGTCAGGGGCGAGTCTAAGGCGCTGGGCAGAGACGCGCTACAGCTGGAGAGCCGTGCGTCGCAGGGGGTGTCCTGGGGTCACCCCCTCGCCAGAGTTTACTCCTGTCAATTTTGTCGAATGCTGACGAGTAGTCGATGAACCATATGAATAGTGGTTGTTTTGCTAATTTCATCCTTTCTATCAATAGGAACAGGGCTAGAATTTTTGTGGTTGTGCCAAAGCCCTTACAAACCCCGGTTTGATTGATGGGGACACCCCCGCGCCACACGGCCACCAGCTGCTGCGTGTGCCCCTTGCCCTGCCTATACTGCCTCGCTGTTTGCCTCGCTGCCGCTGACCACGCCCCCTCCTCCGAGCGGCGTGGTCCGAGATCGCCTGCCGGCTGCCTTCGCTTTTTGACTGCTTTTTGTCTTCTTTTGCCTTACATTTGTGCTTGTTTCCTTGTAATTTTGTGGTGTTTTGCTGACGTTTTCCTTCCTGTTTGCCCGCCTACCTCGCCGCCCTCCGCTCTCCCTCCCCGCTTCCCGCCACCGCCGATAACCCCGCCCCTTTTTCTCTTCTGTACCCTCCCCGCTCCCGCCTCCCAGCTGCTCCGCCCACCCGGCACTTCGCCTTATATGGAGACCGTGCGAACGCGCAGCGGTCACGCGCAGCGGGTGCGCCGATTGTGCGCCGAAGGCGCGCCAAAGGTAAGCCCGCCTGCGCCCGTCCGCGACCGGATCGCGACCAGCGCCAGGACCCCTGGCCCACGAAGACCCCGACCTACCCGCCTGACGTACTCCGCCGCCACCCTCATCGCACTCAACACCGGCCGACTCCCAGAATGCCACCAAGCCACACCACGACGCACCCACGGACCTTTCAGCTGCCACGCCTGCAAATTCACCTGCATCCGGACCTGCCTCGCACCAGCACCCGCCAAGTCGAACACCAGCAGCACCCACCTCAAGTGCATCCTGCTCAACACCCGCTCCGTCCACAGACACGCCATCGAACTCTGGAACCTCCTAGACGCCACAGCCCCTGACGTTGCCTTCCTCACGGAGACCTGGATGAACGCCTCTTCAGCTCCCGACATCGCCATCGCTATCCCAGAGGGCTACAAGATCGTCCGGAGGGACCGCAACGCCAACCAGATGGGAGGAGGCATCGCCATCATCCACAGGAACACCATCCGTCTCACGACCAGCACCGACAACACCCTGACCAGCGCCGAACACCTGCATTTCCAGATCCACACCGACCCGAACACCACCCTCAGAGGCACCCTGATCTACCGACCCCCGGGACCACGCACACAATTCAGCGAGGACATCGCCGACTTCGTCAGCCCGCATGCCCTCCCCTCCGCTGACTACATCCTCCTGGGGGACCTCAACTTCCACCTGGAGAACAACAACGACCGCAACACCAGCACCCTGCTCGACAACCTCGCCAATCTTGGACTCAAGCAGCTGGTGTCCACCCCCACCCACCTCGCCGGACACACACTCGACGCAGTCTTCTCTTCCAGCACAGACATCGACTTCAGCCACGCCACAGAGCTTCAATGGACGGACCACAGCTGCGTCCACTTCACCTTCAAGAGAACGACGACCCACCACCACCAGCAACAGGCCGCCCACAGAAGCTGGAACAAGATCACAGCAGACCAGCTCGCCACCTCCCTGAGCCAGCACCCTCCTGCCAGCTCAGCGAACCCCAGCCAGGCCGCCGACAACCTCACGAAGTGGATCAGCATCTGCGCGGACGAGCTCGCCCCACTGAGGACCCCGCCCAGCAGACCCGGCAGCAAGAAAGCCCCGTGGTTCACCGACGAACTCAAGAGCTCCAAGAAGAACTGCCGAGCCCTCGAGAAAATCTGGAGAAGGGAACCTACACCGGACAACAGGACCACCCTCAAGCTGGCCACTCGGAAGCACCACCAGCTGATCCGCGCCGCCAAGAAAACTGCATTCAAGGACCGGCTGGACAACAACGCACACAACAGCAAGGAACTCTTCAACATCGTGAAAGAGCTATCCAACCCCAGCGCAGGAAACAACGACATCACCCCATCGCAAGACCTCTGAAACTCCCTCGCTTCATACTTCCACAACAAGATCGCGGACATACACAACAGCTTCAACAACCAACCAACGCACACCATGACCGAACAACCACCCCCCACCACCACCCTCCACGCCTGGACCCCGATCAGCACCGAAGACACCATCCGCACGATGAACTCCATCCACTCCGGATCACCGACCGACCCCTGCCTTCACCACGTCTTCAACAAGGCCGACGCTGTCATCGCACCCCACCTGCGAGACATCATCAACACATCCTTCGACACCGCCACCTTCCCTGAGAGCTGGAAGCACGCCGAACTCAGCGCTCTACTCAAGAAACCAACAGCGGACCCCACCGAGCTCAAGAACTACCGCCCCATCTCACTCCTCCCGTTTCCAGCCAAAGTCATCGAGAAGACCGTCAACAAGCAGATGGCTGCCTTCCTCAAGACGAATGGATCCCTCGACCCCTCACAGTCCGGCTTCCGAGCCAATCACAGCACCGAGACCGCCCTCCTCGCCGCCACCGATGACATCCGAGCCCTGATGGACAACGGAGAAACAGCGGCCCTCATCCTCCTAGACCTCTCCGCGGCATTCGACACTGTCTGCCACCGCACCCTAGTACAGCGCCTCAGCAACGTCGGAATCCAGGACAAGGCGCTGGAATGGATCATCTCCTTCCTCGACGGAAGAACACAGAGAGTCCGCCTACCACCGTACAAGTCAGGCCTCCGAAGTCATCTGCGGCGTCCCTCAAGGATCCTCTCTGAGCCCCACCCTCTTCAACGTCTACATGAGTCCCCTCGCGGCCATCGCACGCCAACACAACCTCGGCATAATCTCCTACGCCGACGACACCCAGCTGATCCTCTCCCTGACCAACGACCCCGCCACCGCCAGAGCCAACCTGCACGAAGGGATGAAAGAGGTATCCGAGTGGATGACGACCAGCCGCCTGAAACTGAACTCTGACAAGACGGAGGTCCTCATCCTGGGCTCTTCACCCTCCGCCTGGGACGACTCCTGGTGGCCTCCCGCCCTGGGCACCGCACCCAAACAGACAGACCATGCACGCAACCTGGGCTTCATCCTGGACTCCTCCCTCTCCATGACCAGGCAAGTCAACAACGTCTCCTCGGCGTGCTTCAACATCCTACGCATGCTACGGAAGATCTTCTGGTGGATCCCCACCGAGACCAGGAAGACCGTCACCCAGGCCCTCGTCACTAGCCGACTGGACTACGGCAACGCCCTCTACGCCGGCACCACTGCCAAGCTCCAGAAGAGACTCCAGCGGATCCAGAACGCCTCAGCCAGACTCATCCTCGACATCCCACGAACCAGCCACATCTCCGGACATCTGAGAGACCTTCACTGGCTCCCCGTCAACAAAAGAATCACCTTCCGCCTCCTCACCCACGCACACAAAGCCCTACACGACCAAGGCCCGAGCTACCTCAACAGCCGGATCAACTTCTACGCTCCCAAACGCCACCTCCGATCAGCCAACCACTCCCTCGCCGCCGTCCCCCGCATCCGAAGAGCGACTACAGGAGGAAGGTCCTTCTCCTACCTGGCCGCCAAGACCTGGAACTCCCTCCCGACCGACCTGCGCCTGACCCAAGACCACCTCTCCTTCAGGAAGAAGCTGAAGACCTGGCTGTTCGAGCAGTAGCGGCACCCCCCTCCCCCAGCGCCTTGAGACCCTACGGGTATGTAGCGCGCTCTATAAGTGTCATTGATTGATTGATTGCTTGATTGAAGGATTTATCCTCTGTCCAGGCGGAAAGGTCTTCCTGAATTAGTCCAGCGTAATATTTCGCTTCAATATCGATTAGAGCCACCAGCCTGTAGCTGTTTGCTGAGTTCTTATCCCCTTTCTTATATTTTGGGGATATGATTGGTCCCCTCCAGGAGTCCTCGATGATGTTTCCTCCTGCGATTTATGCCAACAAGTCGGCGCCACCTGCCAATCACAGTGTCCTGTAGACACCCCTGAAGTACAATAAGGCTCCCACAATGTGTGCAGCCAGACCTCCAGCTTCAACTGACCAACCCGGATAAAAAGGAGTAAAAATGGTTGCTCTATGAATTAATCGCTAAAGCACAGCATCCTTTTGCTTCCTGAGCATCCGTCAGCCGTGCAGTGAGTTTATTCTGTGCTGTCCCATCACACTATTCTGGTTTGTGTAGTCGGATTGAACCGCACCCACATTCAATACTGTTAATAATTTTGCTCCTTAGAGATGGGTCGGTGGAAGCCGAATTGTGAAATATCTAACCATAAAATAACCATTCGGAAAGCAAAAAAATTGTCTTATGCATACACATAGACCTGCAGGCCCCCCACGCACACAGACTTGCAGGCCCCCCACGCACACAGACTTGCAGGCCCCCCACGCACACTGACAGCAGGCCCCCCACGCACACGACTGCAGGCCCCCCACGCACACGACTGCAGGCCCCCCACGCACACGACTGCAGGCCCCCCACGCACACCGACTGCAGGCCCCCCACGCACACCGACTGCAGGCCCCCCACGCACACCGACTGCAGGCCCCCCACGCACACCGACTGCAGGCCCCCCACGCACACCGACTGCAGGTCCCCCACGCACACCGACTGCAGGCCCCTCACGCACACCGACTGCAGGAGGATGTTGAAGCAGGAGGAGGAGATGGCGCTGACCTGCTTGGTCATTGAGAGCGTTGAGTCAAGGATGATTCTCAGGTTGCGTGCGTGGTCGGTGGGTGTCAGGTCTGCTCCCAGTGCCGTCGGCCACCAGGAGTCGTCCCAGGGTGAGGGGTTGGAGCCGAGGATGAGGACCTCCGTCTTGTCCGAGTTCAGCTTCAGACGGCTAGTCTTCATCCAGTCGGCGACGGCCTTCATTCCTTCGTGGAGGTTGGCTTTGGTGGTGATGGGGTCCTTGGTGAGGGAGAGGATCAGTTGAGTGTCGTCGGCGTAGGAGATTATGTTGAGGTCGTGCTGTCGGGCGACGTGTGCGAGCGGGACCATGTAAATGTTGAACAGTGTCGGGCTTAGGGAGGATCCCTGGGGTAGGCCGCAGATGGTTTGCTTTATGAGTTGCTTTAGTCCGAGGTTGGCAAGGTTATCGATCAGGGTTGTGGAGTTGTTGTTGTTCTCGAGGTGAAAGTTCAGGTCTTTGAGGAGGATGTAGTCGGTGGTGGTTAGGGCGTGCGTGCTGATGGAGTCGCTGGGCTGGGGGCTGAGTCCGGGGGGGTCGGTAGACGAGGGTGCCTCTGAGGGTGGAGTTGGGGACGGTGTGGATATGGAAGTGCATGTGTTCGGCGGTGCTGAGCGCGTCTGCGGTGCTAGTCGTGACCCTGATGCTGTTCTTGTGGACGATAGCGATCCCTCCTCCTACTCCGTTGGTGTGGTCCCTGCGGGTGATCTTGTAGCCGTCTGGCATGGCTATGGCAATGTCGGGTGCGGAGGAGTCGTTCAACCAGGACTCTGTTAGCGAAGGGTACAGAAGAAAAACCGGGCAGAGACACGGGGCAGCGAAGGGTCAGAAGGAATGAAAACGGGCATGGACCACGTACAGGCAGCGGGGGAAGACCGACAACAGCAGTCATAGACACCACAATGAAAATACAGGCAATACAGTAAAACAATAATGAGGAAGATGAACAAACTTACGGCCTACCACTGGCTACCAGGGATGAGGCGCAGGTGGTAGCCTGCGGGTGGAGGAGGGCCTCTAACTTCAGCAGCAGCAGCTGGGGCAGGGACACACAGGTGGAGCTGTGCGGAGGGGGAGCGACCTACCTGGTGGGTTAAGGGTCGCTCCCCATGCACATAGACCTACAGACAACCACACATACATGTCCCCATGCACATAATCAATCAATCAATCAACGCATTTCTATAGCGCGCTACTCACCCAGAGGGTCTCAAGGCGCTTGGGGAGGGGGGGTCTGCTACTGCTCGAACAGCCAGGTCTTGAGTTGCTTCCTGAAGGCGAGGTGGTCCTGGGTCAGGCGGAGGTGGGTGGGGAGGGAGTTCCAAGTCTTGGCGGCGAGGTAGGAGAAGGACCGTCCCCCTGTGGTGGCTCTTCAGATGCGGGGGACGGCGGCGAGGGCGTGGCTGGTCGATCGAAGCTGGCGTTTGGGAGCGTAGAAGTTGAGGCGGCTGTTGAGGTATCCTGGGCCTTGGTTGTGTAGGGCTTTGTGCGCGTGGGTGAGGAGACGGAAGGTGATTCTCTTGTTGACCGGGAGCCAGTGCAGGTCTCTCAGGTGTCCGGAGATGTGGCTGCGACGGGGGATGTCCAGGATGAGTCGTGCTGAGGCGTTCTGGATCCGCTGGAGTCTCTTCTGGAGTTTGGCGGTTGTTCCGGCGTAGAGGGAGTTGCCGTAGTCCAGACGGCTGGTGACGAGGGCCTGGGTGACCGTCTTCCTGGTCTCGGTGGGGATCCACCGGAAGATCTTACGTAGCATAGACCTACGGGCATTCTCAAACAGGTTTACGGGCCTGCCATCCTCACACACCATCCACGCTTACGGGCCAAACGGGCCAACAGGCTTATGGGCCAAACAGGCTTACGGGCCTGCCATCCTCACACACCATCTTCACAGATCAACAATCTTCCTTTGGTCGATGGACCATTAGTTGATGGTGATATTAACAATTAACTATCTAGTTTACAGGTCTCAGAGAAATTAGTATAAATTCACATTGCAAACTCTATCAATTTTCATGGGAGAGAAAATTCAAAAAACAATACACATTCACATTCACTGACTCATTCAACAAATCAATGCATCAAGAGTGGACAGATGAAGAGACAGAAGCCATAATAAATAATACATTAGCAAAGGGTATGCAAATTTGAAGACAGAATAATAGTCACCCAACATTGATAATGAAAAACAAACCCTCTGGCCAAAGGACTGGTGGAGGTCCCCTGATTAAGAATCAGGTGACTAAGACTATAGGACAGGATCAGGACAGGGCAATACTTACTAAACTCCTCTACAAACCAGACGCACCAGGGGGCACCCCTCTCTTACACTCTCTCCCTCCTCGATATTCTTCCAGAATCTTCAATCTAATCAGGTTATTATTCAGTGTCTTCCCAGTCGGTTCTCTCCTTTTCCTCATCAGCAGCAGCTCTTGCCTCTCTCGAATCTCTCTCTGTCTCTCTCTCTCTGCATCAAAGTCTACTCCCTTTCTTTTAAGTTACTCTAGTTGCAGTCTTCTTTTCTGCATGTCACACCCTCAAAAGTTGCAAATAAAATGGAATACAGACTTTGATTGGGCAGGGGCAGGGGCAGGGGAGTTGTCGTCACCTCATGCTGACATATTTCCTTTTAATAATTCCCTTTTGTTTGACAAACCCTTCCCCTTTAGCTCATTCATGACTTAATTTTATTTCATTCCCATGTATCTAATGTTGCAAATCAAATAACATTTCTCAATACAGTTCCACAGCCGAAAATATATTTCACACAACTCCTGTCCTTGAATCTTGGCAGCCGTTCAGCCACGCGGTAAACAGGTCTCATCACAACTTCTTTGCTCATGCGTAGCTTGCCTCCATCTTGCCACCATCTTTCTTTCACTGCATGTGATTATAAGCCCAAACGTACACTATTAATAAAGAAATCATTATCGGATGTTTATTTCTTAAATACATGATTCTCACTGTTCACCTCCCACTTCTACTCTATCCCATGTTATTATCTCTTTCTTTAGACAAAAGCCTTAGCAGCAATAGCTCTTTTAAAATTCAAGCAAGCCTATGCCGAGCATGCGGTGCCTCAAGACTTCATGTTAATAGTACTTGCGCATGCGTGAGAGTTTTCCCTCTCAACACGAGTTTGTCACGTTACTATTTACGGAATCCTAGTTCGCACATGCGCAAAAGCGTTTTCAAGTTTAAAACGGGTTTTAGTCACGTTGCATTTTATTCTTTATTTGAGCATGCATAAAGCTTTCTTCGCGTATGTAAATGTGCATATTAATTTAGTTTTCTTTTCTATTTCTAATGATTGGTACTAGTAATGAGAGATTTCTCTGAGCAAGTTTAATTTTTTTGAATCCTTGCTCCGTCACCAACACATACAGACCTACAGGCCCCCATGCACACAAACCTACAGGTATACAGACCTACAGGCCCCTATGCACACAAACTTACAGGCATACAGGCCTACAGGCCCCCATGCACACGAACCTACAGGCACACAGACCTTCAGGCATCCACACACACTGTCCCACAGATCTGCATGCACACAGACCTACAGGCATACAGACCGACAGGTCCGCATGCACTCGGATCTTCAGGCTTCCACACATGCAGACCTACACGCCAATGTACACAGACCTACAGGCATCCCATATAGAGACCTACAGGCCCCCATGCACACAAACCTACAGGTATACAGACCTACAGGCCCCTATGCACACAAACTTACAGGCATACAGGCCTACAGGCCCCCATGCACACGAACCTACAGGCACACAGACCTTCAGGCATCCACACACACTGTCCCACAGATCTGCATGCACACAGACCTACAGGCATACAGACCGACAGGTCCGCATGCACTCGGATCTTCAGGCTTCCACACATGCAGACCTACACGCCAATGTACACAGACCTACAGGCATCCCATATAGAGACCTACAGGCCCTCATGCACACAGGCCTACAGGATTACAGACCTAGAGGCCCCCATGCACACAGACCTACAGGCATACAGACCTACAGGCCCTCATGCACACAGACCTTCAGGCATCCACACACACTGTCCCACAGATCTGCATGCACACAGACCTACAGGCATACAGACCGACAGGTCCGCATGCACTCGGATCTTCAGGCTTCCACACATGCAGACCTACACGCCAATGTACACAGACCTACAGGCATCCCATATAGAGACCTACAGGCCCCCATGCACACAAACCTACAGGTATACAGACCTACAGGCCCCTATGCACACAAACTTACAGGCATACAGGCCTACAGGCCCCCATGCACACGAACCTACAGGCACACAGACCTTCAGGCATCCACACACACTGTCCCACAGATCTCCATGCACACAGACCTACAGGCATACAGACCGACAGGTCCGCATGCACTCGGATCTTCAGGCTTCCACACATGCAGACCTACACGCCAATGTACACAGACCTACAGGCATCCCATATAGAGACCTACAGGCCCTCATGCACACAGGCCTACAGGATTACAGACCTAGAGGCCCCCATGCACACAGACCTACAGGCATACAGACCTACAGGCCCTCATGCACACAGACCTTCAGGCATCCACACACACTGTCCCACAGATCTGCATGCACACAGACCTACAGGCATACAGACCGACAGGTCCGCATGCACTCAGATCCACAGGCTTCCACACATGCAGACCTACAGGCCCTCATGCACACAGGCCTACAGGATTACAGACCTAGAGGCCCCCATGCACACAGACCTACAGGCATCCACATATACTGCCACAGGCCAACACATAGACCTGTTGTGAGGCCTTTTCTGTGGGCCATGTGGCAGTCAGCAGTGTCTGGCCTGCACCTCTGGTTCCTACTGTGTTTTACAGCTGGTATGCCATGGTTGTGACTGTGAGTACCATTATTTTCCTTTTGGCAAAGAAGTGCTACCTTTGTACTCCCCATCAGTAGCCTGAGGCGAGGACTCCAGGCTTACTTCCAGAGGTGGGAGTAGGTTTGGAAACCCTGATGCAATGTGACATCTCACACTATACATTTAATGTACAGTCTCAGTCAAACTAATCAATCCTAATTTACTATAAGGCTCCTCATGACTCCTAAAACAAAACACAACAAGGAAATCCAGGCTGTTCTATCGACGTCTGGGATCAAGACGATAAATACTTTTCTAGCTACAAACTTCAGGGGGGCTGTGCCCCCAAACAGACTGATGGCTATCGGTAGCCTCCAGTGCCAGAAAGACCCTGGATTCTGGTTTCACTGTGATCCCCTCCTACACTGAATCACCCTAAGGCAGAGGTCTTCAAACTTTTGGATGCCGAGACCCCCCTGTCAACATTTTCAAGCGTAAGGACCCCCTCCTGACAAACATTTCTAAACCTCTAGGTTATGAGGAAGGTGAGGACCAAACTATGCGACAGGCTTCACTAAATTGTGTGAGTAGAAAATGTAAATATGTTCTGTGATGCTGCGTATTTTGGGTTAGCATTGCTTTATTATTTAGATTTTTTTAAACACAGTAATACAGAGGAACGATTTCACCCCATCAGTACCAGTTTATAACCAAAATACAGCAATTAACATCAGAAAGATGTCTAGTCAACCTCTGTGAAGGGCCTCCCAATCCGCAGGAATACGCGCTACCACATTAGAAGCTCACCTGGCCATGGCCGGGAGCAGCAAGGGTGCATTCAAACCGTGGCGGTCTTGTGCAGAGATAGGCAGTTTACCCATGCCCCTTTCCTCTCACCCCCTTCCTTCCATCCCTCTCTTCTCTCCTCTCCCAACCCTGGATCCCTCTCTCACATTGCAGGCAGATGGTTATTAGCCCCAGGACACCTTTTGTTAACAGTAGCGCACTACAAATGAAAAAATAGGCAGAAGCAGGGGATCCACTAGACCCGAACTTCGGGGGGTGGGGGGTTAACACTCCCAGCTAGGGCTTGTCCAAGCACTGGTCGCACACAGTGCAACAGTCTTTCCACCCTCTCCATGAATTCCCTCACTACCACTCACCAACAATGCACCTCACATCTCTATAGCACCTGTCTGACAAGCATTTAATTTTTTTATAGCGCTACTCCTAGTTTACTCACACTCAGTTCTGTGATGTGCATGGTACATCTTCTTTATACCAGGCACTTTAACCTTCTGCACTGTGTGGGTGACAAGAGTGCCCATGTGACTGCATGGTGAGCAATGCAACAGTGTGAGAGTATAGTAAAAGGAGTGACTGCAGGGTGAGTGAGGTGACCATATGAATTTGGGTTCGGCTGTAAGTGCATAGTGGGACAAATTAGTGCATGGTTAGTGATGGCCTTGTTTGAGTGAGCTACAGATTGAGCAGTGGGGGGAAGGCAGGTGAGTGGAGTGTCACATGAGTGCAGGTGAGTAGTGTGCTTGTGTGCCTGCAGGGTGAGGTACAGAGTGAACAATGCAAGCAAATTTTTAGTGCAGAGTGATCACTGTGAGAGCAGGGTGAGCGGGTGAACGGTGTGAGTGCATGGTGATCAGTGTGAGTGCATGGTGATCACTGAGTACATTATGATCACTGTGAGTGCAGGGTGAGCGG
Source organism: Lissotriton vulgaris (assembly GCF_964263255.1). Taxonomy (NCBI): domain Eukaryota; kingdom Metazoa; phylum Chordata; class Amphibia; order Caudata; family Salamandridae; genus Lissotriton; species Lissotriton vulgaris. Next base: position 986,256 of record NW_028247623.1, read on the forward strand.
GTGAATGGTGTGAGTGCATTGTGATCAGTGTGAGTGCATTGTGATCACTGTGAGTACATTATGATCACTGTGAGTGCAGGGTGAGCGAGTGAATGGTGTGAGTGCATGGTGATCAGTGTGAGTGCATGGTGATCAGTGTGAGTGCATGGTGATCAGTGTGAGTGCATGGTGATCAGTGTGAGTGCATGGTGATCAGTGTGAGTGCATGGTGATCAGTGTGAGTGCATGGTGGTCAGTGTGAGTGCATGGTGGTCAGTGTGAGTGCATGGTGATCAGTGTGAGTGCAGGGTGAGCGGGTGAATGGTGTGAGTGCATGGTGATCAGTGTGAGTGCATGGTGATCAGTGTGAGTGCATGGTGATCAGTGTGAGTACATGGTGATCAGTGTGAGTACATGGTGATCAGTGTGAGTACATGGTGATCGCTTTGAGTGCATGGTGATCAGTGTGAGTGCATTGTGATCGCTGGGAGTGCAGGGTGAACGTGAAAGTGAAGGCGAGAATGAGAAGTGAGTAGTCTGAAAGCAGGGTGCATTCCCAGAAACTTGAAGCCTAGGGTTTCAGATATAAGTTAAACTATTGCTATAATGGCATTAATCAGGGTTCGAGGGTGGAGGAAATAAATAATGTGCTGATCCTGCAACAAACTTCCAGTCTAATGATTTAGGGTTACCAGCTCATTATTTTTATGGCCCAGAAATAAGCAGTCACCTACAGCTGTATTTTTTGCACTTATCTGTGAATACTCAGAACAGCAAATATAAATAGAAAGCACTTTTAATTGTGTTCTAGGGATGCCTCAATGATCCATGACTAATAATTAAAGAAAATAAAGACAGAAAAGTCACATCACTAATTAATACATACTTTTTTATTTATAACTCAATTTAGTGTCAAGAGCAGGTCTCTGCAGGATCTTTAACTTTTCATTAAATGCATTCTCACACTACAGCAGTAAGTGTAAAAATACAAATGTAAGGAATAGGCAGAGTGGGGGCCCAGGGGGTACTGGAACCATAAAAAAAACTAAGCTTTGGTAATCAGTTAACAAAGGCATGTAAATATGCTAATGGTCTTTAAAGACCTGTGAATAACTCGGGCCAGAGATTAGACTCCAGACACTGCCCAGCGAGGCCCCAGGAGCGCGAGCTGCACTGCAGCAGCCCGGGCCGAGACACAGGATGGGAGAGGAGGGGGGCTGAAGCCCTGGAGGCCAGGGCAGAAGTGACACTGTGAAGGCGTGACCCCCTTTGCATTGCTCCACGGCCCCCCTTGGGGTCGCGCCCCACAGTTTGAAGACCCTGCCCTAAGGGGTATGGAGAGGAAGG